>NC_136916.1:23660491-24006773 GCF_949752795.1 Hyperoodon ampullatus
ACCAGCACAAGGAAACTGCAACCCAAACCCGCTCAGGACTTCACCGCCCCCCCCCCCCACCCCACCCCCTCTCCTCCCGCCCCTCCACTGACCGGAAAGGGGCGCCGCGGAGGGCGGCCAGGGCGGAGGGGCGATGGGGCGGGTGGGCGAGGCGCACCCGGGTTCGGGGCGGAGGGGGCGGGCAGGAGGGAATTCGCGCTCTGGCCCTTTAAATGTGGCTCCAGCTCCTGCCAATTCATTCCGGCTCGGTAGGTTATTCCGTGCCGAGGAAACCGGCCTGCCCCATTCATAAAGTTTATTTCTACAGGCGGCCTTTCTTTTTCAGACTTTTTAAATGAGCAAACGTTTTTTGCATTCAATCCAGGGTATGGGGTAGTTTATTGATGTGGGGTCTCTGTGCAAGTAAAAGTCATCAGGAAAAAAAAATGTAATGTCAGAGTACTTGGAGATGTGCCTCTCTCACCTAAGGGATTGAGAAATTGGGCAAAAAAAAAAAAAAAAATCTGTCTTTGATTGAAATGTCGGTGATACTTTGGTGGTCGTGGTCAACATTCTCCCAGACTCTTGCGTTAACAAGCCTCTCGAATGTCCAGCTGTTGCAGCTGTCCTTTCCAGACCTAATATTTGTAATCAATGTGTGCTTTTTGACTTGAGCGACAATAGTGATGGATGAAAAGGAGAGGGGGCGAGAGGCTCTGTCTCCCCCAGCACAGAGAGAGCGGGTGGGGAGAAAGCGCTCGCGGGTCTTCACTCCGGTTACCCAACTTTTTCCCTTCTCCCCGCCCAGGGCCCTACTTACTCCCGCTCCCGGCATTTTCCCCCAGCCCCCTCCTCCGACCCCCACCCCGGCCGCCGGGCACGACAGCGGCGGCCTCTCCCGGGCCCCGCAGAACGCGGGACTCGCCGGGTCCGACCCCGCAGCCCGGAGCGGAGGGAGCGGGTCTCAGAGACGGCCCCGCGAGGGGGGTGGGGCGGGGCGCACGGGGCGTGGCTGGGGAGGGGCCAATCAGCGCGCGAGGCTGCGGCCGGACCGCGATTGGTCGGCCCCGCGGGCTCCAACCTCCCCGGCCTCTCTCGGTGCTTTGAGCCACTGCATCCCCTAGCGGCGCTCAGGCTCCTGCAGCCGCCGGGCCCCAGGACGCGGCCCGGGTGTGCAAGTGACAGGCGGGAAGCGAAGACTCAGGCTCCACCCGTGGCTCACCCCAGGGCAATGTCTGCGAGGAGAGAGTGTGGGTTCTCCCGCAGGCTTTCCCACGGACGGTACTAAGAGCTTGATTTGGGGTTTTATTTGAAGGCATTATTCCCTCTTCGCTTCTCTGCCCCATAAAAATTCCCTACAAATACACAAAAAAGTCGACATAGAAGAGACCGTCCCTAAAAGTAAGTTCTGGAGGATTCCTTTCGTGCGGTGAAGGAAAAATATCAATACTCAGCCTTACTTGGCGTGGGGTGTGTGTCCTGCTTTAATATACAATCCTCGTAGAAAGACTAGTAAATTTTATTTGGAAGAAATGGTGGAAACGTGGGTTCTCCCAACTTGGAATTGGAGTTTCTCTTGAGGCTCCGTCTTCTTAAATCTGATGTTCGTTAGAAACTAGGGTTGAGTTTCTAGATACGGAACAGGAAGAAAATCCCTAAATTAACCCCCCTCCCCCATGTTTCTCCTGAGCCCATTTAGTCCTTGTTCATTAGGGCGGCCCAGTAAAAGAGCATCGATTTTCCTTCATTCCGACCACGTCTCTCTAGGGCCAGTCAAGCTGCCAGCCTCTCCTGCTCACGGCGCTCTGCAAACCTTTTAATTATTTAGTTTCTAACATTCACCGGAAACCGCTCCATAAACAAGGACAGACGAACGCATACACATTTTTGCTAAAATCCCCGAGATTAAGGATGGCAGCAGAGGCGAAAAAAATGAAAAGAGCATCTTTGCGCGTCGGTCTAAGACCAGGCAAGACTAGCCGGACCCCAGTTCAAAGCCACGCGGAAAATCCCAAACGTAGCTCTTTGGTCCTCTACGCCGAGACCTGAAAGCCCGGGAAATAAAAGGGACCCATCCTCGGAGAGAGAAACTGCTGACGCCAGGACTTGAAAATGTTAACTCCCGAGGCTAAGACCAATTTTAAAAGACAAAGAAAAATACCTATGAGAAGGAGGCCTTCCGCTGTAGCGGCGCCTCTCTGATAACGCACAAAACATTTTTTTTGGGGGGGGGCATTATTCATTTTAATTAAATCGCAAGCGCCGAGTCGGGCTGCAGTAGGCTCAAGATTCACCCCCAACCCTTGGAAAAATAAAAGATCTTGAAGCCCCTCTTGGTCTGGGTGGTTTGGAACTGGCAGGGAAGGGTGGGGGGCTGCGGCTGGATGCCCCGTGTAATAGAGCCAGCCTGTAGGGGGTATTTAACATTTAATTCCCAGCCGGTCCGCCCCTGTTCCCGGACTGACAGTGGGTAATTGGGAAAGAGGACGTTGCTCTTTTGATGGCCCGCGCCGGCCAGTCTCGCCGACGCCACACTGGGTTTGACGTCACGGGCCCAGCCCCAGAGCCAGGAGCACAGAGCGGGGGGGGGAGGGGGGGAGGGAAAAGGAGAGGAGGGGGATACCGGGGAGGGAGGGCCGAGGTCGGCCCCGGGACCCAGGGGGAAGGAAGGGGGAAGGGAGCCAGGCCGGAGAGAGGCTGCGGCGCGTGGCCTGAGGCGGAGAGCCTGGCCGCGGGGGTCTGGGCTAGGCCAGGCGCCGGCCTGACCCGCCTCGCCGGCGAATGCAGGCCGGGCTTCCTCCTCCGAGGGAGGGCGGGGGAGGGGAGGGGGCTCGAGGCCCGGCGAAAGGGGGGAAATGTGGTCCTGAGCCCCCCTCAGCCTTAGCTCACAAAGCTAATCCTGGCCTCCTGCGGAGACGCCTCAGCGCCCTCCTACAGACCTGAAGGCCCCCCTACCCAGGACCCCGGGCCGGGCCTGGTCTAGCGAGTCCCTCTTCTCCCTGGGAGCGGCCGGCGGAGCTCCGGTGGAGGAAGAGAGGTGGAGACCTGGAAGGATGCCGCCGCCGCCGCCGCCGCCACTGCTGCAGGGCCCCGGGCTCCTGCAGAGCGCGAGGCCTCCCTCACCAGGGTAAGGGGCTGGCCGAGGTCTGGATTCCTGGGACCCTGGGGGCAAGCATCCCGGAGCCGAGCAGGCGACAGCGCAGCCACCGCCCATCCCCCGCCGCCCGGAGCTGGTACCTGGGCTGTGCGTGGGGCGGCGGGAGCGGGTTGGCCTATCTGAAACGCCAGGCCTCGAGGCGGCTGCTTCAGGCGTCAAGTTGAGCGGGGTGTGTGTGCCCTCTTGGGGAAAGGGTAAGAAATGGAGCCTTACTTTCTTTCCTGGGTTGGGGTAAGCTGGGACCCACACACACACACCCCAAACACATGCCCCCCTGTTCAGGTCCCTCCCACCCGCCCTCCCCGGAGCTCAGAAGCTCTCTTCGGATGCAAGTGGGGAACCCAGTCCCGCAAAGGAACCGGAGCCCGCGGTGCAGAGGGGAGGAGCGTACCCCCAGGCTCACCCCTGCCCAGAGAGCGGAGATCCACGCGGCCAGCGTCACCCACCCGAGCCTGGCGACAGGCGCGTCCAGGCGAGCTCCGCGGGGCCGAGGTGCCGGGAGAGCGGCCCCGGGCGCCCGCGCGCTGCCCGCCGAGGGTAACCAGAAAAGCCGAGCCTCGGGGTCGAAGTCATAAAGTTACTAATCCCGCGCAGGGGGAGTGAGCGTGCCTCGGGCCGCCTGGGGCGGTCATTTGAGCGTGTTTACTTAAGGACTTTGCAAGCGGAGCGCGCGCGAAATAGTCGGATTTCCAGCGAGGCAGCAAATATTTGCAGGCGGGAGAAAGAAGCGGAGCCGGGCCGCGCCGCCGCGTCCCTCCCCCCGGAGCCGCGGCGCCGGCCTGGGCGGACCCGGCCGCGCAGTTAAAGACAGAAATGAAGCCAGAGACCTGCGGGGCTGGGGGCGGGGAGGGCGCAGAGCCACGGCGAAGGCCAGAAATTGGAGCGTGGCCCCGAGGCTCTGGTGAGCTGGGGCTGGAGGAGAAGTCCCTTCCCATTCCAGCTCGATCAATCTTCCTTGGCTGCGATCGGTCAATAAAACTGGTGCGAACCGACCGCGGTCGCTGTGCGTCTGGGGAGGAAGTGGAGGCCAGAGGTGCCGAGGCCGGCGCCGGCGCCCCGCACCAGCCCGGTTCGCGCGCGGGCGGTCTGCAAGCCTCAGGCCGGCAGCCAGTTCGTCGCCGGGAGCCGAGCGCGGCCCGGCGGGGCCTTTAATTGGGTGTCTCCATTTTTATAGTGGCCATTGTTGGAGCAATTAGCGAGAGACAATAAGCGCCAAAAGGCGTTTAATTCGATTCCATGCTCCGGCTGCGGCCGGGACGAGGGCGGTCTGGAAGAAGTGGTTGGCCCGGGAGGGAAGACCTGGTTAAGTGTCGGATCCCTGCCTTGCCGGTTTTGTCTTAGGTGTGGGAGTTCTCAAGGGGCAAGCTGAAAGCGGGATGAGAGCAACCGGGTCCTGGTCCTGGACGGGGGGGAAACCCGTCCTGGGCCTCGCTAGCCCCGCGGGGCGCCCCCGGAACCGCCGCGCCTGCAGGCAGCACGCGTCCGAGCTGCGGCCACCGCGCGGGTCCCCAGTGCCTGTTAGAGGGAGAAAAGCAGAGAGGACAGGGACGTGGAAACCGGCCTCCTTCCTCCTTAGCCCTGGGTCCCCCACCTCGATCACCCGAACCGTCCCAATTTCCTTTCCCATTGGGGGAGGAGGGGCAAAGGAGAGAACCCCCTTCTGGCGCGTACACACCTCCCTCTCCACCGAGCCAGCCTCGCTACCCCCTCCTCTGCCTCGGCCCTCGGATTATGTTACCGTGGCCTGGCGAGGATTTTTACTGGCTACGAGAATAGCACAGGTAAAGCTGTATAAACAGCTCGCTGGCAGCCGGGCGAGAGGGTTACGCCGGGGACACGGCCGGAGGCGCCACCGCCAGGCCCCGGCTGCGCGAGCGAAACGGCGGGGGAGCCCGCTCGGGCGCGGCGTCCCGGCACAGCGCAGGCTACACACATATTCTACTGTATCTCTGCAGTTCCCACCCAAGCCCCCTTTCTCTTTCCCGCGTGAGTTGAAATGCAGAAAGTGGAGAGCGGAATCACAAGCTAAGGAGAGAGAAGCAGGCAGCGGGCAGTGCTGACTGTTCTGTTCAAAGGAAATACAGCGAACAGGGAACTTGGCGGGGGGGGGACGCAGAATAAAGGGGGACCCCAAAATTCACAGGCAAAGGGAAGATGCTAGAGGTGGAAACGGCAAGGGGGAAACCCGCGGGAACTCAGGCGAAAAGCGCTCTCGGCACGCGCCCAGACCCTCCCGGCTCCCACGCCCACCTGCCCAGGCCCAGGGTCTACCTGCCCTGGAAAATGAGGCAGCACTTTGGGGGTGGTATGTGGTTTGATTTACTTTTTTTTTTTTCCCCGCTTATTCATCTATCACCGGTTAAAACTCGGAAGGAAACCCGCTCGGGCCAGGAGGAGCGGCAAGAGACGTCGGAGAGGAGATGCCCTCGGAGATTACCTCCTCCCAATCCGCCCCTACCGCCCGGCCGGGCCCTCCAGCTTCTGGAGGGATCCTGGCCCTCCCTCTGTCGCTACCCTTTTCTCCCGCGTAGAGAAAAACCCTGATGGTAGCGAGATAAAAATTGGGTAGGTAAGGGTGTAGCGGAAAGGGGGAGGGGAGGGAGACGACAGGGGATTTCTGTTTTCGAGTTTAACAGTGCACATGTCAGAGGGTTGGCCATGGGGGGAGCCCCGGGGTTGGATAGGGGAGAAAGATTTCCCCTTGAGGGCCAGTTGAAAGGAATGCGAGTCACCCTGGAGGAAGGGGGCCCCTCCGAGCTCTCCCTCCTTCCTGGCTTTGGGGGCCTGGGGGACAGGTGGAGCCGCGAGAGAAGAGAAGGGATGGAGGTGCTCCAGCGGGTCCCCGCAGCGTCTCCGCGGCTACAGGCCATCTGTCCCGCCCCAGCGGCACCACTGTCGTAGGAAGCGGCTAGCGGAGCCTCACCCCAGGCTCTCGTCCTGGGGGGGCCTCAGGCCGCACCGCTGAAGCCTCCGGGACGCCCAGGGAAGGGAGCGGCCACCGCAGCCAGGAAAGGAGTCAGCAGTGCGGGATTCACCCACGTGAACAACAGGCCCTCGCGCTTTGGGGGCAGGAGGGGTGCACGTGGGGCACCGGCTCCACTCTCCCCTAGCCTCCCAGCGCCCCCGGTTTGTCGCCCGCCGCCTCACCGCCGCGCACCTCTAGAGGCCCCAGGCCAGCCCCGAGTCCCAGCGCTCGCCGCGGCCGACTCTCCGCCGGCCACTTCATTTTGGCATTTCAGGAGAAGGAGGGCTTTCTCTTGGGGCTACTGTGTTTTTACTTCTCTAGATTAGCCTGAAAAACTGGGGTGTCGATTGCTGGACAACGACAGTGAGCTTCGAGGACAGGGGGACTTCACGACAGGGAGAGGGAAACGGGGGAAGGTAATTCCGTTCCGATGAGCAGACAGCAGAGGCACGAAGTGTTTGTGTCTTCCTTTGGACACGCTGGAGAGCGCACGGTAAAATCTGTGGATCTGCCCGGCTCCCAGGCGCCCACCCTTCGCCCTTCCCTCCCTCCAGGACTGCGCCCGGCCGCCGCCTCTCCCCGGCGGCCCCGGCTCGCGCCCGGCTCTCCGCCGCCTGCCACCTCGCGGACCCCAAGCAATTTGTTATATAAAACAAAGCAGCAACCACACACGTGTGTCTGCACACCCGCAGCGACGCACACCCAGGGAGAGCTCCGCTCGAGCGCCCTGGGCCACGTTTCTTTCTCTTCCTTCCAACCGCCGCACCCCGTCACCACCTCTAGTCCCGGCTGCCCAGCGGCCAGGAACAAAAAGCGGGGTTCGGACTCCAGATCCGGGGCTTCCTTGGCCCGCTCGCTCGGTTACTCCCACCATTAAGAAAAAGAGGTGATCAGAAATACTTGGTTCGCACATAAAGACACACCACAAAAGGAATACACTTTTCTGTGCGAAAGGGCTGGAACACCGAGAAGGAGACCACACCTGAGCGCAGCCGAAATGGTTAGAATAACCGGCTGCCAGAGAGCACTGGGCCTTCGGACTCTGCCCCCACTACCTTATCTGCATCTCTAATTCCCTGCTACCTCCCGCGGTGGTCCCTGGCACAAATTGCCTTAACCTCCAGAAGAGGGGTCCTCAGCCACCCGGCTCCCGCGTACCTGCCCTTTTCCCAGGCCTCTCAGGGTGGCCCTGCGCTGCTGGGCGTCCACCCAGGGGCGCCCACTCCCACCCCTTCACTGCATCCCCCGACTCACCCCCACCTCCTGTATCCTTGGCAAAAAGGTAGGATGAACATAACAAATAAAGCAAAATGCAGCTTCCTCTGTCTCCGGGCTTTTGGCAGGAAAGACCAACCCCGATCCTGATTCGCGGGGGTCGGGGGTCGGGCAGGGTGGGTGGAGATTCTGTGTAGAAGGGAGGGGGCCCGTGGGGTGCGGGGCTTGTGTAGGGAACACCACTCACCCGGTTCCTCAGACCCCAGCTGCCTTCTCCATCCAGGAACTTTAGGCCTGGCAGGGCTACTGCTGGGAGCTGGGCCTCCTGCCTGGTCCCAGGCAAAATCGATATGGGAACCCCTAAGACCCTGGGTCTACACCCACCTGGGTCTTGGTTTGTCTGACCTGGATACCATATCCCACCCCAGATTCAAATGGGCAGCAAATCCTTCCCTCAGAATCACACATTTTAAAGGTTTAATGGTAAGACCCCTCTTCACAACCAGCTACTGGGGAACTGCAAGCATCTCCTATCCAGGACTCCACCTCGATTGACTCTACCAGTCTGACTGGGACCCCCTGCCCCAAGGCTGTCACACAACCAACAGCCCCCCCCCACACACACCTTTTCTACCACAACCACTAAGGGATGGGAGGGCTGCAAATGTTACTTTATTATTATCTGTCCCTTTAAACTTCTTCATTCTCCACCCACAACCCCAGTGCCCCGGTGAATGTGGGTGACAGAGGAAGAGAAAAGCACAGGTGAACTGGGAACCAAGCAAAGGAGAGATCCTCCGGGTTAGACTCCTTTCCATCCCCTGCCCTGGACAGACTCACTCACGTCCACTTCCTCAAAGCACCCTGTGGTGTCTGAGAGGAAGGAAAGGTGAATAAAAACAACTCTCCTACTCAGGGTCACTCAACTTCCCTTGCATTTTAACAGTATCTGTCTTTGTTGGGAACTGCTTCTGACCGAGTGACTTCTTGGAGGTCTGTTGGTCCAATGTCCCGGGAGAAAGTAGAGTTCTTGTTTCCTCTCCCCCTCCCACTCCCCAGGACCCTGGACACCCTCCCTCCCAGGCTGCGGTTTTCTCACCCACCTCAGGGTGCTCCTGGAAGCAAAGGCGTCTGCCAGCCACCAGCATCCCCAAGGGATGCCAGATGCCCACACATCTGGGCTCCAACTTTCAACCCACAGTGCACAGCTGTTTCTTTAATTATATGCAGAGACAATGAGCCTAAACAGTCACTTGTAGGCAGAGGGAAATAAACATGAAATTGACACTGGACCCTGCAGCCACCTTGGGGAGAAGGCTGAGATGCTCCTTCAAACTGGTTCTATTCCCCAACCCTCTGCCCTCCCTGAAGTGGAAAATGTATGTCCAGCCCTTCCCAAGCATTCCCACCATCTCTTATTTTTCTGTTTAGTTTTTCTTTGCATGCCTAGTTCTACTGGCTCTTTCCTCCAGACAAGGACATACACACATGCACACACCACGCGCGCCCAAGGTCATTGCAGAAAGCCAAAGATTTCCACGGACCAGAAAGAACAATAAGGACTGGGGTCTAGTTCACTTTCTTCCAGGGGCAGCTGTCTCTCTGGAGTGGAGTCCTCCTCTTAATTCTCTTCACGTGGGGCAGGGAAAGCCATTGCAGAGTTAGAGACAGAAGATAGTGATATTCACTGACCTGGGTAGCCTGCTCTCGGCGGCCAGCTGTTTTTTATTTTTTCCTGACTTGCTGGAGGTCTGAAGGCAGAAATGACAGGCAGACTTAGCCACTGTTGTCGCCGCTGCGGTCCTCACCGCCCCAGCTGCTTACGGCATCTCACGCGGGCTTCCAGCGAGAAGTAAAACCTGGGTGATGTGCATCCTTCCTAGGAACACCCTCCCCCGCCTTCTGCTCACTGTAGAGAGCGGAGCTCTTCCGGGTTGCGAAGGGGGAAAGGGAGGGAGGGAGGGAGGGAGGAAGACTGAGGGAGGAATGAATTTCACCCCTTTTTGCAAACAGGCAAACCGCACATCAGGAGTGTGTGACACTGGCTGAGTTGAGGGATGGGGAAAGACTGCCTGAAATGTGACCAAGCCCCTGGCACCTACAAAGTCCACTGTCTCTAGCAGGGCTGGAATTAACACTATAAATATTACCAGTAATGTTGACTGGGTCATTAGCTACCATAGATATAAAAGCTTTTGCAGAGTTTCCCTCCCATTTTGGGAGGAAGTGGGGACCCAGTGGGAGCATCTAGAAGTAAACCTCTCGGCCACCATTAGCAGGGTCTCTGCCCCTCAGGTCATCCCGCCCATCTGAGCGTTCCACCCGTTTCTGTATATGCTGACGCTTCAAAAATGAATACACGCTACCTTCCGGTACTTGCAGCCACAGCTGGCCGGTGAAAGTTAGGAAAAGTAGGGTGGCCAGTGACAGCTCTGGGCTTGCTTGCTACTCTTTGGCTCTCCTCATGGTCACCATAAAAACATTTGGAGGTAGCGATACCTGTGCACCCACTAAGTAGAGGTTTGGGGATGGGCTCTCTAGGGTTCCCAAGCTCTTTCAAGAAGACTTCTAGGGGAAATTAACCTTCCAGGAGAGCGAGATAAGGGAGCAAGAATCAGAGGTCACTCTGAAGATAAAATGTCAGAAAGCAAATGATCTTACTAGTCTACCACTGGACCCAACAAACTCCAGACCTCCCCTTTGAAACCCCCTTCTCCTGTACCATCCCTACTTCTGCTGGTGGGAGGTCAAAATAATTCAAGGAGGGACTCTGCCATGAATAAATTTGGCACAAGTAAAATGAAACTCCATAAACATTGGGGTAGAAAGGTCAGCATCCATTTGTTTTGACAGGTAGAGTTTTCCCTTCACAATATTTATACAATAAGAATATGGAGACTGACTTTAAAAATAAATCAATCTTCGGGGAGAAATAAAATGTGTCCAACGCTGGGCCAGGAAGTCAACAAGTTTCTTGTGCTTGGAACCAGTTCGGTAGGAAGGAGTGACCCGATTTGACGGTGCCAAGCGTTCAGGGGTGGTTGTCCCTTGGGGGGAGGACGAGGCCATTGGTCAGCAGGGTCAGAGTGAGTGGGCAGAGGTGGGGCGGCGACGCGGGGGGAAGTGGGGGAGGGTCGAGGAGAGCAGGTACCCAGCGCTGCCCAGGTGGCGGGCATCCAGGTCGGGGATGGGTTGCTGCTCCCGCCCTGGAGCCCAGCCTGCCTGCAGCCGCTCAAGGCCCCTGAACTCAGACACAGCACCGACGGCTTTGCGCCCCGCTCAGCATCCTCCGGGGCCAGGTTTAAGCCGAGAGCCGCTGGAGAAAGGGGCTTATATCGTTTGCCGACCTGGCCAGGAGAGGAAAGGGGTCCCCCTGCCCCTGAGGAAGCCCCAAAGTCCGCCTAGCGTCCCGACTCAGCCCCTCCTCTGCCCTGCTGCCCTCTGCCCCCGCCTTCCGCCACCAAGTGGCAGAGCCAAGTTCTTCGGCGCCAGGGCGCAGGGTCCGCAGGGCCGCGCGTTTCGAGATCGCTGGGGAGAAGGTCACTCTTTTGACAGTTTTCCCCCAACCTGTTGCCCTGGCGCATCTCGGGGAGCTGTGGGCTGTGCCGGGAGGGCCGCCAAGGGTTGGGCCGCGGGGATTCCGGGCCCTTCGGGGTCCCTAGGCCACCTCGCTCCTCCTCACTCGCTGCCTCGTGGAGAGTAGGACCCCGGGGCCCAGGAGGGGTCATCCATCACCCAGATGGCGGTAGTTGTCTCCTTAAACTGGATATTAGCAGTACCCCTGCCTCGCGGTCCACCCGGCCCGTGGGGCCATTTGCCTCTTTCTCCAGCTGCCCTCCGGCTTCTGGGCCCTTTGGAGGTTCCCATCCCTCCCCCACTCCCCCCTCCTCCCTCCCCCACCACAGAGTCACCTCCAACCTGAAAGTCCTTTACCCGTAGAATCAGGATCCTGCCCTGCACCCCCTGGAACCCCGGGCCAGCTCCCTCTCCGCCACCCCTCCCACCCCCACCCTCGCCACCCTGTCCCCAGCGCGCGCCCGCGACCCTCCGCCCGGTTCCGGCCGGTCTGGCGGCCCCTGTCCCCGTTCCTTTTCTGCTGACGCGGGCACTTGCTTGTCTCTGGGTCTAAAGTGACTCTCTGGTTAAGGGACTGAGAAATCTGATCGCGTGCACACCGCTCCCCCGTCGCCTAATTCTACCTCTAGTAAAGGAAGGCTTAGTTTAAGGGAATTCGACTGCCAAAGACACTCGGGCTTTAAAAACAAAAAATCCAAAGGACTTAATTAAAATATAACTGATTTTGAATTTAATGGCCAGAAAGGGGCAAGATTCAGAGAAGAAATGCCAGCTGGGCATTTCTTGTTATCTTGATGGACTTAGCGGTGGAAAGTGCTGCTAATTAGGGTCCAGGAGCGAATTATTCCAGGAGGGTTGGGGTGGGGGGAAAGAGGGGTGAAGAAAGGAGAGAATTTATCCTGAGAAGTAAACAAAGTGAAGGAAAGACGCTGGTCGCTTAGCCAGACAGGCCAAAGATTTATTCGAGATTCGCGGACACCAGCCCATGCACACGGTAAAGACGTTGCTTTTATGAAGCTACAAGTCGCTTTCTGAATTTTAAAAGCTACCACCCTGGCTCGCTGATTCGTGGTTCAGGTCTCTGCGCGTGTGTGTGCGTGTGTGTACTTGAGCATGAGAGACAGCAAAAAAAGACCCTCTCTTATTCGGGGGCGACCGTGTTAAACGCTGAGGGGCCACGGATTCCAGGGTGCTCAGAGCTGCCCCGTCCTAACAAGTCCAAGGTGGAGAGGGTGACTTCACCCCTAAGGTTTCAGGACTCTCCAGTGAGCCTTTTCATTGAGGAATCCTTGCTTGGTGAGCGCCTGGAGCTCCAGTGCCAGAAGGCAGGGACTCAGCTCCCCACCACATACAGAGGACACTCAGGTGCGGCTCACCTGTTCCTGCACCCCTGACTCTCCCCATCCCCGCCCCCAGCACCAACCACCGGCCTTTTAATCCCTTAACCCTGGGCAGGCAATCCTCCTGCCCCGGGTTGGATTCAGAGGCTGAACCACAGAGAGAGCTGTTCTGAGGCTCCAGGGCCTGGGGACTGAGCTGGGTTTGGGTTCTTCCTGGAGGCAATCACACCATCCTAATTGGCACCAGCATCGACTGCTTTCAATCCCGTGGTGCGTCGGACCGCAGTCCCACAAGCTAAGGCGTTTGATTGGATTTTAACTATAAAGGGAAGTCGCTGGGCATGTGAGGTAGAAGATGGATCAGTAAATGACTAACAAACAGATAATAATAGAAACACTGTGTCCCTGGATCTCTGCGATGGCCGCGCAGATAGGAGCTTCACCTGTTGGTTAAAGAAAAAGGAGACCCCGTAGGAAGAAATAATCGCTGGCAGAATCTCCAATCTTACTAAGAATGTGTCGCCACTTAGAGTTGTTCTAAGCAGAGCTGGTGTGTGGGGGGGACCATATATTTATTCTTCCAGGTTTCCCACATCCCGTTTGTTTTCCGTAAAACACAGGTAATATTTTTTTGTCCTGTGCATCGGTCTACAGCGTCGTTCCTCTTGTCCATTTTTCTACCGCCCTTTATATACCCTCAGATTGGCTTAGTTCTTCTAAGTTCACTCTCTGCCAGACGAAAACGCACACTCAGATTAGCCCTGGTTTAAAAGTTCCAATCTTTCAAGCACACTCACTGAGATTTATTTTATTATAAATGTGTAGGGTAGGTGGGGTGTTGAGAGGGAGTAAACGGCCCTCTAGGGTGGGGACAGTTCTTTCATTTTTCTTTTTTTTTTTTTCTTTTTAACAGAACATTTTTATTAAACTCAAGTTTCTGGTCTAGTACTTTGCCTGTGTTTCTCTAACCAAAACTGCGGGGCGGGGGGCGGGGGGGGTGCTGGGTGGTGTGGAACCAAGGATGTTTCAAATGAAAGTTTCACAAAGCAATGACTGGAAATTAAAGAAAGAAAAAATCAGACCTATTCCACCCAGGCGCCCTAAATAAGTAGCCCCGTTTGCAAATTCCTATCAATTATTACGTGATGGGAAAAAATCCTATCTGAAAATAAAGCACGTGGACGTGGAGAATTTTAATTAAATCTTACTGTGGATATAATAACATGGAAGTGATTTTTCATTCGGCGCTTGCCTGCTCACCAGTGTTTTATGGCGTTTTCTTGCCTCTGACTTTATTTTAAAATATTAGACGAGGTGGAGAATTATAAACGACTCTTTCCTTATCTGTACTGCTCACATATCCAGGATCAGAGGAGCTGATTAAGAAAGAAGTCAGAGGCAACGTTGGATTCATAATGATTTGGAATAATGAATCCTTATCTCCGCTTTCCAGATTATCTGCCTTTCAGCTCCCAATGTTTTGTTACATGGGATAATTTATTGCATCTAATACATCACAATGAATCTGATGGTAGAAAGTGATGGCCAACGTTGTGAAAGGGGGCCCTTATTTTTTATCCCGGGGCAATGAAACTGCTTTTTGCAGTTTTTAATTGGGAAAATATAAGGTAGATCTGATAAAAAAAAAAAGAGCTGGGTATAATCTTGCCTGCTCGTGCTTTACCGCTCTACTCTTTAATTAGTGTGTCAATTTCAGGCTGAAATTAACAAGATCGACCTGAGCTTAGTTTCTCCCCAGCACCAAGATCCCAATTTTTAACATGATTTATTTTTATGAAAAAAGAGATAATTAATCATAAACACTGACGAAAGCACAGAGCCAAGTTGAGATAAAATGCCATTTGCATCTTTATATAGAAAGATACCAATAATGTTAATTTTTCTGAGATTTCTTCTCTCCTCACCATCTCCTGCCCCAACACAGCTCCTACCCTGCCCGCTGCCCACTCCAGCCCCATTCCAAGTACACAAGAAAAAAAAAGATCAATTCCAGGTTCCTCGTTGGTATTCATTGCTCTCCTTTTTTTAAGTATATATTTTTATATATATTCAGCTCCTCTGGCTTTGTCTATTAACACATGCAGAATTGTACAGGTTTCCTTCCCCCAGAGCAGAGTGGTGGGTGGATCCGCCTGTTCTCCCAGAGCCCCCCACCCACCTACCCTCATCATCTTCCCTCCTTTAGAGTTAGAGAGGACACACATCTCATTTAATGGTTAATTAGTTACAATAATTGGCATTTTTGTTTCTTTTGTCTTTTGCCCTAACGCCCATGGAACAAAAGTCATCTAAATGCAACAGGCTTTCCTCTCTGCCTCTTTCAGTATGGATTTCAGAATCCAAGGCTACACCTGAGGTCCCCGCCCTACCCCTGACAGCACTAGCCACCTCCTGGCTTCAGGAAGTAGAAGGGGCAGGAGTCACTAGTAATTTGCTCTTTAAGCTTTTTGTGCCTGTTGATTACCTTCTTGTTGCTTGGATGAAACAATCGTTGCAAATATGCAAACCAGTGAAAGGCGATTCATACATATTCGCTCTCCAATTGTTCCTCCTGACGTCAGATCATAATTTCTTGGTAATTGGATGGCTTGCACCCGACTAATGCTCATCTGACATTCTCTACGTTTGCTCTAGGTTGTAGTAGACTTTGTACTGCGAGGGGGAAGGAGGACTTGATTCTTTTTTTAAGAATTCTTTTCTGTTCACTGTAGTTTCTATTATCTCCCTTCCTCCCCTACGCTTAAGAACATTAACTTATGAAGTGTAAGGATATAGAGTTTGTTTCCTGGGAATATAATTTCCCAGGCAGTTTTTGAGTAAGTTCAAGAAAGTTGAATACAGGCCGGTAAAGGTGGGGGAACAGTTGGGGCGGAAGCAAGGGTGAGGGTCTATAGAGCCAGATCTACTTTCCTCCCTCTGCTTAGATCTGCAAAGAGTCCCACTTGGTCACTTCTACCCATCTTGCAGCCTTTCCTGAGGCCACCGTAGGTTCCCAGCTACCTGGAGTTCAAGCCTCCACTCCCGATCCTGCCCTCACTCTCTCGAGCCAAGTAGGCAGCCAAATCATTACAGATATTAAAAGCTTGAATCTTGATTATAAAGCTATTTCAGGTTTTAGGGGGTGGTCGAGAGAGAGAGACCTGATTTTCTGGGATATTTTCTCTTTCTGTTCACTTTGGCCTTAGTTCAGTGGACTTAGGACGTCTAGTTCCAATTCTGGGTCCAATATTGTAGGACTTGCCTCCCCTTCCCCTCTCTTTCTCTCCCTTCCCGCCTCCTTTTCTTCCCTTCCCCCCCTCCCTTTTCCTCTCTTTTCCCGCTCTTTAGGACACATCACTCCAAGAATTTCAAGTATCAATTATAAGTAATATTAATTTCTCAGCCCCAACCGGTGAAGAGCAGATGCTCTGATAGGAGTATAAAAACGGTGCTTCCCTAGATGAAACAGACCAATGGAGCCTGCTGGGCCAATTCCCATGCCCAGATGAACATTCAATTTTCCAGCATTATCTCCACACTTAAACTCGCTTTCTCCATTTCTGTGCCAAGATAAATTTGCATAATATTTGCAGCTGTAATTAGCTGATGAGCATCTCCTAGCCTCCCCCTTTTGTTTCTCTCTGCATTTGGTCTTCCATTGATGCCACGTTTGATCTTTAATATTACAGGATTCCCGATAGAGGATTGCATATCTTATCTTCTCAGCTCCAAAATCTTTTAAGAAGGAGAGGAGGGAGAAGGGCAGAGAGGGGTGCGGGGGGGAAAGGGTGAGTGAGGCGAATAAAGCCTCACTAATCAGAGTTTGAAAAGGTTATAGGTAGTGACAGAAGGTATAGGTAGTGACAGAACAAATAAGAGAAATGGAGAATTATGATGGGGAGGGGGTGGGAGGGGTAAGACGAGCCTCTGGAAATGGGGGAGTCTGGAATGAATGGGTTTATTTAGAGAATTAGGGGGTGGGGTAGGGGGGATTGGGCTGAGATCTGGAACGTGGATGGGCTGGGGGAGTGCCGTTGGCACCCAGCCTCAACTGAGTGGCCCTTCCTCCCTTTCTGGGCAGCCGGTCATTGCCGGGTCAGGGTCCGAGTAAGATGCTCTGTTGGGTTGCTCCCTTCAAGCAGAAACTGCAAGTTTTGAAACCAGGCGACTCCCTTATCTGGTCATGTTAATAGAGACCACAGCGCTCCTGAATTTCTAATATGCCACCGACACTTTATTCCCTCCAGCGCTGTTTAAAAGAAATGAAAGGCCAAAAAAAATTTTTTTTAAAAAAAGGAAAAGAAAAAAGATACAAGGGACTAAGAAAAGGAGACGAGGAGTCCGTCGCACAGAACAGTGTCGCCTCCAGAAGTGGAGCGAAACCAGAAAAGTGGCCCCTTGCCTCGCCTGGATTGTTATTGTTGTGTTAGTTTTCCCCAAATCGGGAGTCTTCTGACTTGGGTGGCGGCGGGGCCGGGAGGGAAGGCGGATTAGAGGAGCCACTGGTTGAATTAGTATTTGTGGGAATCCGGAGGGGAGAGAGAGAAAGGAAAGGAAAGAGGCAGGAGGAGGAAAAAAAGAAGACAAGAAAGAGTCGATTTCCATGCCAATCATCGGAACAAATAGCTAACATTTAACGTTTACACCCGCACTGGCGGCGCCCTGGCGCTCCGAGGACCTGGAGCCGGGCTAAAATGTCCCGAAAGCCTTTGGAGAAAACGAGTTTCCAGCTATCAGGTTCTCCCCGTCCCCCCCTTCCGTAAGGCTTCGGTTTCAGGCTGGAGTTGTCCAATGTCTGCGTCGCTGCTCCAAGCCCCTAAATGAGTGTCAAGGAGGCAAATATCAAATAGCGCCGGGGTCAAGGCGATTTAGTTAACCGCGCAGGGCGCTCGGGACTTGAAACTTGTGTGGGACTCGCGGGGGAGTAAGGCGGGCGGAGGGAAGGCCAGTGAATGAATGATGCATGAATGAATGAATGAGGAATGGACACCCAGACACACGTGGGCTGAGAGCGCCTCCACGCACCTCCTCGCCCCCGCAGGGCAAAGCAAGGCTCTCAGTTGGAGGAAAGTTCCTTAAAACTTTTATTTTTATATAATGGGGCCAATTTTCTAAAGCGAAGTTAAGAAATTGGGCGCTTCTCCAGCGCTTCAACGGCTACCTTTTGTCATTGTGTTGCCTCAAGGCTTCAGTTTCCCCACCTGCTACTTGAGGGGGTAGGACCAGAGGATGGCCAAGGTCCCTTCCTCTTGCGGAAAAAGCAGGCTGCGGGCCCAGAGCGGTTTATAAGGAGGGGGACGTCCCCGAGGTGACCAGGTCTGCAGCCGCAATGCGCCCTGGGGACCCCGGTACCCACCCCCACCCCCCATCTGGGCCACAGGCGCTGGCCAGACTTCCAGCAGCGAGAGCTTCAAACTCCCCCAGTCCAGCCTGCAGGGTTCTCCCCCACCCCCCGCACCCCTGCCCCGCCCCGGGCTCGGCCTCCAGGAGCAATGGCGGTTATTCTCGATTATTCTCGGGGTCTCCGTCTAGGGAAGTCCCGCGTGCCCTGCTCCAGCCCATCCAGACTCTTTAGGCGCTCTCTCTCCCGCAGTCTTGTGCCTCTCAAGTGTTTCCCAAAGAGAGCATCCTCTTTTTGGGAGGGGAGGGGGTGCGGATTGAGGTTTCCTTCAAAATTCCCGACTCCAGAGCCAGAGCGGAAGCCCAAGCGGACGCAGCCTTTGGGCGCAAAGCGGAGCTGCAGGCGCACCGCGCGCGGGGTTCGAAATCGATTAACCCAAGGCCGCTCCTTAGGACTTCACGGTGTCTTTTTTTTTTTTTTAATTTTTGAGACCCAGGTCCCTGTGCGCAAGCAAGGTGGGGGGTTGTGTTTGCACCCGCGCTGATCTGCGTGCGTGGGCTTCTCAGCCGCCAGCCTCAGGAGCTGGGGGGTTGGGGGTGGGAGCTGAGGGCTGGCGGCTACCGGGCGGGTCGGGGGGGTGGGGGGTGTGTGTGTGCACCAGACTCGACGATTCATTTCGCCGAACGCTGAGTCGAAAATCAAGTCGAGCCAGTCGGCAGCCGGCAAGAGGTTGCTTCGGAGGCTACCGCTCAGGCTCCAGGACCGTGAGCCAGGTCCGCACTGTCTTTCCTGCCCTGCCCCTCCCAGCCCCCCGCTCCCCACCTCCGCCTCCTCGGGCGCAGCTCGGGGTCCGTCCGAGGCCGAGAGCCTGGCCCCCGGGCTTCTAGCCTTCCGGTCCGGTGCCTGCGGAGTGGGGGGTGAGTGCCGCGGACAGGAGGAGCGCGGGGGCCGGAACACAAGAGGCAGGTGCCCGGACGTGCCGGGTGGGCTGGTGGGGGGGGTCTACTTAACCCTCCTTTTGGTGAGTCTTTCCCTCTCCTCAGTGTAATTCTCAGCGATAGTCGCGAAGACTAATCACGATGCTACTTTCCCCCTTCTTTCTCAAATTAAAAAAAAAGAGAGAGAGAGAGAGAAAATACGCACCCAACTCCACTACCGTGCGGGTTCCGGAGAAATTCTCAAATAGAGCAGTGTAATTTCTCAGTTGATTTTGATTGACATACTGTCCCTGGGATCATGTGTTAATCCCTTCTTCACTCAAGCCTTTTCATAACTCATTTCTCTCTTGCTAGATGGGGACTCTGATGGTTACCGAGGCAACGATGATAGCGCTAAGCTATTTCCCTCTCTGCAAGGAGACCATTATTCCGCGTGCATAGGCCATTGGCAACAGAGGTCGTCACAAAGTCGTTCACAACACAGCACACGTTTATTAAACTTTTATTCTCTTTTTTCCCCCAACACAGAAACTAGTTTGCACTTGTACGGGGGTGGGGGTGGGGGGATCGTCGGCCTGCTCCGTGTTGGCACTAACTGCTCTCAGGTGCGTGGGCCCCGCCCGACCACGCCTCACCCTCCACCGTCGCGCGGGGGCCAGAGGTCCCCCCGCTTCCCCATCTGCCCTTTGAGGTCTTCTGTGACACTACCTCTGGGACCTCGGGGATAAGCAGAGGGGGCAGCATCTAAGTGCAGACGGGAACCGGCTTTCCAGGCCCCTTCGTTGTCTACCCTCTTATGTATAGTCACCCGCTGTCCCCTCTCTCGCGGTGTTCCCTCGGCGACACCCCTTTTCTCCTCCCCTCCTGGGGACCGGCGCCCGCCGGCCCCTCCGGGCGCGCTGGCCGCCCTGGCTCCCGAGAAGCCACCTGCCGGGAGCGCACGGGTCTTAGGTTTCTGTTCCCAGTTAGGCCAGGAAAAGGGCCAGAGGGGGGCGCAGGCTCGGAGATGGATGGATGTGGTCCCCAGGCTTCCGGCGGCGGCGGCCTGGGGCTGGGGCTGGCAGGTGGGGAGTGGAAGAACCGGACCGTCTGGGGCGGTCAGTCAAGAGCACGACCCCGAGAACGGTCCCCGTTAAAACAAGCACGGCAAACAACTGTCTTCCCAGCCTGCAAGGCCCGCAAAGCCGCGAAGGGAGGTTGTGTGGGCCTAGGACGGCACGGCCTCTATTTCCCATCTTCTCCCAGTTCCTCCCTCCCTTCCTTCTTTCCCGACTTTTTCTTCCCTTTCGCCCCTCCCAGTCTTTGTTTTTCGTGGGAGGACCCACCGGGGCCTCAGGGAGTGAGTCTCGGGCTCCAGAGCGGTCTCTGTGACCTTGACCCGGGAATACCTGGCCTCCACCAGCCCCAAGCCCCAGGCACTGCCCTCGCCGCCCCTGCACCCGCGCACCCTGGAGTCCCCCGGGGACCCGCTTCCCTCACCCACAGCCAGGGTCGCCCCCACTGCGGCCTGTCGCGGCCCCCCCTTCCGCCCCCCTCCCGTCAGGACCAGGCCTTGGAGATGGCTCGCTGCTCTGAAGACGCCAGCGGGGACGCAGAGCCGTGCAGCGGCGGGGCAAAGGTCGGGGGCTCTTTGGTCAGCAGGTATAGGTGCTCCAGGGGGCTGCGAGGGGTCAACTTCCCTCCCCGAGCCCGGAATTGCCCACGGCCTGTCACGACCCCACCGGCGACACTGAAGGCCAGAGGGGATGCCATTTGCACGGGTGACCCCCGCCCCTTCCTGTCCCCAGAGAGAGGGGTGCTTTGCTCAGCCACGGAGGTGACACGGCCTGCCGCCTTGGGAACATGCCTGGCTCGGGGTGGGGGGATGAGTGTGGTTTCGGGGCATCCGAGGAATGGGAGGAGAAAGGCCGCAGCGGGCCTCAGGGGGCTGCTCCCTGTGCAGTCGGGCTGGTCAGTGGAGGCGACAATAGTACTAGCACGCTCGGTGGCCCTGGGAGTCTTTGCTGAGGGTCAGCTTTAGGTGTGACAATCTGCCATCCCTGTGTTGTAGGGCACCACGTGTCACACAACTCATCAGGCAGCTGAGTTATCTTGGGGAAACCAAACTGATGAAACTCTGTTCTAAGGAAACGGCCGTCCAGGTTACAGGAAGCTGGGGCACTTACACCAAAGGCCATAACAATAACAACCTGGTTATATCATAACAGTGACTGCATCCATCATAAAATATATCCATTACAGGATAATGCTCATTAAACTCAGAACACCCTGTAAGGTAGGTTTATCCCTGTTTTACAGGTGACGCATCCTGTCTGGCCGCGACCAGCCTTCATCCCTGCTCCTGGGACCTCTTTCCTTCCAGAAGAGCTCAGTGTGCGCTGCGGATTATCAGTGGGGTTACAGGCATTTCTATTTCTTCATTCATCCCTCCTTCCTTCCTTTAACACTGTGTCCCCATAATGGGCACCCTGCTAAGCTCTGAGACCACAAAGGAGGAAGCTGTCTCTGTGCACAGGTAGAATGGGGAGAAGGAGAAACAAGTAAGTCATTCAGATGCAATAAACACTCTGGGAAATGCCTGCTGTGTGAGCCCAGAGGACAGAATGCTTGGGAGTGTCTTCGAATGTTTAACCAGATTGTGAAGCATGATCTGACTCTCCGGATGCTTATGAGCTCACAGAGTGGTGCAGGGGGTAAGAGGTATTCCAGAAGTGAAAGGGCAAGTTCGATGGCACTGGGGTGGGGAAAGGGTCCGGAGAGTTCGATAAAGGATGAGAAAGGCAGTTCCCCCAGCAGGGGAGGGGTGGGAGAGGTAGGGACACAGGGCAGTGGAGTGTCATGGAGTCAAGCTACGTGGCTTTGTCCTGTGGGCCCTGGGGAACCAGCGATGGTCTTTATGCAGAGGCGCGTCGGGATCAGAATGAGTGAAGTTAGAGATTCTAGGTGCCATTCAGGTGACCAGTCTCCCCTTTTCCCTCGGTTACACATCCAGAACTAAAGTGTCTGCTTCAATACTTCCAATTGTATAAAGCGACTGGGTAATAACAATTTTCTAAAAATGCTTAGGCGAAAGCAACACTTACACCAAGGCTCCTGTTTCTCTGTGTGTTTTCTCACTATCGCTGCATGGGACCTGGGTCCTCTGGGCTTGTGTGTTGAGAGTGTGTTGAGAACAGCAGCCCTGGTCGCTGGCTCTGCTGCAGTCACAGCTCTGCCTGGACCAAAGGCACTCTGACAGTTTCATGGCCACGACAGAAATCAGCCAAAGCCCAGAAGGTGAGCAGTGACACCACCTAGAAAACCGCGCTGCACCGTGTCTGTGACAGCAAGAGACGGGGAAGCTGCTCACCCTCATGAATATATGGCAGGTATCTACAAACTCTCACACTAATTGATGGTCTCCCTATATATCATCCCAGATAAAGGGCCCCTGTGCGGTAAATGCTGATGTTGAGAACACCCTGATAGGGCTTTGTTAACAAGAAGATAACAGAAGAGCAAGATATGTTTGTTTAGCTGCCTATAGATAAACCCAATAGGTCTTCGTTAACTTTTCATGACTGATGGCAACCGCTAACCATGATAAATAATCCTGCAGCAGGGAACTTTATTTAACGTGCCACAAATGGGGCCTACATTTTTAGCTCCTTTGAATGAGGAGGAGGTATTTTCTGTGTGTGAGTACATCTATGTCAGGGTACATCAGCGCCCGATTTTCTCTAAATAACTTTAAACCGTCAGCCGAACCTCTGAACCAAGTTGACCCTTGATACTTTTTCAGGGTGTGCTGTTCCAACCACACAAAAGCCGAGCAGGTCTGAGGAACTGGATTTTACACAGTGAAATCTAGTCTTCAAAAGAGTGGCAGAACCTTGGGAAATCAACACAAACATCTTTTGAGCAGCTACAAACAGGTAAAAATGTGCTTTTCCATACTTGGGAGGAATATGGTGGCCAGAGATGACCAACCCGTCAACATGTTGGAAGTTGCAGAGTCTTATCCAAAACTGATGGTTGAATAAACATTTATTTTTCAAAGCTGAGGAGGTTAGTTTTTCACTGTCTTTAACGATGTCTTGCCTGGTGAGATACATCATCCTTTACCTAGATGGGTCCCCAAGTCAGGCTATGTCCAGAACTCATCCAAAACGAAAGCCTCAAAGTACATCAGAGGCAGCTGTTTCATAAATCCAGATCCAAAGACCAAATTTGTGTGCTGCTGGAAAAAAACATGATCATTCCGCTGTTGTCTTTAGTGCAATCTTTTACAAGAAGGCAATCATTTTTTACTAAAAACATCATCTGAATTTTATCTTTGCTAACACGCTAAGGAGGAGGGCAGGAGTTTGACCCAAGCATAGAATCTTCCCTAACTTTCAGACTAAGTAATTTTTTTTTTTTTTTTTGCAGTACGCGGACCTCTCACTGTTGTGGCCTCTCCCGTTGCGGAGCACAGGCTCTGGACACGCAGGCTCAGTGGCCATGGCTCACGGGCCCAGCCGCTCCGCGGCATGTGGGATCTTCCCGGACCGGCGCACGAACCTGCGTCCCCTGCATCGGCAGGCGGACTCTCAACCACTGCGCCACCAGGGAAGCCCCAGACTAAGTAATTTTGATGGGAGAAGTGATCCTGGGTCTCTAAAGTGACCCAGATTTGCCACCAGTAAATGGGGATCTCGGGTAAAATGATGTTTCAGTTAATAAAAAGAATATTAAGAGGAATTCATTCTCAATGTAGAAAAACGACTATTTGCAAAAGCCACAGGTTACATATGTCCTAAAGTACTAGCGAAAGCTTTCTTTTCTTTTCTTTTCTCCCCCCGCACCCCATGTGTCACAAATAAGAAAGAGCTATTGTAATTCGGTTCCCCTTTTGGTTCTAAGAGAAAGCTGCGGTTGGATTCACTCTCTGGGGCAGCTCAGTCCTGAAAGCATCAGATTTGATCCCCTAGACTCCCTGGAACCGCAAGTTCACATCTCCAAGGGGTTGGGCTCAACCCTTCCTCCTTCCTGGGCAATAAATAGCATGGAAACCAGGTTATCTGTGTGGCCAACTTTCAGGAAAGACCTTGAAAACAGAGACGGGGTGGACCTGGGCAGTCACGTGGTGCTTTCCATTTCCATGGGCTTTGCTGCGGGGTGGCTGCGGCGACCTGACGGGCGGCAACCGAGCACCGCAGCAATCCCAGGAGATGCTTCTACCGGGTTTCTAATAGAAGGCCATTTCAAAGCCTGCCTAGACTCAGAGGCAGCCGGCTCCCTTTACCCTGGTGGAAAGCCATTGGGTGGCTCCATCAGATTAGCTGTGAGAGGGGGGTAGGGAATTAGGAATGTTTACTTTCACATCCAGCTTTTGGTGGCATGTCTGTAGCGCCTTCATATCTTAGCACCATATTTTGTATTCGTGATTAGTGGATTGGCTTAGGTACAACGTGATTAATCTTTCTTTCTTTCCTTTTTTTTTTTTTGGCTCAAAGCGTTGGTGCCCTCACCTGAGTCTAAACAATCAAGTTACTGAAACCCTAGCACACTTTTTAAACCTTGCGCCGCTTCTTTACATAAAGGGCACTGTCTCCACTTGAGCTCTGAATATACTGTTTGTCCAATTTCTGACATGACTCCACTTAATATGAAAGACCAGCTTTTCTTGTGGGAAAAAAAAAAAATTCAGACAATGCCAGCCAAGACCATCGAACAGCAGGGTTGAGGTTTGTTTGTCTTAGCGACATGGGCTGTCATCACACCTGAGCAGTGACTGGGGCAGAGACAGCTCACCTGGGCCCTTCCTTACTATTTCTCCAAACCTTCTGTTTTCCTTCTGATCTTTGAGCACCAATGAAACATGATTAACAGCTTAAATGAAGCCAGATTCTTGTTTCTGAGTGTATGATACGTATTAAAAATGATAGCCATGTGATGTGACTTTTGTGTCTGTAAACTGCGTAATTGCAAAAATTATACATGAACATATACTTAGGGAATGCTGTGAGCTGTAGGTCTTAATTACACCATGTATTTTTATATAAACATCCTTCAGCTGAATCTGCGTCCACAAACTTCTCAGAGACAAAGTGGGCCACTGTCAAATGTCAGCATTAACCAGTTGCTTGGGAAAGGAGGTGGATACAATTCTTATGGCAGAAATACCATCTTTTGAATTCGGTCAGGATTTCTGCTGCATTAAATTGCTGTATTGTCCGTGACTACAAACTGAAACGTGGGCTAGCTTAGTTTGGGCGGTCTGGTAATTTGAAGCCCTCCAGTAAGGGCTTGGTATTTTGTAATCAATAAGCAGAGCTCCTCTGTTGTTTTTAGTGATTTGAAACAAAGTTCAGTGACAATGATTTGTCCATAAAAACATTTGAACAAATAACTAACCATCCAAGAAATGAAGCAGATGTTGAAAGGGTTTATATTATATCCAAGATGCTAGAAAGGGCATGGAAGCGGTTCACAAGTCCATAGATTCAGTGTATGTATATGAACAAGTACATCGTGTGCTCCTATTAATGGTTGAATCAGTGCAATAGAAAAATTTCACTACAATCTCATACAAACCACTGATAACTGATAGGGGCAGACTCCTAGATATACAAAATGTGGACTTAATGAAAAACTGTTAGTAAGTTGAAAACATTAAACTCTTTGTGTTTTCTTGCCTTCTTCCATCTATTGACAATAAGGCAATATAAATGCCTCTATGCTGTTAAAGATACCCTCCCATGCAGGAAGTGTTAGGGAATGTATCAACCCCGTCAGCAGCTCTCGGCCACCCCACCACTGCTACAGCCATTGCACCTGGTGGAGAGATGCCTTTCTGCTGTTCTTCCTAAAAATGTGCTCTTACAAGAGGTAAACAACCGGAAAAGGATGTGCCTACTTTTCGTATCCTGATTTATTTCAATTTTTTAACTTTAAGACTATTTTTTAATGTTATTTTCAGTGAAATCCACACTTTAAAAATGTTGAGGGTGAGTCATTTCTGATTGGGTTCCTTTCACACAACACACACATATCCCTTCACCTATGGACCTGACATCCTAACAGGCATCGGATAGATTTGATATGTCGCTACCTCTGAAACGGAACTAATTTATTTATAACGTTTGAAGTCTCGAGCACAGAATGTGAGAGCTACAAGAAGCATGTAGATCTCATGGGACCTCTTTGTTTCAAAATGAAGGGGCTGAGGCCCTTGGGAGAGTTGGGCAGACAGTTAGGAAGTGAGGCTGTGATGTCAGTGCTTCCTGGTCAGAGCTACAGCGGAGGAGTCAAGAACATCTACAGTTGTGTCTGTCCTAGAACTGCAGTGATGTGCTAGCTGCTAGCCACCTGTGGATATTTACATTTCAATTAGTTAAAATTATCATTTTTAAAATTTTCCATTAGTTTAAATTACTATTTAAAAATTTTTTTCAATTAGTTAAAATTAAACAAAATTAAAAATTCAGCTTCTTAGCTGCAGTAGCCATATCTCAAGGGCTCCATAGTCCATGTGGCCGTGGCCCCGGTATTGGCCGGAGCAGAAGTGACGGGACATTTCCATCCTCATGGCCTGAGCCCAGAGATGAATGCAGTGACTCCAGAACACAAATGCTTGTGCGTGGAAGGGATTCCTAAGCACATAGGGAAGCCGGGGGTGGGGGTGGGGGTGGAGGTGTGCAGTGGAAGCTCCTCCACTAGGGGGTGCTCTAGACTCCAGTGCATCCCTCCAGCTGGACTACATTCGGAAGGCTTTGAGAAATTCCTCCTTGTTTTAAGCGTAAATTAGGTTTCCTTCCTTTATCTGATCCCTTTCCTGCACTGAGGCCTGAGGTTGTTCAGGAACGGACAGGCAACCATGCGCCTGCTGAATGTGGGTGAAGCCAGCAAGGGCTTGTCCTCCATGATTTACCGTTTCATCTAGTTGTCTGAGATTGTTCAGCATAAGAATCAGAAAGTGCCAATGCCAAATCCATTGCACTTTGACTTGCTGCATATTAACATCGGTCATCCAGGCCTGCTGACAGCGGCATACCTCTCCCTCCGCTCTCCACCATTGGGTACTATACAGATGGGTGTAAAGTTGAGCTGGAGAAAATGGGCAGTGGGAGGAAATCTTTCTCCTGGTGACCTTCTGTGTCCCGTAATCAGATAGCTTGGTAATAAAATCGCCTGGCTAATGTCTTGTCCACCTTTCCAGCCTCGACTGTAGCATCAAAAGAGCACTGCTCTTTTTTAAATGAAAAAAAATTTTTTTAATTGAAGTATAGTTGATTTACAATATCGTGTTTCAGGTGTACAGCAAAGTGATTCAGTTATACATATACATGTATTTATCTAGATTCTTTTTTTCAATTTTTTCCATTGTAGTTTATTACAAGATATTGAGTAGAGTTCCCTGTGCTATATAGTACGTCCTTGTTGTTTATTTTATATATCGTAGTGTGTATATGTTACTCCCAAATTCCTATTTTAGTCCTCCCCTCCCCTCTCCTTTGGTAACCATAAATTTGTTTTCTATGTTTGTCTGTTTCTGTTTTGTAAACAAGTTCATTTGTACTATTTTTTAGATTACACATATAAGTGATATCATATATTTATCTTCCTCTGACTTACTTCATATAGTATGATAATCCTAGGTCCATCTATGTTGCTGCAAATGGCATTATTTCATTCCTTTTTTATGGCTGAGTATTATTCCATTGTATATATACATCTTCATCTATTCATCGGTCAGTGCACATTTAGGCTGCTTCTATGTCTTGGCTGTTGCAGATAGTGCTGCTATGAACACTGGGGTGCATGTATCTTTTTGAATTAGAGCCTTCATCTTTTTAGGATATATATACCCAGGAGTGGGATTGCTGGACAAGATCGCTGTTTTGATGGGGTGTTGAAATCCAGAATCTGAGTCTCATAGAAAATTCAGAATTTATAGAGCACTGAAAAATTATTGGAAGAGCAAGATAGTAACTATTAACAAATTAAACTAAAAAAAAAAAACAAAACCTACAATAGATACTATAGCTCCCATTTGTTGAGCTCCTACCATGTGTAAAATGCTTTACATATGATCTTATTCAATTTCTACAATTACCCAAAGAAGACAGTCCTATTCTCCTTTTACAGAGAAGGAAGCTGAGATTTAGAGAAATTAAATTCTTTATTGAAGTTCATTCAGCGGTTGAGCAACACAGTCAGGATTCAGATCCAGGTTCTGACTAAAAAAAAAGCGTGCTCTTGGCTACTATCTTGCTGTCTAGATTCCTTAAAATTTAGTTAAAGATCTAAATGCAATGTGAAAAGAAGACCTATAAAAGCAGAAAATATCAATTTAATGCATGAAGCTCATCAAACACCCTGTATGCACTTTAATGGGGGCCTAGGTCTGGCCAATTCAATTTTTTTTAGTTGGTGAAAATATGGTAAGCCAAAAATATTTTTATCACACTTCAAACAATATCTGGCTTGACGCGCACTTACTGTTAAGTGGGCGTGATTCCTGGGCACAGCAACCCTAGGAGTCAGGCAGGTAACCCACCCGTGTCACAAGGAAGGCCACCGTGTGGTCTGCCTAAAGGTTTTCAGATTCAAAATTTTTATAGCCCTGTGCTACGCTCTCCCCAAACTGAAACAAAACAACAAAGCAACCTCACCCACAGGCCTATTTCCATGTGGGGTCTTTGTGGAAAATGACATTTGAGAGGGTGTCAGCTGAGCTTCTAGAAGGTTGCATTCCGCAGCAGCCTTCCTGGGAAGCTCTGATGGCCTCACTGAGCCTTCAGAGTAAAATAAAAGTTTTTACTCATACTTTTAAAAAAAATGTACAGGTGTTTATAAATGCTTTTTCCCCTCTTACCTTACTTCCTTAGTGAGAATTCACCGTATTTTTCCTTTAAGCAAAACTCTCCTCTGGCATTTAACATGACAGAATTAACAAAAATTTGACTTACACCTATTGCATCAGGAATACATTTATTTCAGTAGATTGATCTTTCTAGAAAGGCTCAATTTTTTGATTTTATTCAGTTTCAGATCCAATCTTTCTTCCCGGGAATGTTATAATTTTGTCAACTTACTGCCTTTTTTTTTTTCAATTAAGATTTTTTTAGTTGTAGAAAAGAACAAGCACAAAAATAGCTAAAACTTATATATACAGTTTAAACAAATGGCTATAAAGTGGTGTCTGTATAACCACCTCCCAGGTCAGGAAATCAGACTTTGCCTGTACCTGGAAGCAGCCCGAGCTTGCTTATGCTGCGTCTTCCACATCCACGCTCCCCTCTCTCCCCACAGAGGAAGCCGCCATCCTTACTTTTTATGAGGGTCCCCCCTTGCTTTCCCACCTTTGTGTGCATCCTAAAACACGTGGTGTAGTTTTGCCCCTTTTGGACTTTATATACAAGGACTCAAACTACATATATTCTGATGTCTGTATTGGTTTACAGCGTTGTGTGTTAAGCTGTCCCTTGGTCTCATGGACCTAAAATTGAAAACTGGTCAGACAGGAGTCAGAACTGATCATCTTTCCATGCACTCTGTCTTGGATCCATTTTGAGATGTGGACCACGTCTCTCGTGTCATTCTCTGTCATCTCTCTGTGACACTGGGGATGTGTCTCAGGTCATCTTTGCATTCCCGTAGCCTGGGAAGATGCCTAATGGTTTTTTTGGGAAGCGAGTGGATGTGGTTAAGTGTAGAACATTCTGGGCCTCTTCTTTGTTTCTGTGAATGTTGTAAATTAGCCACGTCAAAAAGTAATAGAATGAAGGAGGGAAGAGGAATTGGTCATTTAGAAACCTTCTTCTAGAGAATTCACTTTCTAAAAGCTAGCCAAAAAAGCTTAGTCAACATTCTAAACGGTATAAGAAAAGAAATAATTAGAATATAACCTGATGATATTTTTGGATGATTTGAACTCCCTCTGATGACTACTTTTATTAGAGGTTTAAATGAGGTCCTAGAAGCAGCACAGACATTTGCTTCAAACCATTGCACTGGGCAATAGTTAACTCATGAAGAACAGTAACAATGACAGTCTTCAGTGTTGTGTTGTTTTGCTGAAGGTGATCCCATCCTAAGCGTTTCACTAATCAAATACAAGAGCAAGCCAAAAAAAACCACAAAGAAAAAAAAACTCCCACAAAACTTCAGAAGGTTAACAAAATCCTGACTAGGTTCCAAGGATACAGTAGGAGATGATTGCTTAGGGCAGGGCACCTAAAATATGCTTCTGTTCTTTTTTATTTATTTTTTGGCCATGCCGCGCGGCATGCAGGATGTGGGATCTTAGCTCCCTGACCAGAGATCGAACCTGTGGCCCTTGCAGTGGAAGCACGGAGTCTTAAACATTGGACCACCAGGGAAGTCCCAATATACTTCTGTTCTGAAAGCCCAGCACATGTACATCTTGTGGCATCCATTTACGTATAAATGCATTTTTTCATATATTGTCAACTCTGCTACTTCCCAGGATAGTTAATGTAACTGTTCGCCAAGCTTTTCAATATTTTGTTGTAAATGTAAACCCTTCAACTATATAAAGCTATATCCACATTAAAAACCACTGCAGTCTAAGGTGGATAGAAAGATGATGTGGAGAAAAATGGAGAAAAACCTAGCAAGGAAGGGGCTTAGGATTCGATGAAATGCACATTAATACCAGAGTATGGTGGGAACAAGTACAAAACGGTGGAGACCAGACTGCAGGAAAACTCAACTTGGAGCTAATGCACTTTTGCCATTTTCATGAAGTGTGTCCAGCCAACGTTGAATGAACGAATGCAAAGTGTTTAAAACTGTCCTTCTATAAACTAAACTAAGAGCTGAGTTGTCCGGGATGAAAAAGGTAACCAGCAGTTGTTTTAATACCTCGCACATAAACTAAATGTTATGTTTCCCTGATAGGAAGAAGAAAATGTTCAGCTGTCCACCTAAATATCTCATTTCCAGTGTCACCACTGGCTGGCACGTGGGGATTAATAGTTACTTTAGACTTTTCAGGCCACGACGAATGTGAGATTCTCAAAGAAACGGTTTCCTAAGAGAATGACTGATACTATTGTGGAGAGAACGTTATTCAGAACATTATCTGTTTCATTCTTCAGTTGGGGGGCGACTATCTACTTCTAGACTTGAACTTCTAAAGAAAACTGCTATGATCTGAAGAGATTGGCCATAAAACTATTTGTATTGAAAACTTAGCCCGTGTGCCTTTAGTGAACTTAATTCATTAGCATTCTCACTGGCCAGGTTTCCATATCTGTGTTCATTTTATACTTTAGTTTGGTTACCAGGTCTTTGTTGAATCGTCCTATTCAAAGGAGAACAAAGGAGGTTTAGGTGATACAGTAGGGTAAGGCACTATATTTTATCTTTGCAAAAAGCCCGACAGAGCCAGAATGCTCTGATGCCCTCTGATTTTCTGCAGGACATTTGGAGCCACAAATCAGCTGGAGGATAGAGCCCCTCACTGTGCTTCAGTGCAGACACCTTTAGAAGACAAACAGTGCGCCAGTCACAGAAATCGCGCTTGGCCAGGTCCTCAGGGCTCCGCGGGCAGATCAGCTCACCCGAGGAATGGGGTTCCTGGGAGGGAGGGCTCTCTCTCCCTCTTAAATACCAACCCCTCCAATTAAATCACTAGCCCGGCCAATTTTTTTCCAGACTACTTCTCTTCACGAAGCATCATCAGTGCTGAGGTCAGATGGTAGTGCTGGCATAAATGACAATGGTCCACCAGCTTCCTGACCCCTGGGAGACTTCTCATGCTCCCTAGGGAAATACTCTCCTGGTGCCTCTGCATCGAATTTTCTCAGTTCCGGTAGTTCCTCAAATGTCTGCTGCTCTATGATTTCCTTCTCCCTCAAAAGTCAAAACCCACTTTCTTCTTCTTGCGTGGGTCCCCTCAAGGTTTTCTCCCAATTAAACTGTCATCTTTCCCAATGTAACCCTCTCCCCTCTGGTCCAATACAGGTTTTTCCTTTCCCTGTTTAGTTCAACTTCATTAGGCCAAGTGAATTAATCTCCAGTCTCTTTGTGACGTCTGTGGCATTTGTGATTACTCTCTTTTTCTTCAGTGTGACTTTATGGAGGATGATTCTGCCCAACTTTCTAACTTTGCTTTGGAACACCAGGGTTTCATTTTCTAATCCACATTTCGTTTTGCGGTTTCTCGGACTTCCTTTGGTTGGTGTATGGACAGGCATCCAGTAGAGACTGAGACCACCAGCCCATTTCATACAGGCCACTGAACAGTCAGAAGACGGTAACAACTTTGGGTCTCTGGTGACCTGAACTGGATTCAACTCACTGACCTAGAGGTGAAAGGCTCTGTATTCCATTACTAATCCCTTGAGCTCTCCAGCCCCCTGAAAATGATTCTTTGGTTTTATTATTGCAAAGGCCATTTATAAAATCATGAACTGGATTTAGGAAAGCAACCATGAAATAGCAAGGGACAACAAACTGATTGAAATTCCTTCAATGTCATTTGGGCTGAAGTCTCTCAGACAGTAGGATTGGGGGAAGGTTATATATCGGCACCTCCATTCTTATTTCAGTGGCATGACCAGGTCACTTAGACATGGCAACGTCAGATACACTGACCATGCCTCGAGGAACTAAATCCTAAATAAAAAAAATGGAAAAGCAAACTATGAAATAGCCAATAATCTTTATTTTGCACTTCCCCACCCCCATCCCTCTCCAAAAAGCACTAATGGGTAGATCTGTGCATGTGAAAATATTGTATAAAGTATTTAGGGTGATCTCAAATTAATAGAACAAAAAACACGTGTCTCAACACAGATGCTCTGTTTCTTTGTAGGGATAGAAAAACTTTGACTTCTAGAACAAGGAGGGCAATGAAATACTGCAGTCTTGAAAGGGTGACTCCATTTCCACTGATTTGCAATTTAACATTCATGGCAGAAAGCCTCATTTCTCTAACCACATGTATGTTTTAAAATATGATTCATACACTAATATCAATTTACTTGGCATTTAAAAACATCACAATTTCTATTAATATATTTGTATTAGGTTCAAAGCCCATATTCTAGTATTCAAGATATCCATTACACTGGCCCAAGTTGGGATTACTTCAAAATCAAGTAAAAGTCCATATTTATTCCAAAGTTGCTAAAATATGCTAATAAAATTAAATTTGATGTTTTACATTAAAAATAAAATATTTGGTTTATCTCTCAGACATCTATAACATATAATAAATAGTGGGCAGTATAGTAATATAATAAAGTTTTGTGATACCCTGAAATTTGATGAGTTTTCTTTAAAAAAAAATTTCATAATATACTTCATTTCAGCCTTAAACCACAATATCAATGAACAGATTTGCAGAAATAAAACAATATAAACACAAAATGCTACAGTATATATATATATATATATATATATATATATATATTTCTTTTTTTTTTTTTAACTTTCGGGGAATCTACATGTCCTTTGAAACAAAAGGAAGTCAAAGAAATTTACAGAAACAAGAGATAACAAAACAATTTCAAATCATAAACCATAGGTTTAAATTGCCTTGTTTTCCTTCCAACTGCTCGGGTCCTTTCCCCCAGTGTTTTGGGTACTGCATGGGTTCAGCTCAAGGTAGGTAACTTTGAACTACACATGGCTCTTTTTTTCTAGCCTTCTTTGCTTATGTACAGCAGTAATTACAGACATGGCTGAAATCACAGCAGATTTCAGAGAAAGCCAGAATTTAACACGATAAAAATTTTTTTTAAAATAACTGCTTCATAAATATTTATTATTTACATTAGGGGAGATCTCCTGGTCTGAAGAGTTTTTATACAAGTTGATGAAATGGATAAGCTGTGAGAAGAACACCAGCAGTTTAGAGAAATGGGCAAAGTCGGGAGGCAACAGAGACAGAAAATAGGTGAGAGTCAACAAAAATAATTTGCACAAAAGCCAACAGGACATGATAGAAACCTTTTTCTTAAAAAATATAAGGTATTTCACAAAAAGCCTGAACATTTTACATGTTAGTACTAAAAACAGGGAGGGAGGGGAAGCTTCATATATTTTTCATCACAAAAATATTTACCGACACTCCACCTGGAGTCTTCTTTTATGTGATTATGATTATCTCACTAGAGAGGGAAGGAGGCTGGAGGCGCAGACAGACTACCAACATCACCCTCAGTCACGGTCAAGGCAGGCCACACGCCATCGTCTCATCTAACACCTTAAGGAAAAGGCCCTGGAGAGAATCAAGAAAATCGAAAGGGAAAATTATGGTCTTTTTATTAGTAATACTTGTCACTGGTAATAGAAAACGGAGGCGAGGTGGCCCCGGTGCCCCGCCTCCACGTGAGCTTTCCTTCGGTCGCGACCACGTGGCCCCGGGCCGGGGTGTTCCAGAAGGAAAATCCCTGCGGGTGGTGTGTTTCTGTCCTCAGTCTTGCGAGGTTCATAACCGGCAGGAACGTGGTGGGAGGTGACACGGAGGCGGGGTTACGGCACCTCCCCCGAGGCGTCGGGACAGGGGCCCCCGGGGTGTCAGTGCGCCCGGTGCTTCCTCTTTTTGTGCTTTTTATCCTTCTTTTTGTTGGCACACTTGGGACAGAACCACTGCATCTCTTCCGGGGGCGCGGCCATTATCCCGACGCAGGGCCTGCATGGTTACCAAGGAAGAAAAGGCTTCAGTTCAGACAAACAAGCTTTACTTATCCACACATTCTTTTCCTGTGTTTTTAAAGAATTTCAAGTCATTAAATAATGTCCTAAGTCTGTGGTGTATTTACCAGAAATCCAAGTCACATAGCTCTGACGGATGCTGCGCTACTGCTGGGCGTGTGGGTGATCACCTTACACAAAGCCCCTCTCCAGGCCCCGCTGGAGAAATTAATTAGCTCATTCATCCTTTCAGCCAGAAATAGTCTCATGCTTCTGAGCCACGGCTTTGTTTTTATCTCAGAGATATCATATAGCACGTGACTAAGTGGACTCCTATCTTTTTATATCTGATATTTTCAAGATAAAACAGAAAGGCTGTTTGCATGCATTTTGATGGCGTTTCTTCGGTTTTGGGGGGGCGCTGAAGAGGTGCAGAAACCACACAAGCTGTCCCTTCACTTCTGCACTGACACGTTTACGGGGGTTCCCTTAGCGTTGCCGTCAAGCACTGCAGCTGCTACAGAAAACGACTGGCAAGAAAGGAAAGGGAGCCCCCTCCAGCTCCTTTTCCTTTGTTAAAGCAGGAGGATACATAAGCTAAGCAACACATTTGGAATTTAGGCTGAACAATGATAGGCCAAAGACTCGTGATTTTTGGAATTCACATGAACGCCTTTCTCTTGGCAGTGATTCTGCTCCGTACGCTGCTCTCCGGAGAGGAACTGCCCTGGGAGAAAAGCTAGGATGGGCCAGAGACACCCCCACACCCCGTGTGCAGAGCCCCTCCCCCCAGGGCCACGATGGGGACTCACCAGTGGTACCAGTCGTCACAATCATCACAGCCAATCATGGGGCTCCCGTCATCGGGCTTGTTGCAGCCGGGACAGATCCAGATCTGGTTCCCCCACTCGTCTCGGATCTGCGGTTGCAGAGGAGGGAGCAAAACAGAGATGCTTTGAGGAGGAAGTACCCAAAAAAGGGCACAATAAGGATCATTACTTCACACTGCGAAGCTAATACACTGACAGATTAAACTAAAAACAAAACCAAAAAACCCAGTAGTTAACAATTTAGTAAAGCTGTGATCATGGTCATCACTATCCTGGGATCACCTGAAAAAGCAAATGGCTACTAAGTGTTCAATGATAAGACATGCTTTTTCTTTTTTTTTGGCCCTCGGCTTGCAGGATCCCAGTTCCCGACCAGGGATTGAACCCAGGGCCCGGCAGTGAAGGCCCAGAATCCTAACCACCAGGCCATCAGGGAACTCCCAAGGCATTTCTAATGAATATTTTAAACTCTCTTTTGTAAGTCATAAAAACAAAGCATTTTATAATAATTTCTGTGAGCAATATGACCTACGGCCACTTTTATCTAAAGAAATACTGTAAACACACACATCCTGAATGACTAGGGTTTTCATGGAAGTAATGACGAATATTTTTGAAAGCTATTGAGCTCAACTCAATGTTGTTTCCTCCATCGCATTCACAGGCCTGGAATTAATAAATACGGCCAATGTGCATGTATCGCCTTATTACTTATTAGCCAAACCCTTCTCCTGAACTAGCTGATAAGATCAAGGATATAAAGGAGCTGTTACTAAGTAACTTTCCATTCCCTTTATGACATTTTCAGTAAAGTACAATCAACTAAAGGGCAAATGAAATAAGGGACGCGCGGGAGGCCAAAGAGCCACACATTTTCATGTTATTTTGCAACAAATAACGCTGTGCTCTGAACTTTGCTTTACTTAACTTAGCAGTTCCAAATAAGAAGCATCCCTAACTGAACAACTTCCTCAAATTCCACATGAACAAGACCGATTTGGAAGAAACAATTCTATGATGGGCATTTAAAACCAGGAATGATAATTTTCTAAAGTTTTTCCAATCACACAGCACATAATTTCATTCAGTTTATTTTGCAAGCTATAGTCTCTTCTGGTACTTTAAAATACAACACTGACTAGATGTGCAGGAGAGATGGCTTTCTGTGTGTGTGAGGGTGTACGGGGGGCAGAGATATTTCATTCCACTGATGCGCTATTTTAAGGCTGACCAGTCTCAAAACGGTCTCTACAGAGGCAGAGGATGCTGATGTGAAGGCTTCCTAAACAAATCTGTGGGTAGCTACATCCCTGACTCGGTTCTCTCTAGTTTCAAGGGGAGAGACCACCAGTTAGCACGTGCCAGCTGTCTGGGGCGAAGGCTGGCCCAGCACCCTGGGCCCTGAAGCTGACATGCATGGCCAGTCCTGCTGCTGGCTGACCTTTCTTGAAATTAGGAGGCCGTGACCCTGTGACATGAGAAATCTGCCACAGCACCCATAATAACTAACGCCCAGCCCTTCACGGTTTACTAAGTTCTTTCAAATGTCTTACTTGGTTTCATCATCCTAAAACAACGCTTGGCTAGGTTAGAAATGGGGAGACTGGAGCTAAGGGAATGTCAGTTCCAATGTCACAGATTGGGCAGTGACAAAATCAGCCTTTTTGCTGTATAGCCTGTGTCTTTCCTTCAATTCACACATTTTGTCTTCTGTCTACAAAGTGTCGCTGAGGAGACAGAAGGCATTTCATCCATGTTGTCTATGCAAATCTGATCCATCTCCAGGGAGTTAACTCAAAAATCCACTGGAGAATCAGAAATCAGCGACCACCTAGTCTATCAACCCCCTAATCCCACCTGAAGAAATGGAGGCCGAGGAGATTAAGTGTAAAATCCTCCCCGATTAACCCATCTTGGGGTGATGTGGCCTCAATTAAACACCTGTAGCAACTGGTCCTTGAATGGACTGACTTGATGATCACAGATTTTTGTATCATGTCTTCTATTTTTACCTTGAATGGCCAATTGTTTTCTTCCTGTTAATACTTCATGTCTTTATATCCTCTCTGAAGATTTTTGAGATTTTCTTCTTATCCTTCGTATCATTATAGTGCCTCAAATACTTAATGATTAATTGAAATTTCCTTCCCAAATGCCTTTAGAGATGTAATACTTGCACGATTTATAACAACAACAGCAGGAATCTGACCCCGCCACCCTCCAGTCCCATCTATTCAGAAAGACCCAAACCACTGCTAGGCTGACACATCTCAGCCCACATACGTGGTGATCTCGGCTGCGTCAGCTCAGCTAGGACCTCCATGTGCCTGATACCTTTCTGTTGCCTGTTTATGTGTCACTCTACAGAGCTCAAAGAACATGTTTATGTAAGTGCTTTATTACTTGATTGAATTCAGGGCTTGAGTAAGATCTGATACTAGTAAGTATGGGGAGAACACGTAAAAACATGACAACTGTGCGATCTCATTCATCAAGGTGAGTTTTTCCACCCGAAGACAGGCTTGGACTCAGGAAGCTCTGTGGCTAACAGTTCATTTCCATTCACTCTGCAGGCCCTGGTATGCTCTGGACCTTAGCCAGTGAGTTACTATAATTAGTGCTGCTGCTCAGAAAGAGCAGCTGGCCCATCAGACGTGTGTATATCACACAAATTATACTCTTAAGTGAATCACTGCTTGATCGAGAAAGTCAATGAGGGGTTTAACTATCACTATTCACCTCTATATTTATACACTGATTGTGCTGTGTATAGGTATATAGTCATCTTCCAAAACAATGCCGACTAAAGAAAAACAATGCTCTGACATTATTTATGGAGACTAAATATGCAAACATCCTAACAATACTTTTCAGCCGAAAGCTTAAAAGTGCAATGAAAATGGCTTTCTAGTCATAAAGAATTGCCTCTGAAATTCAATAATGATTCATCTGACACTGCATTTTTAATTGGAAACATTTTCATGAGGGAAGAGTGAGCTCTTAAGTGGCTGTTTCTCAAATGCTCCAAAAATAGAAAGTAGCGCACCACGTAAGTGCTGACCGTCTCCGTGACCACACTCCGGACGGGGGCTTTCGAACTGGCAGATCCCGAGGCGGCGGGGGCTGGAGCGGGCATCCCGGCGAGGGGCGTGCTGGCCGGGGCCAGGAGGGGCAAAGGCACGGGGGCGGGGGTGACGTGCACGGGGACAGGGGCGGGGGCCGGCGTGGGCGGCGGCGTCTTGGGTCTGTTCAGAGAAGGCGCTGGCTTAGCCTCGGGGGCTGGGACAACTTTGCTGATGACACTGTCAACAAAAGAGAGAAAAGGAAAAGTCAAAACACATAGTTGAGTCAAGCCAGGTAGCTAAAACATGATCGCACAATCGCTTGGTTCTTCTAGCAGCAAAAGACTTTTTGGAGAGTCCAGAGAGCAATGGAGCTCAGGGTTAAAGGCCCTTCCCCAACCTGCTTCTCCACTTACTCGGTCACGGCTGGCCGAGATGCCAGGCAGCGGGGGTGAGGCTCCAGCTCCTTCCCTGGTGAGGTCGCCAAGCCGTGGTTAGAGCTGTGTGCTGCTCTGTCTCTTCATTAACACTGTCTTACCCACAGAGCCCATGCCGGGGAGGAGAACTAGGCTCAGAGCCAGGATATCTGAGTTCAAACCCTACGTTTTCCACAGGCCGGCACGTGACCTGGGGTAAGTCATTTAAAAGTTAAAGTTAAAGGAGGCAAGGATATACAATGGAGAAAGGACAGCCTCTTCAATAAGTGGTGCTGGGGAAACTGGACAGCTACATGTAAAAGAATGAAATTAGAACACTCCCTAACACCACACACAAAAATTAACTCAAAATGGATTAGAGACCTAAGTGTAAGGCCAGACACTATCAAACTTAGAGGAAAACATAGGCAGAACACTCTATGACATGAATCACAGCAAGATCCTTTTTGACCCACTTCCTAGAGAAATGGAAATAAAAACAAAAATAAACAAATGGGACCTAATGAAACTTAAAAGCTTTTGCACAGCAAAGGAACCCATAAACAAGGCGAAAAGACAACCCTCAGAATGGGAGAAAATATTTGCAAATGAAGCAACTGACAAAGGATTAATCTCCAAAATGTATAAGCAGCTCATGAAGCTCAATATCAAAAAAACAAACAACCCAATCCAAAAATGGGCAGAAGACCTAAATAGACATTTCTCCAAAGAAGATATACAGATTGCCAACAAACACATGAAAGGATGCTCAACATCACTAATCATTAGAGAAATGCAAATCAAAACTACAATGAGATATCACCTCACACCAGTCAGAGTGGCCATCATCAAAAAATCTACAAACAATAAATGCTGGAGAGGGTGTGGAGAAAAGGGAACTCTCTTGCACTGTTGGTGGGAATGTAAATTGATACAGCCACTATGGAGAACAGTATGGAGGTTCCTTAAAAAACTAAAAATAAAACTACCATATGACCCAGCCATCTCACTACTGGGCATATATACCCCGACAAAACCATAATTCAAAAAGCGTCATGTACCACAATGTTCACTGCAGCTCTATTTACAATAGCCAGGACATGGAAGCAACCTAAGTGCCCATCGACAGATGAATGGATAAAGAAGATGTGGCACATATATACAACGGAATATTACTCAGCCATAAAAAGAAACGAAATTGAGTTATTTGTAGTGAGGTGGAGGGACCTAGAGTCTGTCATACAAAGTCAGAAAGAGAAAAACAAATACCGTATGCTGACACATATATATGGAATCTAAAAAAAAAAAAAGGTCATGAAGAAACTAGGGGCAAGACGGGAATAAAGACACAGACCTACTAGAGAACAGACTTGAGGATACGGGGAGGCAGAAGGGTAAGCTGCGACGAAGTGAGAGAGAGGCATGTACATATATACACTACCAAATGTAAAATAGATAGCTAGTGGGAAGCAGCCGCATAGCACAGGGAGATCAGCTCAGTGCTTTGTGACCACCTAGAGGGGTGGGATAGGGAGGGTGGGAGGCAGGGAGACGCAAGAGGGAAGAGATATGGGGACATATGTATATGTATAACTGATTCACTTTGTTATAAAGCAGAAACTAACACACCATTGTAAAGCAATTATACTCCAATAAAGATGTTAAAAAAATAAAAAATAAAAAAATAAAAGTACGAGTTACTGTGCGCCTCTAAGCAGCTGGTGTTACACTAGGTGCTTTCCATACATCACCTCCTCTAGTCCTCACAACAACTTCAAAGAAGTTATAGTGACCCCGTTTTATAGATGAGGAAACAGGATTAGAGAGAGAAAGGAATTTGGGTAAATGGGTGGCAGGCTTAGAACCGAGGTCTATTTAATTTTAAAACTCTTCTTTTCTTTTTACAAAGTACCTTTATTTGAGGGGAAAAAAAGGATATCATCTCAAGTTTAGAGAAAACGTATTTGCTTCTGGTCTCCCTCCCTCCCTCCTCCAGAAGGAACCACTGTCCTCCAGCCGGGAGCTGTGTTTCTCAATTTTTGTTCTTTGAACTTTTTCTGCCTTTGCAGATACCCATAAACAATGCATATCGTACTGCTGTTTTATGTGTTTCAAGTATATAAACAATTCACACTATATTTATCGTTTGCAACTAGCTTTCCTCACCTAGTTTTTTTTTTGTAACTGAGATATAATCAACATTGTGTAAGTTTGCATAATGTGTCGGCTTGACACATTTGTAAACTGCAAAATGATTACTGCAGTGGCCTTAGCTAATACCTTTATCACACCACATAATTATCATTTCTTTTTTTGAATGGAATTGTTTGGATCTAGTCTCTTGCAACCTTGACATTTGTTAATACAGTATTGTTGACTATAATCTCCATGCTGTGTATCAGATCCCTAGAACTTATCTGTTTACTAGTTGCCCGCTTAGTTTTATGCTCTTGATTTATCGATATATATTACTTATTTTAATTGCTATATAGTATTCCATAGTATGAATAAGTCAAAGGGTTTTTGCCCATTGCCCTACTGACTGTATGTATTACCTACTGACTGTAACATTTACCATGTAAATGTTACATGTTAACTTGTAAATATGGTGATGAATCTCCCTGGGCTATATTCCTAGACATAAAGTTTCACCTTTATTAGGAATCCGGAGCTGCTCTCTAAAATAGGCTGCACTGACCTACCTCTTCTTACGATCCCGCACTGACCTTTCTAGACCTTGCTTTTCTGATCAACAAAGTATAAATAAAGATAGCTGCCCGTGAGGGCTATGGTGAGAACCTGAATAGGGAGGAACGCGTCAAGAACTATGTACAAATGTGAAGTGTCATGGCCATTGCTCATGTCATCCTCAGCATTGTCATGACCAATCCACACAGGGCCTCTTTCTCAAAGTCCTTGTTTAGAAAAACACCTCCCCTACAAAGCACTGATTCTTTGCTATTCTGGTCAGAAGACTACACAACAGTATTTCAAAAATTCCATCATTATACAAGCAAATAAACAGTGCTGTTACTTGCTCTCCACTTGTTTCACGTGAGTGTGATCACCTTCCTAACTCGAAAGTAGCCAAAGACCAAGAGAATTTAACATGGGCTGTTTGTCCAGGAGACACTCAATAGATGCTTAATGTAATTCATAGTGAATATTTATCCAGTACTAACCAAGTTCCCAGCTGTTGTGAGTGCTGGAAAGCCTAGTGCATGCCGGCACCTGCTGAATGTTTACTTGCCCATCTCACTTGACCCTCATAACAACCAAATGAAGTAACAAGTGCTGATATTATCCTCCTTTTGTAGAGAAAGAAACCAAGGCACAGAGATTAAGTACCTTGCGCAAGTTCACAGACTACTATGTGGCAGAGCCAGGATTTAAACCCAGGCAGCCTGATTTCAGAACCTGTGATCTTAACAACTACACTCTGCTGTCTCTCAGTGCTTACTGAGTGAGGTTTGCCTTACATGTAAGATGAGAGGTCCAAGTTATTACTATGGCATTTATATCCATAGGGCAAGCACTCCTTATTCTTATGGTTAGACTAAAATTTAAAAACACTGTTCTGGGAGGCAGTTTCCCATAATGGTTTAAAATATGGGTGCTGGTGTATGCTAATGCACATATATGGAATCTGAAAAAATGGTACTGATGAACCTAGTGACAGGGAAGGAATAAAGATGCAGATGTACAGAATGGACTTGAGGACACAGGTGGGGAAGGGGAAGCTGGGACGAAGTGAGAGAGTAGCACTGACATATATACACTACCAAATGTAAAATGGATGGCTAGTGGGAAGCTGCTGCATAGCATAGGGAAATCAGCTCGATGCTTTGTGACCACCTAGAGGGGTGGGATAGGGAGGACGGAAGGGAAGCTCAAGAGGGAGTGGATATGGGGATATATGTATACTTATAGCTGATTCACTTTGTTGTACAACAGAAACTAACATAACATTGTAAAGCAATTATACTCCAGTAAAGATATTAACAATAAAGTAAAATAAAATAAGGGTGCTGGAACCAAAACTAAAGGAAAAGCAGGAACCCAGAGAGGTAAGTAGAACACAGATGTTTCACTCTGAGGGCATTTGCGTATAAGGTGAATCTGATCTTTGGTTTTGATACAGGGGACAGGTTTCAAAGCCCAGGGCCTGTCAAAGTGGAAAGTCTAATAGAATTCCCTCCCCACATTAAGGACTCCCAACAGGCTATATCAATTAGGTAAGAATGAATCAGATCTCATGAATTCTCAACTCTGGTGGTCCAGGACAACATATTTAAAGTAATTTGGACTTGTAATGCACCTAGGTACCCAGCACTAATCATCTTGAAAGGAAGTAACTTAAAATCTAGGCTTCATATTATTAATACAGACAATTATTTAAGAAAAAAAAGCAGCACGGAATCAAAGATAAACATATAAGGAAGCAAGGCTGCAACAGGGAGAACCAGAAGAAATAACAGACAGTATAAAGAGATCCAAAAAGACCGCAGATACTACAATTATCAACTACAAAACAACTCTGCTTATAGTGTTTAAAAAAATAAAAGGCAAAACTGGAAATTATATGCAGGTAATAGGAGGTTACACAGAGTTATCTAGCAGATTTGAAAAGATCCAAACAGACCTTACAGAAATGGAAAGAACAGTAACTGAAATTTAAAACTCAGTGGATGGGAGAACTATAAACTGAATAGAACAGAAGAAATTACGTAGAATGTAGCCTGGAGAGGCAAAGAAAATACAATAAAAAGGTCTAATTAGTACTGTTTAATTTAAATTCTAGAAAGAGAATGAAACAGAGGTAAAATGTTAACAAAGAATATCTGACTTTTACAGAACTGATGCAAGATACTAATCCACAGACTTAAGAAGCCCAACAAATCCCAGGCAAGATAAATAAAAAGAAATCTATACATGCACACATCAGAGTGAAAAGATAAAATATCACAGGCAAAGAGAAAAGTCTGAAAAGAGTCCAAAAGAAAAAAGGACAATTACTTTCAAAGAAGAAACAGGTGACAGCTGACTTCTCAACAGCAATGCTAAAATCTAGAAGACAGTGGAATAATATCTTCAATATGCTAAAGGCAAATAAATTTTGTCTTCAAAAACATCTTTCAAGAATAGGATGAGGGGCTTCCCTGATGGCGCAGTGGTTGAGAGTCTGCCTGCTGATGCAGGGGATACAGGTTCGTGCCCCGGTCCGGGAAGATCCCACATGCCGCAGAGCGGCTGGGCCTGTGAGCCATGGCTGCTGAGCCTGCACGTTCGGAGCCTGTGCTCCACAACAGGAGAGGCCACAACAGTGAGAGGCCCTCGTACCACACACACACACACACACACACACACAAAAAGAATAGGATGAAATAAACACATTTTCTGGCAAGCAAAATCTGAGAATTTGCCACCAGTGGACCCTTACTAAAAGAAATTCTAAAGTAGCAATTCCCAAATTTTTTGGTCCTAGGATCCCTTTACAATCTTAATATTAGTGAGAAGCATAAAGAACTTTTGTTTATGTGCATTATATCTGCCAATACTTACCATATTAAAAATTGAAACAGAGAAATTTAAAAATAATTAGAGAGTTCATTTAAAGATAACAATAACAAACCTGTTACACGTTAACAGGTAGCATTTTTTTTAATGAAAAGCAAGTGGCAGTTTCCTACAAGTTAGCTGCAATGTGCAATCTAAAACCATATCAGGGCTTCCCTGGTGGCGCAGTGGTTGAGAGTCCGCCTGCCGATGCAGGGGACACGGGTTCGTGCCCCAGTACAGGAAGATCCCACATGCCGCGGAGCGGCTGGGCCCGTGAGCCACGGCCGCTGGGCCTGCGCGTCCGGAGCCTGTGCTCCGCAACGGAGAGGCCACAACAGTGACAGGCCCGCGTACCACAAAAAAAAAATAAAATAAAAAAAAAAATAAAACCATATCAATAAGCTTTTCATATTCTGTTATATTAAAGTCCATTGATCTGTCTGGCACTTTGAATAGATATTTTACCAATGCATGATTTTATAACATCATGCACTGGTGATCTGGAATATTGGTTCACTGAATTATGCAGATCTTTCAAATATTTATACATTATATAATATTAAAAAAATCATATTTGTTGGTGTTACCATCCATCTCATCAAAAATTTCTTAAATTGTTGAGGAGCTGTCAATTTGTAATGATATGTTTTCCAAAATTCTAGCTTTCACGTAAAAGCTTGAATTTTATCATCTATAACAAATGCTCTCAGGTATTTTCTTTGAAATAACAGTCTTGGGCCTTCTCAAAAATATACAACATCCATGGCTGCTTTGTATCCTAACTGTGTGCATATCTGTCTTTATCACTCACATTAGGTGGTATATTCCTTAGGAGTAAGGTATGTACTATCTTATTTGTCTTTGAATTATCTGCAGTATTAAACAGTGTCTTGATACATATTCATCAACTTTAATATGTTTAATGCCTAATATTACAGGAAGAATGCTCCTATAGAATAATTATTTTACTTTTGAATATTTTTTGCCTGTTTAAAATATTTAAAAATAGGTCAGTTTCCTCTATTCTTTCCTTCCTGCCTACCTTCCTTCCACACTACTTAATGAGTCCCAAGACCACTGAGATTTCTATTTGCCAACATGGATTCTAATTCCTCATCTGTCTACTCATTCTTAGACCAAGAATGATCACGACACCAATGCAAGGTACAAACACATCATGAAGGTTTCATTCTTTTATCTGAAATGCTTTTAAATTGTTTTAAGCTATACCAAACCCGTAATGAATATTATTTGCCTTGCCTGACTCTTTCTCAATCCCCTTTAATTCTCTATTTTTCTTAGATTTCTCCTTTTCCTACAAGGCCTGTGAATGGTGCCCATGAAAATGGTTTAGCATTAGCAGTGCAGCCAATGGACGTAAACAGGCTGTTGATCAATTTATGGGGCAGTACCTGAAATCTCAGAAATACCTACTTGTACAAATCTTATTTTTCAATTCAGAGAAATGGTCTTTTAATGAAAATAACTCATAATAAAGATAATCCTTCCAAAATGCCAAATATTCCTCCAGTTCAATTAAATTTCCCCTTTAAATTTGGTATGTATTGATATATATATTTATATTTCTCATTCAAATGTCCTGAGTAGCAAAAGGAAAAAAAATAAAAGTGGGTAACTCAGTGTTGATGAGACAAAACACGTCCTAATTTTCTGCTTCCAAGAGATTAGATTGGTATTATATAGGCTCTAAAGTGACTTGTCTTTCCCAACTCTTTTGAATTTCACCAGAAAATTCACAGTTTGAAAGTTATTTGATTCTAGCTGCTCAGTTACTTTTGTGGTAACTGGAGGCACAGTTTTGAGAACAATTCTTTTATTATCTCTTTACTTTTGAACATTACAGAAAAAATACATAAACAGTATCACATGATATAATTTCTCATCACTTGTGAGATAAACTATCGTTACTCAACCTAATATGATCATTGTAAAAATAATTTTGGATTCCTATTGGCCTCCACCGCCAATCTTTATTGTTTCCTACTTCTAAACAGCACTTTCTCTGTACTTCTTCCCTTTAGTGGCACTTTCCCTCCTCTTTAACTGCACAGTAAGCTCTCCTCCAGAGCTCTCTGTTGAATAAGCAATGTCTTCAGAGTAACCAACACTGCCCACAGCTGGGTCCCACAATGGCTCCATGCTGCTAACATTACATCTTTTGGAGGATTTGATCAGAGGGCTCTAGCTGCTATAAACACTGGTGTTATTCATAAAAACATGCAGAAGGAGGATTTTTGGCAGGATTTCTTTACCTGTTTCCCTAGCACAAAACACTGAAATAAATAGAGTGGGTCATGCGCTGCCTGGCCTGTAATGCAAACTCAACAGCTTGACAAGTCAACAAAGGGCCTGTCCTCACCTCTCCAGCCACACAGAGGCTCCGAGGTTAGAGGCAAACACCATTTGGATACGTCTACATGGGGAGTTTAATGATCCTCATTAGTCAGCAATTGTGTGCAAACACTGTGAAGCCGGCCATCAAAGTTATCAAAGTCCGTATGACTGGTTACTGAACTGCACAAAATTCAAAAGTTCCCTCACATGGCTCACTTATTTGCCTCAAAAGCCAACAGCCATTTTTTAAATGGTGACAAAACGATGCCATAGGTAAAGACTACTGTAAGCACCTCCATGAATGTTATATAAACTTCTTAACAGGGAAGTTCTTTGATGTCTGGGAGAAAACCCACTTTGATTAAAATATATATATATATATATATATATACACACACACATACACACACACACATATTCAAGCCACAACTTGATTTTCTTCTTCAGATTTAGAACTTTGATCAATCTCAGAAATACCATGCACCTTTTGAGATACACATGAAACAGATTCCCATGTTGTACTGTAAACTAAGATTTCACTATATATTACTATAAAACCGGATCACTGTGTCTGTGATTATCTAAAACATCACAGTTTTGCTCTCTTACTTTTCTTGTAAAAGTCCTGGAAATACTAAGCCCAAGTGTGTCAGGCAGCCTCCTCCCACCCTGGTGGAGTGTCCTCGCAGCCTGGGTGGGCTCTGACTCGGACAGCTAACAGGATATCATGAAAACAACTGTGTGTGACACCCGAGCTAGGTCATAAGAGACACTGCAGCTTCTGCCTTGCTCTCTTTTGGATCAGTTGCTCTGCGGAAGCCAGAGGCTAAGTCATGAGGACACTGCAGCTGCCTTAGGACAAGGCCCATGTGACCAGTAACTGAGGCCTCCTGCCAACAGCCATGTGTGAGCCCGCAGTGCATTCTCCAGCCCTGGTGAGGCCTTCCAGTGACTGAGGCCCTGGGCAGCAGCTTGACGGAGACTGGAGTCAGAACCACCCGAATTCCTGAGCCACGGGAAACTAGGAAGTAGCACGTTTATTGCTTTAGCTGCTAAGTTTTGGGGTCATTTGTTATATGTGGGAATAGAAAATTAATATACCAAGTATTTAATTTATCGCATTTAGGTATATAAACAAATATTCAGAAGTTAGGAGAAATTATATTTTAGAGCATCGGTACTTAAAATGCCAAAGTGTAACACAGTCATTTCCATATTTCACATGTGATCAAAAGGAACAAATAACAAAGACAATTATGAGAATCAGTGCTATGTTGATTCTTCAAATCAATCATTATCCTTATTCTTCTTGATCCTCACAGCTCGACTTTCAGCATTCATATAATTAGCACATAACTGTAAATGGATTTAATTCCTCAAGCTCATGGCTTGCCTCTTGAATATTTACATCATCTTATCTTGTCATAGCCCAAGTACATACCAAGTAGCAAACATTTTGTTTTTTAATTCAGGCATGACCTATTTGAAAAATGAAACAGATCGCATGAAGTAATTAGAGGCAAATATAGCCATTGTAGAATCTTCATTTCCAAAGAAGATACCCAAATGATTAGACTTCTATTGTCAAATGTTCAAAATCTGTAAAATACCCTAAAAGGGCATGAATACTTAGATAAATAATAAATAATGCATACTTCCTCATTTTTGCAAACAGATATACAAAAGGATAATTTAAAAAAAGAAATAAAGATGGTAACCTATAGGTCGAGGGGGATAAAGGTAGAGGGAAAGGGCGGAAAGCAAGATGTCTCTGAACATATTACATAGTTTCAACTTTGGGGGCAAGTAAATGTCTTACCTATTCAGAAAATTAAATTTATAAAATTGCCTACAAGTCAAAAATAAATGGAAAGGAAGGAACCTCAACGCATATCTTGCTGGTGACACAACCACACACACAGAATTATTTCAGGTGACTTAAGGAGGCCAGCACTTTGGACCTCCTCAGATTCTGCTCCACCCAAGTCTTTTCTGATCCTTCCTTGCTGGAAGCAATCACCTTGAACTTCTGTATCATCTGAGATGTATCTCTTATAGACTTTAACACTCTCTACCTCTATTATGATTGTTTACATCTACGTTCCTGAGAGAAGAACCAACATCTGATTCAAATTTACCATTTGCACAAGTGTATCTCCTTCGACACAGTTTTACTATGTATATAATCAAAATTAGTATTTTTCAAATGCAAAACCACTTAAAAAAATGTAAAACCATGAGGGTGTTGTCTAGAGCACTGTCAGGGTTCTTTTCAAAAACCAAATTCCCTGGAGTCAGAACTTCTAAAAGATTTTGGGATTTTAGAAAAGCTTCTGCTTCTCTCCAGCAAAGAAAGGGTACAATTAGTAAAAAAAAAGCAAAACCAAATGAAACTGAACATTCAACACTGATGAAACTTCACTTTTAATACTCTCTGAGCCTGGAGTCTACAGAGGAGGATGAGATGCTTTTACATGAACATATGCTAAAGTTGCAAGTTAACCATAAAAGATAAACCTTCACTCATTCATTCATTCATTTTAGGATTAAATAACATCCCAGTTACTCGAAAACATTAAAAGCAGTAAGATGATATTCAGTGAACCTGAAAAATGAACAGGATTGTGATTAAGATTTGTATCTCACTGTAGTGTTATAATATTCAGTTATTCCTGAAGTCATGCTTGGAAAACCCAACACTACTACTTCAAAATATATTAAAATTTGATAATAGCTGCTGTGTCTTCACCAAAAACCACCAGGCTTTACATGAATTTTTATCTTTCTCAGTAAATAGCATGGAAAAAATATCATATATATATACTTATAGCATGTGATATATATAGAGATGTATACACACACATATATTTTTTTTCACCTTTGTGGACTAAAGAAGCAGAAGTAATTATTAAAATCCTAAGTAATACAGCATAGAGAGCTAAAGATGGGCAGTCAGTGAGTGTGCTCTGGGGGAAAAGCTACTCTCAGATTCAAAAAAAAGTAGATTCAAATTGAGGGGTGTCACTTTTCATCTATCCAGAGTATATGAGAGGTGCATCTGTTACTAGATAGATAATGCAAGTCTTTAAAAAAATCCCCATTTCCCTTTTACATAGACTACAGAATGACCGACTTTACATTATTTAATAAAACACATTTGGAAACTTAGTCACTCCATCTGTAGGATCTTCCAATTCCTTTAAGCAATTTATTTTCAGCATCCTCTTATTACTCAAAGAACCTCTAAAGTTAGGCAGAATACCAAGAGTCACAGTTTAGGAAGGAGAAGCAATCTCTGACAGAAGATTTCAAGACCAAACGTAGCCTTCCCATTGTACTCCAGGGCTAAGAGTAAGCTTCCTCTATCCCCTTCAGCCCTCTTACTTAAGGGGTTTTTACTTGATAAAACCAACTCCTAATGTTACAGCCATTCTGGAAAAGTAACTCAATTAAACTTTATTTTGATACCACTTCAAATCTATGAAAGCTTGTTCAAACAGAGTGAAAATCAGTGTTATGGTTCAACAGATGAGAGACTGTTTCAGTCCATGAATCCATCTCAACAAATATTTATCGCCCGTCTACTATGTCTCCTACCCTTGGGTGGCTGGGTTCAAGGTGAATGGGGCACACCCTCAATTTCCAAGAAACGGGGGAAGACAGTCACATAAAGGTAGATTGATAAAGCATACGAAGTTGAACAATTTGGATGAAAACAGTGTATTCTGGGCACTTGGCAGAAGGATGGCTAGCCTGGGGTAGGGGTGGGAAGGTGGGCTGTGATCACTTTCCCTAATGACAAGTGACAGTTTTAAAAGATGAATACGAGTGACTCCGATGAAGAGGCAGGGGGGCGGAGGCATTTGAGGCAGATGGGACAACCTGAGAAAAGGAATAAAGATGCAAAGCATCCTGTTCTGCATGGGAAACCATAAGCAGTTTGGAAGTGCCACAACATATAAAGCATAAGCGTTCTAGACAGATTGCTCTGGGGGGACTAAGTATGGAGAACAGTTCTGAGAGGCCACAGGAAAGGAGAAGAGGGTAAGGAACTGACAAATATTGTCGGTAAGGCGGGGAGGGGCTAGGGACTGGTTGGTTGTCGGGTGGGTGAGGGGTTGGGAGTAAGGGAGGGAGGTATCCCCCTGCCTTGGGTTTCTGTGATGCTGGAGCTTTTACAGTTAGAGGGTAGAGCTTAGAGCTCAGATGGGTGTAGGGTGATCGGCGCTGGGTACTTGATTTGAAAAGTGGAAAACTGAAAAATCTGTTATTCTCTCTAGGAGGCAAAATAGCTCCAGTAGCTAAGGGCATTTGTGTTTCTGAGCTGAAGGCATCTTTGCTTGGCAGGGGAGGCAGTTCCAGAGGCCTGTGAATAGGCATCAACATCTTTCCTCCTCTGGTGCTGATGACTACTTGTGTCTAGACAAGGAGGAAGGACCCAAATTTGAAGATGGTGACTGGGAGGTGTAAGAGTTCAGGTGACATTCAAAGGAGACCTCACAGGAAAGGGTCTTTCTCTTTCCTTAAGTTTTGTTCAAAACAACACTTTTGGAGCTGGGAGGCATTCATGTCTTAATTTTCAGATGTCCCGTCTGGTGATATGACATAAATAAAATGTCCCAATTCTCCCAGTCAGAGTGCGTTTGTCTAATTTCAAGTTACTCTAGAAACTAAGACAGCTTGAAAATGAAGGCTCTGATCTCATCATCAACAAATAAAAAGCATAGGGAGTACAAGGTTGGGGAAATAATGGTGTATTCAATTTGGAAAGGCCATGTTTGAGGTGCCTCTGGTCTTTCCAGACTTTCTAGCAGGTAACTGGGCAGACTAGTCTGCATTTTGGGGAGAAATCTGAGCTGGAAGTAAAGATTTGGGAATCATCATCACCTAATTTTGAAAAGAGTGAAAAAGAAACTTTAGGGAGAAAGAACAGAGTAGTAGGCCAAGGGCAAGAAGAGAAAGAAAAAGTCATCAAAGAAAGATAGAAGCAACGATGGAGAAAGAGAATCAGATGCACGTAGTACCAAGGAAAACAAGGAATAGAGAGTTTCATAAAGGGCTTGGTGGGAGCAACGGTATCTGAAAAGCAGGAAGGATGAAGTCACAGGCCTGCAGCACCGCCTTGGGACACATTTAATCATCTTAATGAGAAGCTTCAGAAAAGTCTCCAGGGCAGAAACCAGAGCATAGGGAGTTTAGGAATAAAACTGGAAAAAAAAATTGGAAGAAAGTACATACAAGGAATATGCTTTGAGAAGCAAGAATGAGAAGAGGAAGTTACATGGCCTTTCCCTCATCTAGAGGGGGAGGCTGGTGAAGGTGGGAAGGTTTAGGATGGTAGAACCCAAGGCTGAAGGGAAGATACCAGAAGGAAGGAGAGAAAGATACAGAGGAGAAGAGATAAGGAAGGGAAAGAACTTCCGGGGTTGGGGTGGGGAGGGAGGGCGGGGTCAGGAAAGGTGGGGATGGAGAAGGAGCTGGTCCTGAAGATCAGGAGGGATGCTGGGCTCCTTGCTGGACCCTGGAGGACAAGCCATGAGGACAGATGCAGCTCTGGAACCCAGAAGAGTAAATCCAAATGGGGTAACGTGGCTAGTCAGTCCCTACGGTGATGTGTCCCTCAACCCAACCCATGTGTTCAGACTACGGCAGCCACATTTGAAAAAGGTTGCAATATTCTAAATGAGCGGTTCCCAACCTTTTTGGCACCAGGGACTGGTTTCGTGGAAGACAATTTTTCCACAGACAGGGGGTGGGGGGCAAGTGGGGGGGGTTGGTTCAAGCGATGGGGGTGGCAGATGGGGCTTCACTTGCTCACCCGCCGCTCACCTCCTGCTGTGCGGCCCAGCTCCTAACAGACCATGGACTGGTACCGGTCCGCGGCCTGGGGGTTGGGGACCCCTGTTCTAAATCAGAGGTCGGGCAGTGACACAAATTTCCATCTCACGAGCTACGAAGGCTGGAGTGGCAACAGGAAGGAAGAAGCATCACACTACGCCTCTAAAGTCTCTATGTAAGTATGTTAATGTTATAGCCCCTAAAAAGACAGGGAACAACAGAATGCAAAGAATTTAAATTTTCTATGTTGCTGTCAGTAATAGTACGAGTGTTCTCATCAGTAGGTATACATTCTCTTTAAACACTAGAAGTGTGAGTAGTTTGATCTTTAGGGGAAATTATAGTCAGATAGTATCCAAAAGGTTACCATGATATAGCTAAATTACCTCTGCCTGTCACAGGTTGAAGAACATTTAAATTCTGGAAGTCCGCATCAGCTTTGTCTAGATAACAAATCTTAAGTACCTTCCTATATTCACTCAATTAGTGATTTTGGGCCTTGATAACACTGCAGGGAGAAACTTTCCAACTATCATTCAAATCATATCTAAAAAGGTGGTCATAAATATTTTAAAACCTAAGTGAACTAATAAGACCTAGACCCATTAAGGATAAGATCTTTTACAACAAATTAAATAAAACAATTTATTGAAGTCTGGACTCAAGATAAGCTAGATTTACTAGCTGACCTTTTATTCATTTAAAGAACAAAATTAGCTCTAATTGCATTAGAATGGAATCCAGTAAATTTTCCCCAGTCTCGTAATGTGGCATCCATGTAAGGACTGCTGTAATTGTTTACAAGTAAGATGGAAATGCTTTGATTATAATCTTTCCAGTTGTTTTACTGGGTAGTAAAAACATTTCCCAAAACCTAAAGCCAGTTTTTCTGACAGCATACTATTTTCTTCTCTTTAATATACTGCATCTTTGGTGTTAATCAACAAACTATCATGTGCCAGAGGAAGAAATTAAACTGGGGGATTCCATCATAACTTTAGCTCAGTAAAAATGAGAGAGTGATATACGGAGGTTAAGATATCCTAGTCTGGAAAAATCAGAAAAGGGCTGAAGATCCGAGCAAGAAAAATTTGAACCACCTGCTTCCTCTTGGAATTATAACTGAGATATATGGGTTTGGGTCTGTTGAATTTATAAGTATAAAAGTTAGCAAGAATAATGTATACCACCCACAATTTGTGTTCTCATTGTTCAGCTGCTAGGAAGTTTCATTTGTAATGTTATCATCTTTCACTAGCATTAAAAATAAGTCACTTGCCATAAATTTTAAATACAGTCACTCAAGATTTTTATTCTTATTTGTTTATTTATTTATTTTTTTGGGGGGGGGGTCACTGTTCTTTTTTTTTTTTTTCGGTACGCGGTCCTCTCACTGTTGTGGCCTCTCCCGTTGCGGAGCACAGGCTCCGGACGCGCAGGCTCAGCGGCCATGGCTCACGGGCCCAGCCGCTCCACGGCATGTGGGATCTTCCCGGACCGGGGCACGAACCCGTGTCCCCTGCATTGGCAGGCGGACTCTCAACCACTGCGCCACCAGGGAAGCCCTGGGTCACTGTTCTTGTTAGTTAGCTTCTAATATAGGCAAAATAACCTATGAAATGTTTCAGTATCAGTGGCAAGTTAACCAGGGCAAAACAAAACTATCAACACTTTTCAATCTCTCTCTCTCTCTCTTTTTTTTTTTTTTTAAATCAAAGCAGACAGTTTTATCGGAAGGGAAACAAATTAAAAATAGAACAAAAGGCCTTCCAAATCTGACAGGATGATGGTCTGAAATGTTCTTAATCTTTATTTCTAAAGGATCTTTTTTTTTTTTTTTTTTTTTTTTTTTTTTTTTTCTGTGGTACGCGGGCTTCTCACTGCTGTGGCCTCTCCCGTTGCGGAGCACAGGCTCCGGATGCGCAGGCTCAGCGGCCTTGGCGCACGGACCCAGCCGCTCCGCGGCATGTGGGATCCTCCCGGACCGGGGCACGAACCCGTGTCCCCTGCATCGGCAGGCGGACTCTCAACCACTGCGCCACCAGGGAAGCCCTAAAGGATCTTTTTTTTAACCAATAAGCTTCCTTGCTCTGCCTCCTCAGTATACTTTTATAAAAATATGAATCTGATTGCCTTTCCCTAAATAAATAAAAACATATCAATTGTTTTTGCCGGCCCCTCATCCCTTATTCTGGTAGGAGAGTCCTTCTTTCCTTCTGGAACCTAACATTTCCCCTTCTAACAGGGCTCTCCCCCCTCCCACTGGGGCTGGTTCCTGGATGGGAGCCCACAGCAGATGCTGTGAAAGGGGGGGCGGGCAGTTCAGCCTGTGAGCACTAAGAACCACACCAGCCAAGAGCAATTTGCACCATCTTTGCCACCACACAGAGGTTAGAGGGAGAAAAAGAAAGTGAACAGAGTCTTAACGACACTTTTTGAATCCTTGTTACCACTTTGCCTAAAGCCAGTTTCTTTGAGCTAGTTTGATTAGGGTTTCTGCTACTTGCAACCAACAGTCCTGACTAATACAAAGAGAAAGTGAGTGTTTCAACTAGGGAAGGGAAGACTCCTTACAGAGGCACCTTCACTGAGTGTGCGTCTATGTCACATCCTTGGATCAGGGGTTGGTGTAAGAAACAGTCAAATAAAAAAAAAGTGTTCTTGCCATCTGGTTCCTTATGGAAATAAAATTTCAAATTTAGTGTCTTCAAAAACTTTGTCTCTCCTGAGATACTAAGAGGTACCTTCCTTTTTAAAACTGCATTTCACTCTGCACTTATTGCTAGGAAGCCATAATCATATTTGATGTGCAGTCATTTGCTTCTTTTTCCTCTCCTTGGCCTTGGTTTCCTAGTATTTTCTAGTATCTTTATGATCTCTCTTTAAGTCACCCTTAAATTTGTTTAGACTGGAAAAAAAATCTACATATGAATAAACGACATTTTAAGTGTAGGAAAAAATGTAGAAAGTGAGATAAAAATCATTTGCTATTATTTTTCTAAAGAACTTGTCACTAAAACACCACTATACACATTTCACCTATTATATGTCTTTCAGTGAAATCGGGCTACATAAAAATATAAAACTCTTACTTTCTTTAAAAATATTTTAAATGGTTATTTTTGTAATTGCCCATGGTTATCCTCTATTTCTGGCTGTCCTATCAAAAATAGTTAATCAGAAAAGTTTGGATCACAAAAAAGACAACAAATACCTGTACATATTTTACATTTTTAAAGGTTGAACATTATTTTTCAAGATTAGTGAGCAAAGTTTTAGCTCCCATTTTTATAGCATATATAAATAATTTAGAAATTACAAGTATTAAGAAGCCTCCTCCCAGGAATAAACTAAACTCTGTAAACCGCAATAAAAAAACGGAATTACTTACATGAAAAAAAAAGCGTCCAATTTTCAGCACCTCTGCTAAGAGAGGTCTGATTAATGAAAGAATTTCCTGAATTATAAAAAATACATAATACCATGAGTATTATAATACTCATAGCTGTGGTGATAAAATGTTAGCAGAAAGAAAACTGTAATTTCCAGCAGTAAAGTGGTCATTGAAAAATATCTCAGCATAATTTGCATATTTTGGGAAAAGGATTAAACTTGTGAAAGAGAATACTTATTGTGACCTCTCAGCCAAAAGAAAATTTAGGATTATTAATGATAATGATATTGTTTTCATGAAAGGTACCATAAATGATTCTGTGTCACTTGATCAAATACAGTATCTAACTGGAACAAAAACTGAGCCTTACTGGATTTTTGGAGGGGCCCAATTCATTACCCCCTCCCTGGTGAGCTCACTGAATAAGGGCAGCAATGTCCTGAGAGCAGGACCAGCTCCCAACTTCTCCAGTACAGTAACCCTACCGACCAGACCAAAGCTCCCTGGCGGGAGAGCCACTCCGCCCTCGGAAGAGCCAAGGAACAGATGGAGAAAAGGACAGAGCTGCCTCCCCAGTGCCAGGGAGACGACAGCATTAAAGATACATTTGAGAAATGTGAGGGGGAAAGAATGCTTAACCCCCTAAGCACTACCATTATTCACCCCCAAATCTTTACAAACCTTGAGCTTTTTTCTTAATACTTTACCAATACCTAAAGTTATCTTTTTTAATGAGAAGCTCCTTTAACAGAATTTTGAGCTTTATAAATATAACCACACATTTAATGTTCTGCCACGTCTTTCCCAACAATCCTATCTAAACAGTCCCACCCCTAAGGTACTCCCTTCCTCACGTTACTCTGCTCTATTTATATCCTTCATAGAAATAAATAAATGAACAAATGCCGAAAGTTAGCCCAATTTTCCTACACTTGCTCAAAATAAAGGGATGGTAAAACTGGGATAACAAATAACATGGCAACTGTGCTGCCATGTGCCCATCCCACAGTGGACATTACACGCACTGTACTCTCTGCCACCAAGTCCAGTGGGACCTCAAAATCCTGATCAATATGGCTCCAGGTGCTGCTCCTGGGCAAGCTGAAACCTACCTGCTTTCTCAGCATCAAGGCAAAACTTGACTGTTGGGCCACACTCAGTTATTTAATGATTTATTTGAATGTGTTGTTTCTCCCCATTCATATCACCCCCACAAACTACGGATGTTGAGATTGTAACTTCAGGGTTAGTATTTTAGTTTCATCTTCAATACAGACTAACAAGAACTCTGGGTCCCCATTACTGGGAGACCTATTAAAGGAATTTGAGGTCCTTGTAAAGTCGCCCTGAGTTTTAACACTATCAGAAGGAGGCACTGGACTGACCATAGACCCTTTAGAATCCAGTTTCCAGGCATGTTAAATGAAGGGGAAAACAAGGGCCCTCTGTCTGGCTTCAAGGGACAATAATAGAGAATAGAGGAAATAATCTAACCTCAAAGTACCTTCCTGGATCACGGGTCAAAGGCATAATTTCTTTATAAGATTTAGAAACTAAATATTGTCTTAAAGATCTTCCAACGAGGGTGTATAATTTGAACCCTGTAAAGCTTTTTCTTTTTCCTGTAGTTTCAAAAGACTCTATTCTCTGCCTGTTCTTTAGCAGTAAACAACCCCTCCCCCTAGACTATTCAAACTCCTCCATTTGAATGCTAGTCTGCTCATTAATTCCACTTCAAAAGAGCATCACTACAACCCGCCCCCCCCACCCTCGGCTATATACAAACTAAGTAAAGGCACATTTATATGAATCTACCATCTCTTTTCCATTATTACTGCCAAGGAATAAGCCACGTATCCTTATGCTATGACAATAAAAGATTACTTTTAATTTCATATAATTTTTATGTTCATAAAATGTTACCTATCCTTCTTTTAATTTTTTTTCAACCATTCTTGGCTTGTGAGTCATAAAAAACCGACAGTGGGATGGACTGGCCCATGGCCATAGTTTGCTGACCCCTGATTTAGATTTAAAACAAAAAACCAGAAAACAAGTTAAAAAAAAACAAACCTTACTCATTAACTTATATTTTATATAAAATCCTATTGCTATGTGACTTGGGCCTCTTTTTCTCTCTCTTCTTAAGTTTAAAATGTAATATATTTCACTTAAGTTATTCCTTTGTTCATTATAAGTATTTCCTTGTGTCTCACTTTGGTCAAGTGATTAATTATTCATATGATATGGGAGTTATTTACCTAAATGTCAGAAAGTTTACATGTTACATAAAGTTATACTTTCAAGGACAATTTGTCTAGAATGTCTGGGTACTATAATTTCCGTAATACTGAACATTTTGTTCCAGAGTCATAGGATCTATTTCTCACATCTTCCAATATCTTAGGTATATGAGTGATTTATCGAGAGGAAAAGAAATTACTCAACAGAATAACTGAAAGATGCTTAAGGGTAGATGAGATGAATATTATTATCAGTGCCTTTTTACAAACCTTATTTCTCTAAAGGAATAAGCAAGCCAAACTTCCATGTGAAAGGAAAGATGAAGTAATGGTGAGTTATGAGAAAACTGGAATAAATATGAACGGGTAGGAGAAAAGTAGTTGTCGAATGATAAATAAGAACATCTTCCCTTTAGAGTAGTGAACCCAAGTACAGGATTTCCAAGGAGATGGTAGGTACAGTTATTTTGGTTGGGTCTCTTTGTTAACTAGCCCTCTGTCCTCTGATGGCTGAGGGAGAAGGATGTTACTAAAATTTCTGTAGGTAGGATAGAGGGCACCAGCACCAATATTTGGTCTAAAAAGAGCTCAATCTACAGTATTTTTGTTATGTTTTCTAAGCTTGTCAGCAATACTACTGCCTACTGTCTAGGTCTCTACTGGCACAACCAAAATGAGTAACGTGGAAATTACACAGATAATTTAGGTAAGAAAAGCACAAACTATTCAGATTTTCTTCTTTCAATATTCAGAAGAATATACACTCTCCTAGAAGGCCATGTTTGCCCTACACCACCACTCATCAGAATGACGCTGGGATTTTTCGTTGTATTACACTTAGAACTAACAGAAGTAGCGACTGCATAAAATACACGCTACACACAAACTTTAAGATGGAACGAACCATGAGAATGTAAAGCAAATTTCCTGTTGTCTACTCTACCTACTAAGTAAATAAGTTCATGGCTACTACTTTCATTTTTATAGCTAAAAACTGAATGAAAGTTAAATGCCTTGTAAGCCTATTTTCTACATAATATTTGATTGTTTGCAATATAAACTAATCCATTTTCAGGCTTACTGGTAAAAAGTAAGGTTGTAAACTTGTACTTTGAGCTTGTAAAATTCATTTAAATGATGTATAATATGATTTTTAGAAGAATGATTTTCAACATGATTTACAAAAAAAAAAAATCAGTGCTTCATTACCCTACTAGGATTATATAATAGCACTTAGGCCTTAATTCATACCCTCAAAATGAATAAAAGAAACATAGCCAACTAATTTACTTTGAAGAAGGGTGGGTGGATGTGATGATTCCGTGAAAATTAAGAAAATAAACAGTAAACATGGGGTTTACATTTCCAGTTCTCTCTTAAAAAAAAAAAAAAAGAGCAGACAATTCAGACTTCAGTTGTTACTATTATATACTGTTTCACCAAGCCTTTGGCAGTATCCTTGTTTTATATGCACAGAATAAAACCATGTGCCATCTGAGCAAGAAAAGAATCTTCATTCTTTGTCCTGGTGACAGAGAATACACACTTGAAAAGGTTTAACATTATATCCACCTGGGCATAACATGGTAGTCAGTCCATTCAATACATAGTTTCTTAATTTTTCAGATAACCAGAGCCTTACAAACTATGCAGAAACAATGTCTTGTGCTAGTCTTTACAAAAGAGAAAAAGTGCCAGAAAAAAAAAAAACAAAGAAACAAAGGATCCTATATGTTGAACAAAACAATAAGCATTAACTCTGAGGAAGAAACCAATAAAAATTTGAAAATGAAGACTTCTCAAAATACAGCTTGACCCTACTACATATTCACACTGGGAAAAGGTCTATAAGGAAAGAGTAGTGAAGGTTAAGTTCCATCTATTGCACTCTAACTGGAAACGTCTGTACTTACATTTTGTCTTGGCCAGCTCCAACTCTGAGAGTCAATCTGGGGATCACTGGGCTTGGGGCTGGGACCACTGGCTCCACTTTTATCTGTTGAAGATATTATGTTAGAGTCAAATACATTTTTTTCAACTAAAGTACCTCTTCCCTTTTCTCCTACTTCCTCATCTCCACAAACTTGATAAGCCTTTAAGTTTCAAATGTGCCTAAAATGCTAGATGTAAAGATAAACTGGGCTATTTTGTTTTCGTTTCCCAACAACTGAAGGCTACCAGGCAACATGGGAAATTCCATAAACTTTAAACACTTTAGTAAATATGGGAGTTATTTCTGCATTTTCTTAGTTTTGACTAATTTCTTGTATTTTATTGTTAGAATTTTTAAACAGAAACTGTTACCTGGGTCATTCAGTGGAACGTTTAAGTAACTGCCAGACTTAACAAAAACAGAAAAAAATGCAGTCATAGCTTCACTATAAGATAAAATGAATCTATTTACGGGTCTTGAAAAACATTAAACTCATCTCATGTTTACAGTGTCATAAAAGAAAACCAACACACCAAGTGTAATTACAGCACTGAACTGTTCTATTTTTTGGCTAGCAGAAAAATGATCTAAAATATTGTACAAGACAAAACATATTTATTTAGAAAGAATTTATGGCAAAGGCAATAACTGCTGAATAAGTTCAAGATCTCACAAATATTTGAGCTAATAATCAGAAAGGGAATACACAAATTAAGTATGGTGTTAAAGGGATTCTCCACAACTTCTGGCTTGAAGATCCTATATAGAACAATTGACACTTTGAATGAAGAAAATGAACAAGAGATGTGCAGTTCAAATTATTATCTACATCAGAGTTTTCCGGCATTTTTGGTGGGATGGCTCCTTGGTGGTCCCAGGCACGGCCAGATGTTTAACATCCCTGGCTCGGGTACAACTACATGCCAGTAGGACACTGCTAGTCACTGTGACAACTAGTGAAAACCACTGATTTATATATTTCAAGCTCAAGAGTTAAATCATAACAGTGCAGTGGTTCTAAAGGGGAAGGAATTTATAACATAGTGCTCAGTATAGTATATCATATAATCAATATATTGCACATTGATCAAATCTATCATTTTTTTCATATGTTTTTACCTGCCCCCTTCTTGAGTTGTTGTTTTTTTTAATCCCACCGTCACATCAAGATCTATGACTTCGATCATTCTCTTGAACAGTGCATGGTACGCAGGAGGTACTCAACCAATGTCTGTTGAATGAACCACTTATCCTGCAAGCACCCTCAACTCCCTTGCCTCTCAGTCATTTCACCATTCATCCAGGACCAATCTAAAATCATTCTCTAGGGCACGGAGTAATTCCAAAGAAAATATTTAAAACTGTACAAACTTCTGCCATCAAAACTCCAATTTCATCTGTGCCTTTAATACTATCTGCTTATTTGGATCCCAGCTAAACTAGTTAAGAGCAGAGACCATGCCTGTTCTGTTTGTTGCTATTTCCCAGTGCCTATCGTAGGGTCTGACACATAAGTGCTTAAGATATATTTTAAAAATTAATCGGAAGCAATTATTTACAGCTTTTAAGACCCATCCCATGAGTTCCTTCCTCTTTTGCCCTTCAAACCCCACAGGAAAAAATACTGAGGCCACTAAGCAGAATTCCTTCAATTCCCTACAAACTTCTCTGTGCTCACAATTACACTAGAGTCCATCTCCTCCAGTCTTCGAAAGACTTCCTTATTTGTAGCATCTTCAACTTCTCAGTTCCACTCATTATTTTCATCTAGCTTTCAAATGTGCTCAACTCCATCCTTTAACAAACTTACCTCCCCTTCAACCTCTCGCTGACGACCTCTCACACTTTCTAGTCTTCACTTCATCGTCTGCATTTCTCCATTTCTCCTTCATTCCTCACCCAACTCCACTCTACTTTCTGGCCCAACCACGCCACTAAACCACTCCTTCTAGACACTCAATCTTTCCGAATGTCCCGTCTGTTTCTTCACTGAGGTCTTCATCACGCTCCTTCCCTGTCCCTAGCAAAGTCCTCTCCTCTTGTCATCCCATGCTTTCTCCACTGACCTCATCCATGTCCATGGTTTCAATCCTAAGCTGTTGTTTTTTTTTAACTTTTTTTTTTTTTTTGGCCATGCCACGTGGCTTGCGGGATCTTAGTTCCCCCACCAGGGATCGAAGCCAGGCCCCCTGCAGTGACAGCACCGAGTCCTAACCACTGGACTGTCAGGGAATTCCCTCAATCCTGTTTTCAATATGGCATGTCTTCAACATCTCCCTCTCTAGACCAGCACTGATTGGAACTAAGACCAAAACATAATGCTGCCCACTGAACATTTTCAGCTAAATATCCTATAAGGATTTCATCTCATTACATCTAAATCTTAACTTATCAACTCCCCCACGAAACCTGCTCCTCTAAATGGTCTCACTTTTGGCAGATGTCTCTCTTATTTGCCCAGTTCTTAGTCCAGTGGTTTTCCTCAAGGCCTCGGGGGTCAAGGGCCACTGGGGAGGGGGCAGAGCAAGACCCATGGAAAATTTTTGTGTCCACTTTCTCCTCTATTGTTTTTGAACACAGGGTTCTATATCTAAACAAATCTGAAAACCAGTGGTCTAGCCTATTTTGTAAACTACTAAGGCTTCTATATTTTTCTCACCATTCTGTGTTATCTGTGGGAAAATAAACAAATACATCCAAAACAAACATTTATGAAACACTTAATGTTTGCCAGGCATTGTGTTTGGCTATTTTCCAGATGTTCTCATTTAGGTTCTTTAACAAACCGGTTGGGGTATGGTTTCCATTTTACAGAGAAACTGATCATACAAGAAGCAACCATTTTTCCTTTCTTTCCTGTTTCTTTTTCCTTTTCTGTTTTCAGGTCACAAAAATAGCAAAACTAGGACTGAATACAACTTTTTTAAATTCAGAGAATGAAAAATTATATAAAGTTCCTATATTTCTTCAATTCTAAAGAATTTTAGGATCACACACTCCTAATTGACCTGAGTACTGGGAGTAATATTCCATGTTCCTTCAACCCACAATACTATTATTGAAGCACTTAAATAACACTTTCTTAAGCTTTATTAAAAAATAAAGCTCTTTGCCCTAACTTTCAAAAAATCTTCTTCACTATTATTATGCTTCACATTGTATTTTGGTCCATTGCTATTACCACACTACACAATAATTATAACTTAACCTGTACAGCACTTCACAAAGTGTGTCCTATACACATAATCCAATTTGATCTTCATAATTCTATAAGGTAGGTGTGGAAGCTATTATTACTCACATGTACTAAGGGCTCAGAAAGATTAAGTGGTTTGGCCAGTTACAAAGTTAGTAAGTAAATGATTGAAATCCAGTTCTCCTGGCACCAAATTCATCCTCTGTTCTACCATACTACTCGTGACTCTTTGCCAAACATTTCTGAGTCCTTTTTTCTGGTAATGCTGATGTCTTGCATGGAGCTATTTAGTTTCTTTGTCAATGTCTTTTATGATGAATGACATATACTTGTGAGATGTCTAGGGTACACTGTAAAATATATTTTTTTCTCTATGTTATTTACACCATGTAACAGGTGTAAACGGGACTGTCCCAGGCAAACCAGGACATATTGCAACACTACCTAAAAATAGTTAAATACTTTAATTTCATTCTTAAAGAAGTTAAAGCAGATTTAACTTAAAGGTAAAATTCAAGCAAGCATAGATAAAGACCAATAAGGATGCTAACAATGTAGATATAGAAAGTACAGTTTCCAAATAAAAATTTCTCACCAGACTTTTGTTTATGTTAACTTTATCTGAATGCCCACCCAAATAAAAACACAGGGATGTTTCCTACAATCATGAAATAATTTCTCATGTGTCCATCCCAGCAATCAACAAACTAAATGACAATGACTTCAATTACTTACCGCCATCTTTTAATGGCATGAAGCGAAAATCTGGGGGAAACACGAGCTTGTAAGGGTTAAAATAAAAGAACAGTACTTTAGAGCGATGCTGAGAATTGGGGCACGCAGAAGAGCATTTACAGTGGATTACTAAGCTTCCCAATTCACCAAAGAGGCAAAGTCCAGTAATATAAGACTCCTTTGTAGCTAACTAAAAATACATTGTCAGTGGATTTGTCCAGTTTTATGTATAAGCAATACTTCTTTCACCTGAACTAATACTAGTAGTCATATAAGCCCCTTATTGCCATGTGCTGCATTTTTTTTGCTAATCTTCAAGGATTTAGCTTCTTTGCCACATACCTCAGGGCACCAACTGATAAAGCTCTAACTCTCCATTTTTCCGGGACACCAGCAGTGCGGCCTTGCAAAAAATGAAAATCGCTCAAGAGATTTAAAGGGGAAATTTATTTTTAAAATCCTGACTTGAAGCAAAGAGGTGGATTTTTAAAAAGCTTATCTATAAGGAATCAGTTTAAATTTAAATTCTATCTTGGAACTCTTTCATGCATTCCAGCTTTAAAGTTTATCTTCTGACAGGGACTTTCTGCAAAGGTAATGGGCAGCTTTGTCAATATAATCTGGCCAAGTTTTACTTTCTATTTTTTTAAATGTTAAACTTCTTTCATTAAAAAAAAAAAAACAAAAACAAAACCTATGTATGTGTGCTAGGTAGGGTGGCAGCAAGTTCAGCCAGCACTAGTTCAGATGTCTATCTATGCTAATATGTCAGAAAAACACCCAGAAATACTACTGGTGAAAAGCTGAATTTAAAAACCGAATATTTTAGATGCTGAACTATGACAAATGGTAACCATCCTGTTGTCTTTCTTAACGATGAAAGTCTGTGCATTATTTCCATTCAGAAACATAGTCTAACACTGATAGACTGTTTAAAATATTCAACAGACAGAAGATCTACGGCTGTGGTGAAGTATAACAAGTGGGATCCCGCGAGGACAATGAAACAGGACTCGGGCTTTCAGTAAGTGTTCAGTTCATTCCTCTGAAGCCTTGGGGATGGACTTCAGGAAACTTCGATAAATTCAAACATACTCACTTAAACATTAAGTTACTGGCTTCCCCTTGGAACAAATAGTTATAAGAAACAGCAGGGAATATTTCCCCCTTCTTACTGGGGTTGTTTTATTTACTGAAAACCCTTCATTTCACTAGTTAATCATGAAAGCTGATGAGAAAAGGCTGGAAACGAGTCAACAGTACTTTACATAGAAAGGAAAGACGATGGAGACCTTCTGTCAAAGGCACAAACCAGGAAGACCACTTCTCATTCTCTAAAAAACAAACTGTTTAAGTTCAATAAAAGATTATTTCAGGGCAGATGCTAAGGGATTTGGGGATAGACTGGAGAAACATGAGACATTTTAATTGTTCTGATGACTGAAATCATTCAAGCTTTGAGGACCGCCACTGCCTGTCCTTAAAAATATGGCAGCTGAATGGGAGCTCACTATGGGCTGATCAGGGACTAAAGTTTTCTAAAAATCACGATGGCCCTTTACTCTAGATTGTGAGCCATTCTCATCCCCCTCACCAGCTTCCATCGTGGGCCTGAGAAGCCCACGGGCTTTAACCAGACAGGCCTGGGTCATGTCACAGCTTGTCTGCAAGTTACCCTACCTCCCTGTGCAGTTTTCTCAACTGAGGAACAGAAGCAACGGTCTCACCCCCTCAGAGCTGTCGGCCAGGCCTGACAAGGACCAAGCGGACTCACTCATTAAAGACCAAGTGTGTGCTGACGTCATTTACCATCTGGGTTAGTTCACTTAATTGGCAATGTTAGCTCAAATAAAACAATTGATCAGCCAACAGGAGAAAAACGGGGGTGGGGGCGTGGGGCACTCCATTACAGAAGTATGAGCTTTCCATTATAAACAGATCCCAATTATCTCTGGGTTGATTATCAGCATTATTGGTTATTGTACAGAAACTGGACTGTCAGAGTCCATGTAGCTTAAATGACACACTGAGTCTTCACTCAGTGTTTACTATGAGAAGGCAGAAGAGAAAGCCTTTTAAGCCAAAATATTCTTAGAGCACATATAAAAACTATTGTTTTTAAACAGAGGGAAAGCATACTTTATAATGATGCGGTCTCTTCCCGGTGTCGAATGGGAGGAGGGAGAGAGGGAAGGAAGCAGAGGGTCAGAGGTTAGGAGAGGCTGGTGAGCAACTAAGAAGTGGCAGAGCTGAGACCAAAAACCAGGTCAGTCTGACTGCCAAAGCCCAGGCTCTTCAAGGCCCAGTATTGGGCCTTTTTATCTACAGTCTGTGACGTCATCGTTTTGGGGTGAAACTCTACCAGGTCTTCTCAGATCATACTCCAATAAGAGCATAAAGACATATTTCCAAGTTCGACAGATGGATTTTGGCTTGTCTTCTATACAAGGTTATATGAACCTTCAATTCCACTAACATAAACGAGACATTTTCTTATTTATTTTTTTACTGAAAATACCACAAGTAAAAAGAGCCATGGTTTGAAATAAAGTAATGTAATACATACACTGACACAAACACAAACACAAAATTATAATAAAAATTTAAACTGCTCTGAAATTTTCTATTAGGTTTATCACAGCTAAAGCTATTATGGTCAAGTTTGTGACCGTTTAACACGTTGCTCTTAGTATGTTTTCCCTAAAAAGTTACTTTGGTTCTACTTGAAACAGATGAAAGACCACATTCCTAACCCTGATTGATGCATATTACTGCCCATAAAGGGGAATTAGAAGACTGTGCATAAATAGCCATACTCTGGATTATTACCACTACTAGAAAAATGATTTTTCCTTCTGAGGGTGCATCACTGAACTAGGTGCCATAAATTATTTCACTTAATCCATTTTTAATTTAAATGTAGGAAAGGAGAGTGGTTAAGAACATTAGTTATAGCAGCTGGTGATGGCCTGGGTTGAAATTGTGGTTCCTGTTCAACCACTTATTGGGTGTGTGATCCTGGGCAAATGTATTCATCTCTCTAAGCCTCAGATTCTTATCTTAAAGTGACAGTAATTACAGTATCTACCTGATAGAGTTGTGATAAGGAACTAAACTTATATATGGTGTTTAGCATACAGTAAATACTCAATAAATGTTAACTATTACTGTCTGCAGTTTTTTAAAAAGTGTTATTATCATATCCCACTTTAAAGACGAAATGCCGGGAAATTCCTTGGTGGTCCAGTGGTTAAGACTCCATGCTTCCTCTGCAGGGGGTGCAGGTTCGATCCCTGGTCGGGGCACATCCCGCATGCCGCACGGTGCGGCCAAAAAGATAAAATAAAAAAAATGAAAAATAAAGATGAAATGCCTACGGATTAAAGAACTAAAACACCTGCCTCAGATCTGCCTGATTCCAAAGCCCGAGGCTCCTTCTAACTACCATGCAGATTCCCGTTTAATTAATGGGATCTTTATTGGTTCTTGTATTGATAAAAGTGGATATGACTGGTAAAAACTTTATAGGTAGGTAAAGTAAATATGGGGAGGTTTTTCTTTTAATTAAAAAAACAATGCCCTTGCTTGCTGATCCAGGTCCGTGTCCAGGACAGTTGCTTCTGTGAGCTGGTGAGGAGGAGCTGGAGGAAGGAAACCACGGCCCTCGGCCTTCTGACTGCAGACATTTTCTTGGGGCAGCTTATATACACCTTATTTTGATTTACTCTTGTTGTCTTCTGTGCGTATGTAAGAAAATTCTTAGATCATGTGCAACCCAATTTCAGGTCTATTTTCATTTACTCATATGGCTTGATACTCAGGGGGATTAAGTGGGGTTGAAAAAAGAGAAGTCCTAATGTTTAAGTTAATATCTCAATTTCTACTCCTTGTCAGTGGCATCCCACAGGTTACAATAGATTTACCCTTTCCTAGCTGCGCAAAGGGCTAAAATTTAAAAGAATGCCCAGGAAGCAGACATAATTTTTCAACACTGGAACCACAGCTGACTCACCCTGCCACACACAGGTCAGTCGCCAGGGTCCAATGAAGCAGCCGCCTCTATTCAGGTTTCTATGTTTTAGGGGTTGATTCAAAATGGAATAATAACACTCGCCATCACCATCACCGCCTTCTCCACTTATTCAGCATTTACTTATGTGCCAGAAATGGTATAAGCAGGTCTCAGATGTTATCTCATTTAATCCTCACCTAAGCCACTTGCCCAAGTTCACAGGGCTGAAAAGGTCAGGATGGGAACTCAGGTTTAACTCCAGAGACAATAACGTTTATTATTTTTAAAGCCCTGATGGCTGACTTTTGTAAGTTTTTATCTTTAAAAACTGATCCATAACCATCAAAACTGATACAAGGACTTGTATTCCTCTGTTAGGTGAAGTCTGTGTGACTCATAACTGACCCTTTGCTTCTAGCCAAGATGGTCTGAGAGACATGTCCTTGCCAAAGTCAGGTAGGTGCTGAGGAAAAGCATGGGCCACTGTTACCAGCTAACCTGATGGGCTTTACTGAAGTTCACAGTGGCCTCTGAAACACCTCTACTGACTTTCCAGAGGTGAGATGGTGATGAAAGCAACAGTACTCTGATGTGCTGAGGGCTCATTTGCCAAGTTACTAGGTACCCGATGGGTAAGCGGCTAATCGCTGCCGGGGAGGATCACCAGCCGTAAACATTTCAAAATGGGAAGTAAGTCTGTGTGTAAATGACCCAGCTCTTGCTGGTTGTATGACCTTGATCCTGGACAAGTCACTCAGGCTGTTTCTCATCCATAATGATTGATAATAATACCTGCTGGACCTGTGTCACGGGTGTGTCGGGGGAGACACTAAGGTACGTGGAAGTGTTTTAAAATCTTCCGGGTACCATGGAAAAATAACACAATGATAAAGTGATTTCAAAAATGGAAAAAAGAGTTGGATTTCTGTATCTTGCTAACTTGCTGATGTTCAGTTATTAATATCAGAATTTCCATTCTGCCTTTTTTTTTTTTAGAATAATAGCCAAGGGGGACAGAGAAAGAAAAAAGTTAGGCAGAAAAATGTGAGAGGTTAGCTAGCTCGTCAGCTAAACTAATCTTCCCAGTTAAGTCTGAAATGGAAAACACTGCAAAAGTATGGATAATGGAGCTGCTGTAGGTCAAATACAGCATATTTTATCATGTGGAAAAAATTCCTAGGTATGATTTTGTAGCCACCCTCAAAGAGGAATGCTCCCAGAGGACAGGGAAAGGCTACCTGAGGATCTGTACGTATGGCACCAGACACTTAGACACTTTTTAAGAAAGTTTAAAAGAAATTTCTCCATCAACAAGTCAACCACTATAACCCAAAGAACTGTGGACAGAGAGCAAAGCTATAAAAGCAGAGGTCGCATCTTGTGCCCAAAGGATCGAGGTCCTGGTTGCTACAAAGTGCATGATGAACATCAGTTTCTTTGGCTATATTCTACGGAAGCCTGATTTACTTACATGGGAAAATACTTAGAATTAGTTTCTACCCACCAACCAGGCTGCCAGATGAGCTAGATACTCAGAGACATGTCCTAATCTTATTAAAGCAGAAAAGAGGGACTTCCCTGGTGGTGTAGTGGTTAAGAATCCACCTGCCAGTGTAGGGGACACAGGTTCGATCCCTGGTCCAGGAAGATCCCGCATACCGCGGAGCAACTAAGCCTGTGTGCCACAACTACTGAGCCTGCGCTCTAGAGCCTGCGAACCACAACTCCTGAGCCTGCGTGCCACAACTACTGAAGCCCGCATGCCTAGAGCCCGTGCTCTGCAACAAGAGAAGCCACTGCAATGAGAAGCCTGCGCACCGCAATGAAGAGTAGCCCCCGCTCGCCGCAACTAGAGAAAGCCCGCATGCAGCCACAAATAAGATAAATAAATAAATTTTTTAAAATCCTGTTTAAAAAAAAAAGCAGAAAGTAGAAGAATAAGAGATGCCACAGAAAGTAGAAGACAGGCATAACCTTAAATACTTGCAAAAATGGCTCACCAAACAAAACGGAATCAGTGAGCAAGGACTCCATGGGCCTTGCTGTCCTCTTAGGACAGTGCCATGGTTTTACCTGCTCTTAGAAAACTGGGTGCTGCCTTTTCTGGGTATCTAATATTTGGGTACAAATTAGTATGCTGCAGACCTGATAATTACAAAAATATTATTCACTGTTGAAGATTACAGATCTTTTCAAACTGCCAGAGATTAGTGTGGTTAACAGAGAGTTGATGGTCTGTGATTAGGTTGCTCTTAGGCTATGAATTTTTAACGTTTTCCAGTGTATCGGGGGGTTGATGACAAGCTTATGGGTTTGAGAATTAAAATTAAATTTTGTAAACACATTACAGACGTGTTTCCAGTTAAGCTCTGGGTGATTTACATCCGAAAAAGACAGACACTTGCTGACTTTGTTTTCAACAGAACTTGGATCAGACAGGGCCCCCAAGGATAAAGTGCTTACTTTTTCATGCTTGTGTCTCTCCTTCTCTTTCTCCCTCTTCTCTCTCTCTCGCTTCTCCTTCTCCCTCTCCTTCTCCTTCTTCTCCTTCTCCTTCTCTCTCTCTTTCTTTTTCTTCTTCTCCTTTTTGTCCTTTTTCCTTTCTTTCTCCTTGGGCTTCTCTTTCTCTTCGAACAGCTTCTCGGGAAGCATGGGTGTCAAGGAGGGCAGCATGGCCGGGATCCTCACGGCCGCCGCGGGGCTGAACAGGGGCAGTGCCACGTCCTTGGGGGGCAGGACCAGGGGGGCTGGGGCAGCCTTCAGCTTCTCTTCTCGGCCTTTCTCTTTCGCTTTCTCTTTGTCCCGCTTCTCTTTATCCTTTTTGCCTTTTTCTCTCTCTTTCTTCTTGTCTTTGTGCTTCTCCTTTTCCCTTCTCACCATTCCATCTTTCAATCTTGCTTTTGGATCCACATCTTCAAACTCTTTTATCTTAAACTTGTAGGGATCTCCCTCTTCGTCTTTGAGAAAGTCCTTCCAGGGATACTTGGCTTCCTTGCTGGTCTCCTTCCCTTTCTCCTTCTCTTTGCTTCTCTCCTTGCTTTTGTCCCTGTCCCTCTCCTTATCTCTCTGCTTCTCTTTCTTCTTCATCTTCACCTTCACTTCCTTTTTCAGCTTCTTTTTGACGTCTGTGGAGGCCGGAGCTTTGGGTTTCTCCTCGTATACCTTGTGCAGCGGCTCAGGGGTGGGAGGAGAGACTGAAGGGGAGGAGATGTAAGGGAAGCTGGGGGGCACGCTGGGAGGGGTCCCCATCTTGGCTTTCCGGACCACCTCGTCAATGGATGCGTCCATCGTCCAGGAATTGTCAGAACTTGAAGTTCCGCCTGAAAGAGGGAGAGGGGTGGACCCAGACTTGGGGAAGTTGCTGGAGGAAGTGGAAGCTTTTGGGGTAGCACATTCTGAACCTGAAATCCTCTTAGGGCTGGTAAAAATGTCTCCTTCTGACTCGGATCCAGAAGAAAACTCGAAAGGGTCTGGCTCCCGTTCAGCACAAGCCCGTGCAATCACAGCATCAATAGAGTCGTCAATGGTCTTATCAGTCACGACGGCCTTTTTCGGCTGATTCTCATGGTTCAGTTTCCCAGCATCGGGGGCTGTTTGTATTTGTTTCACCTGAATAGTCTCTTTACTAATTTTTTCACTTATTGTAGCTGAAGGAGTCCTGTTAGGGGTGTCGGGTCTGATGGGTACTTGGGGAATGTGAGTGATGACCTTGGGACTCTTGGGGCTTTTGGGGCTCTTCGAACGTCCAGGAGACTTCTTTTCTTTGGATATCGTTTTTGGAGACCGAATAGGACTTCCGACCATTGCTGGTGACGGAGTTGTCTTGGGTGATTTAGTCTTCTGCCCTGGAGAACTGGTTTTAGTCTTTGTTTTAGGTGTAAACGACCTCGCTTCCAACGGTTTTGCGGTTGGCAGCTGTGATTTTGCCACTGGAGCTAACATTGGCGGCTCTGGTGACGGAGGAGCTAGGTCCGTGCTGTCCTGGACGTGGACGGGGGACAGCATTGGTGGGATCTTCTGGGGGTTTATTGAGCTGAGTGGCTCTCGAGCCTCCAGTAACACCACGTCCAGGGCGTCCCCTTTAGTGCTTAGCAGGCGTGGCCGCTTCATCGTGGGCATTTCTTCAGCTTCCGGACTGTCCAGCGGTCTCTTACCCAAGAAGTTCTCATCATTGATAATTTCCTCCTCTTCCAGTTCATCATCTTCTTCCAAGGGAACCTGCATGGCTTCTGCTGATGTGCCCCCATCGGTGGGCACCTGCTCTTCTTCTTCTTCTGGTGAAAGAAGAAAAATGGAAGTGTTATTATAATATACATATATATAAAACCTAAGAAATAAAAACAATGCTTCAAACATGATTTCTAAGAAAGAAAGGAAATTATTGACAGTTGTTGGAGAGTACAGTTGTAAGTTTTCTAGAACCTTCCAAACTTGCAAGCTGTCGTGCTTTGAAGAGCGGCAACCAGTGACAGGAGATATACAAACCGTTTTCCTTTCTAGTGGTGTGGCTCTAAATGCAGGACCTGGAGTTTGCTAAGGATTTCCTGTTTGCCCTCTGCTTCCTTAATTAATTATTTTCCTAACTCGACTAAATACTGCCTTTCTGTTTTCCGCCTCCTCTTACGTACACGTGTACACACACACACACACACCTACCTCTAAAAACCAAGAGATGGGGGACTTCCCCGGTGGTCTAATGGTATAGAATCCACCTTCCAATGCAGGAGATGCGGGTTCGATCCCTGGTCAGGGAACTAAGATCCCACACGTCGCACAGCAACTAAGCCCACGCGCCACTATTACTGAGCTCGTGCGTCTAAATGAGAGAGCCCGTGTGCTGCACACTACAGAGCCCATGCGTGCTGGAGCCCACACGCCTCAACTAGAGAGAGAAAACCCTCACGCCACAACCAGAGAGATGCCTGGGTGCTGCAACAAAGAGACCACACACCATAATGAAAGATCCTGCATGCCTCAACGAAGATCCTGTGTGCTGCAAGACCTGACACAGCCAAAAAAATAAGGAAAATAAATAAATAAATAAAATATTTTAAAAAAATCAAGAGATGGGTTATTATATGACTACTTTCCTCAGAAATGACAGACAAGAATACTTTTTAAAAGAACCTTCATAACATATTTTAATTCTTGGAGTTTGAAAAATGTAAATCTCCAACCTGGACACAATTCATACTCTATTTATGTCTTCTGTTCCGCTGGCTTGAGGACAGCCACTTTGAGAAGCAGTGTGGTGACATGAAGGACACATCGGCTGGCATTAGAAAGATGGTGTTTCAGCAGGCGTTCAGGCATCACAAAGCAACAGGCCTAAGGCAATCTCTTAACCTCCTTGAGGTTGTCTTCTGACCTCTCAAAAGGGGCTAACGTTACTTGCCCTGCCCACTTGACTGAGTTGCTGTGGGGTCAGATTATTTCTCTCCACACATATTAACTAAGCATCTACCATGCGTAATGCATGATGGTAAAGGCTGAAAGAGCTACAGAATAAGTCAGAAATAAACCACGACCTGAAAGAGCTTACAGTTCAGCAGGAGTCGCCGTGTAGGTGTCTAGCACATATAAAGTGATTAGTACCATAAGAGAGATAAAGTGCCACAGCAGTTCAAAGGAGAAACAGAATACCTCAATGTCAAAGATCTGGACACACCTGACTACTCAGGTAGCATTTTGGATATTTGGAGATTGATAATGGTGAAGTACAGGATGTAGGAACAGGTGACACAGAGATGGAGGGGTGCACATAGGAAGTTGTATAAGAACCAGGGAATAATTTGTCTGGAAGGTAGGGTGCAAGATGGGAAATAGGAGGCAGTAAGTTTAGCAAGCTTATATCCAGATCCTAGAAGTTTTGAATTCCAGAAAAACAAACATGATTTTTATTCTAGTGGTAGTTTAGACCTTGTAAAGATTTTCAGACAAGGGAGCAAAGTGACTGGAGTGTATGTTAGCAAAATTACTCTGGCAGGAACATATATGATGGATGGGAGGTAATGGATCCTAATGAAGAGGTGACAGGTTAGGGGTTATGAAATGATGTAGGGAAGTGACAAGAAGGGTCTGGACTAGAAGAGCGGTAATGAGTAAGAGGTAGATGATATTCTGAAGACAGAATGAACAGAATCTGATAGGTGATTAGGTATAAGAGTGGAGGAAGGATTCAAACACAGGTTTAAGGCTTTGAGCCCTGGTGAGTGAGAAATGCAGTCATTCATGCAAACAGGAAGTAAAGAAATAGAGAAGGAAGATGATTATGAATTAGCTCAATCCTTGAGCTACACTAAAGTTCAGAAAACAGGACAGGGTGTTAGAGAAATCTTTGCTGCGCTCAATGAAATCACAATAATGGATAATGTCAGCAAGGGAGCAGTCAGGGTAGTCAGGTTTAGATATTCTAAGGATAAAGAGAAGCGGAGGCACTAGAGAAATCAGGAGATGTCAAAGAGATCAAGGGGGTAACGGTTTTCAAGGGGAGGACGCAGGAACAAAGTCAAACGCTTACGAGGGCAGCGAGAACAAAGGCTCACAGCGGAAGTCCCTCCAACAGGAACACTAAGTGGGGAAGACGTAATGTTCGTGAAAGCGCTTTGTAAACTACAGAGAACAAGACAAACTGGAGACACAATGATTGCTACCATTACTCGAGAATAATACTGTCGTCCATCCAGTCACCCAAGTGAGAAACATCACTCCATGCTGCTAGTGTACTTCCCCCTCTTTCTCCAGATCAGAATTGTGACCTGTTTTTCTATTCTGTTTCCTTTCATGTGTTTTCCCCATCGCTACTGTGAGCTCAACTCAGCACTGGGTTTCTACACATCGCGTTTAAGACTGTACTACTTGGCCAGTGTGTAATTCTATCAAATTGGAACTGGCAGGATGACGACCACATAGGCATTTGAACTGCAGGATGTGTGTCATACTGGGCTATGGAAAACTGGACTGTTTTCCAGCAAATACTTTAGAAAACAGACTGGTTCATTTAGAATTTGGAGCTCAAGTAACTCAGAAAAATATTTTAAAAATTAATGGTTGTTGCTTACATTTAAGTGAGAAAAATTTAACATAAAGCTTAATTCAAAGTGGTCTCCACAAGCTAGGAGGGATTACTCCATTTCTGTTATTTTATTTTTATGGTTTCTTTCTTTTGTTTGTTTATTTCAAGTCCCTGCTGTTAACTTGTATGCCTCTAGAAGCTTTATGTGGTTTAGAGGAATATAAGTGAATTATAAAAATAAACTGTTACAAGAGCTGATTTTAGGAATACTTAAATATACAAATGTTTACTTTTAATTTACAATTTTTTTACGCTTAAAGATTTTATAAGAAAGCTTCAATTGCAGCATCAAAATTAATCAAAATGAAAAGGGAATTTTGCTGGAAGAGAAAGCCTTAAGCTTTAATAAGAACAGGTGTGAAATGTTTAAAGTGTGAAAATATTTAAAACAATTTTCTGAATTAGAAATTATCTGGTAATTGCAGAGTGTGTAAGTGATGTGCATGTAAGGCATAAAGCATAATAGTGAATGGATACCTGTAAAACAATTGTCGACTTCAGGAAGACAGCATTGGCATCATCATCACCACAACTCCCCTTGGCTCCTTTCTGATTCATCCTCTCCTCTCTTCACTCCCACCCCCATCCCCAGGTAACTACTCGTCTTTTTTTATCTTTCCTTTCTTTGTTTCCTGTATGGTTTTACCACATTTGTATGTAGTGACTTGTTTTTGAACTTCAGATACGTGGTGTCACACTATAATGTTCTTCAGCTTTTTTGCCCCTAACATTATGTTTCTGAGCATCACCTATGTCCCTTCAGGTAGCTGTAGTGCATTCATTTTCACTGTTGTAAAAATGTACCACGCTTATTAATCCATTCTCCACGGTATTAAAGTTTTCCACTTGAGTGAATATATTTTATTTTTAAAATATTACAAAATGCAAACAAATGAATATAACTGATCTAGCTTATGCTTGCTCAAACACAGACTTAATTGGTGATTTTGCATAACGAGTGTCTGGCTTTCTATTACATGAGTTATTTTAATTCTGTGTTCTAAGAGTTTGGAGTAAGATAAATATGTGATGGCTACTGAATGGTTTATTCTTTACCATCACCCAAACCCCCACCTGAAGGTTAATCTCAGTTTGATTACAGGTGAACAGCAATGAAGTATTCCTTGTGTGTATGTGTATAATGAGCATGATTCAACAAAAATCTGTAAAAATCCTAAAAGTGGTTTTTAGCATTTTCCTATACTTATCCATGAAAACAGTTTTACTATAAAATAGCATATAATTTGGTTAATAGAAGTTTAATATTACAAGATACTTGATCTTTTGACATGTCATTATATAAAGGTGTAAAAAATAGTATAAAATTTTTTTTGAGTCACAAGCTCTTTCTAATTTAACACAAATATAGACACAAGAATAAAAGCTGTGCTCGAAAGTCAAAAGAGTGATGTTACGATATGAGGAGTATTTTAAAGATTTTTTTATTTCCAGAGAACTAAGAACTTATTTTCTACTGTTTAAATATGTTTATTTTTTTAAAGATTTTTTTTTGATGTGTACCAATTTTAAAGTTTTTATTGAATTTGTTACAATATTGCTTCTGGTTTATGTTTTGGTTTTTTGGCCACGAGGCATGTGGGATCTCAGCTCCCTGACCAGGGATTGAACCTGCACCCCCTGCACTGGAAGGCGAAGTCTTAACCACTGGACCGCCAGGGAAGTCCCATGTCCATCTTTTTTTAAAACTTCACAAATATTGAGAGGAGTGGGGGGAGACAATACAAACCCCATTCCAATTTTCCTTCATTAATGACACAAATAAGTAATCCACACTCCCTACATTTCCCGGAGGAGTAATGAGCAAAACGCACTTCTTTACCAAACTTATCGAAGAAAACCGAAACAAGGCAATATGGTCTGAACACACCAAAAGGATTTTTAGGGGTTAGTTCTAAGCTACTATAAATATTGACTTAGAATAAAATATCTTTAAAAAAATCTTTTTAACTAGAATGATAAATGCCTTTAAAGAAACACTATAATCTAAAAAGCTCATGGACATCAGGAAAAAAGGAAATTGCAAAGGCATGAAAGCTTTTTATCTCATTAACTACACAGATTCATGATCTTAAGCAGAAAATATACTTGCGCTACTGAACTCTGTAGGGACAATAAAATGCTATCTGCATATATTTCACCAAAAATTAAATGTATTTAAAACTAGATTTCCTGTAATTTTTTGGAAATACACATACAGAAATTAATTTCTAGCAACGATGACATGAACTTTCCTACTGTCTTTTTAGTTTATGCACACTGATGTTTTTATAACAGATATGAAAGGATTCATTTAAAATGCACATTTTTCAAAAAACATCTTTCTATACTATGTATGTTTATTACAACCAGTTACTTTAAGTGACTCCATACTACTTACATTCATTCATTCACTCCTTACTCATCATTCAATCATTCGTTCACCTACCGAGTGCCTTGTGAACACCGGTGCAGGTAGCACTGTGTTAGATCCTAGGAACATACAGTCAAATAAGACATGACTTCCTATCCTGAAGAATCAACTACATTTTGTGGCCATCAGTTCAAGTGCTGTGGCAAGGATCGGTACAAGGTACGTACGTAGCCACATCCAGGTATACGAGGACAGAAATCCCAAGGTCAACTAGAGAGGAAGTGGATGGAAACTATATCTGGGGTCTGTTACCAGAGCCACAGTTCGACCTAGCACAGCCCATTTACTCTCTCAGACCTGAGTTTTCCCATCTGCAAAATAGAAGTACTGGGGGGTGTGGGGGTGGGAAGGGATAAACTGGGAGATTGGGACTGACATATACACACTGCTATATAGAAAATAAATAACTAATAAGAACCTGCTGTATAGCTCAAGGAACTCTACTCAATACTCTGTAATGGTCTATATGGGAAAATAATCTAAAAGAAAAATGAGTAGATATATGTATATGTATAACTGAATCACTTTGCTGTACACCTGAAACTAACACAACACTGTAAATCAACTATACTCCAATAAAAAATTTAAAAAATAAAAGTAAAAAAATACACACACACACACACACACACACACACAAGTACTGACATCTGACTTCTGCTCTGAAGAACTGAAGGTCTCTAATATCAGGGCCATCTCCACATGCAGGGGGATGATCTAAAGGGCAGGACAGAGTTCTTTCTGCCCCTAAATATCTCACTGACCACATGCTACAGTGCTTGGCATTCCGACCACCTGATTTATGTCTTGGATAAGGGCAGTATCTTTAAGATGTTGCTGCCAAAATATTTTTAAGACTGTAAAGCTGACACGTGAATGATTCTATCCTACTTTTTGAGGTAAGGAGACTCTGAGTAAATGATACTTCAGTGAAGTAATTTGACGGAATGCTGAGGATGGAGAGGGTCTGGAACCCAGGGTGCTGCCAAGAGGGGGAGGCTCTGGTGGGCTGCTGCTGTTGGGGGGCATGTCTAGGGCAGGTGGAGGATGACAGGCAGACACTGGATGCCTGGGAAATGCAGGAAGAGCAGCAATATTAAAAAACCCATTCCAACATTTTATCTCTTAGTTCCAAATGAAGCCAAAAATTTTTTTCGAATCCCATCTACATGCCCTCATAAAATATTTTAAAAATTGTCCTGTCTATAATGGGACTGAAATTAGACCCTTGAAACACAGCTCAACATGTATAAGTGTGTAGGTATTTTCTAAACAAACTTATTTACTTAAAAAAATGAAATGACTAGCAAAGACAAGACAATTAGGCAATGACAATTCATACAGTACAACCAATCAATAACACAATAAATTGATAGCAGAGTGAAGCTGATGTGTTATAAATACCTATATATACACTGACCTGCAGAAAAGCACTATTTCACTAACATTCTGCACAATAAAAAACTAAAATGCTATATAAGCAAGCCAACCTGAAATGACACCTAGTATTATAAATGGCCTAATCTATATGTTAATACTGTTGTATCACATAACTGCAGCAAGGCTAAGATAACAGTATGACTTTGGGGTTTCTATGGCTACATCCTGGGCTGGCGTGCCTGAAAGGGCTGGCTGCTGACACTACATGAGCATTCTGAGTGCTTCTTTTTGGTTATTTACGATATGATTTATGATAACAACAACATCTCCCATTTTCTCTCCTCCTCAGATACAATAAATTGCTATCGTTAATCACCCTTCTTAGTTCAACTATGATTACAATAGCATAATAGGGTCTGGCTATGGTAATATTGTGGATTTTTTTAAAGAAATAAATACAAGGAGATCTCTTCAGACAATGTCAGTATCTCTAATATTTTAATCATCTTCCTTTAAGTCTTTCAGAATAAATTCTATTACAACTAAGATTCCATATCCAGGATGTAAGCCCTTTGTGCAAATCAAATTCATGATCGAGCCCTACACATTCACAAATCACTACTACCATGATGTCCTTAAACTCACCACAGCAGTAAGACTGCACATAGGATACGGTTTCTTTTCCAAGACAGACAATGATAGTTGTTTCTCTCTTGTATTGATGAGACTAATCTTACTGCTGTTTTTTCCTCCCAGAACTAGACAAACTAGGCAAATTAGCCATTCGTCTATCAGAAGGCAAAAAAAACAGTAGAGAAAGAATAAAAACTTTGCCATCATGCAGACATGTGTGACCTGCCTTTGCCAATTACTGGCTGTGTGGTTGCTTAATCTTTCTGAACTTTACTTTCCTTTTATGCCCATTCGGATTAACAGCTAGTACTACCTCTCTCGCAGTAACAGTAAGAGGAATCCTTTTCCTCTCTGCATCGATGCCCTTTCCACCAGACCTCGGCAAGAGGTGGAGCCTACTTGATTTGGGTGGCCAGGTAACTTGCTTTGGCTGATGGGTCAGAGTTGGCAAATGCAACACAAGCACAGGATGGAAAACCACGTGCAGACTGGGGCTTGCCCTCCTGCTGCTCATGGGAGACTTGCAACCACCCCAGGGCCCGGGTTAGCCTCCTGGGTGATGAAACCTGCGTGGCTCAGAGCCCCAGCCAAACCGTCAGACATATGAGTGACGCCATCGATTACTAGCTGATGGCAAATGTCCAACCGAGTCCAGCCAGACCCAGCAAAAGGACTGCACTGCTGAGCCAACCCCAAATGCCAACTCCCAGGATTATGAGCCAGTAAACAGTTGCTGTTTTAAGCTACTAATCTTTGGGGTGGCTTGCTACGCAGCAACATGTTAACCACGTGTTCACAAGTACATGTACAGTGGATTCATGTTATTGGGGGTGATTATGTTCTATAAAGGGGTTGCAAACACTCCGTCAGTGAAAACCGCTGCTCCCAAAGGAAATACAAGGTTAGGTTCCTATGAGGCTTTGGTCACAACATTTTCATCAGCAGATCAATACAGAATCTTGTTTTATGTGTGTTTCTGTTTAAAGACATCTCATTTAATATATACTGTTGATTCATTCACAGTGAACTCACAGCCAACAGTACTGCATGGAGCTGCTCTATTCTTTCCATTAAGGCACATCAAGCCCTCTCGCACCTGGGAACACCAGCCAGCGTCACGCTTGGGGGGCACTTTAGATAGCAGAATCACCAAAAAAAAGCAAAAACTGCAAAAAGCATGGCAACAAATAGACTGAAAATACACCTGTCGACAGTCTGAGCTGAAATAAGAAGGCAGAGTGTCCCTCTGTTTAGACTCAGCTAGAAATGTGCACAACTCAAACTTCCTGCCCCCCTGCGCCTGTCCGTGAGTGACTGTGGAAGCACTGTGTGCACTGATCTGGGGGCTACAAGTACATTCTAGCCAGCAGGCGAAATCACAAATACAGAATCAGCACATAATGAGGGTCAGCTACATATAATTAAATGGACACAAACCCATCAACATCGAATACTTTTATGAACGACTGATTTAAAAGAAAAGATTTTACTTGAAAAGTAATTCCAGTCCTCAGAAGGTATTTAATAAGAAGATGAAAAGTGTCTTATGAACTATAACATTGTGATTATACCTGGCAAGGCATTTTCCCAAATCCAAACTGGGACGTATTTTAGTTGAAATTCAAAGAAGCAGCTATGTGCAGAGCATTCTGCTCAAGCCACATGATCATTCTCTGACTTTCTGGAACATACCCAGTTCCTTCCCGCCTCAGGGTCTTTACACCCACAGATTCCACTCCTCTCCACTGGCAACACTCTTCCCTTTGTTACTTCCGTGCTTGTCTCTCACCCTTTAAGTCTTATGCTTAAGCACTTCTCAAAGAAGTATCCCCTGGTCATGCCTTATCTCCAAAATGAGTTACAATTTGTAACTGCTTGATCGTTAGTGCATTTTTAAAATCTATTTCCCCAACTAAGCTTCACTGACCATGTTTTCCCTTGGCTGCAAAACAATCATCCATGGCTGATAATCAATATTTCCTTCAGCAGCATTACTATTAGAAAAGTAAGAAAAACTATTTTACCATATTTTTTCTGATTCTAAGTTGTCAAAATATGAAGAAGTGTATATCTCGGAATTGCTATTTTTAGAATAAACAGTAGCATCTTCTTGTCTCTATTGGATGAGGGACAGTAGGGATGGAGCAGTCACTGCCTGCCCATGGGTGAACCTGACCGTCATTCCTGGTAGCATGAATGGACACCAGTGTTTCAGTCAACAAACAATTAAAAAATCTGAAGAAGAAATATTCTTCTTCAGTTCTATGCAGTTAAAAAGAAACATTTGTATGATAAGACTAATTGGCAGCATATTTTTTTCCCCTAGTGGTACATAAAAGAATGGTGCTTTTTATGACTGATGGTGTCTTAAGATCAGTGAAATATGACAGCCGTTCCAAATTATTATTAAATGTTTACTATGCTCCTTACTATATAATACAGAGAAATTGTTTTAGTTATTAAAGTAACATTAAACTGGACACACCTGAAATCCAATGGTCCTCGAAGACCCACAAGAACTTGCAAACTGCAACTCAGAGGGAATGGCTCAGGTAAGTGGTAGCTTGGCTGTCGCCCAGGGCTCTCCATTTTCCTCCCCCCCTTTTTTTTTTTTTTGCGGTACGCAGGCCTCTCACTGTTGTGGCCTCTCCCGCTGCAGAGCACAGGCTCTGGACACACAGGCTCAGCGGCCATGGCTCACGGGCCCAGCCGCTCCGCGGCATGTGGGATCTTCCCGGACCGGGGCACGAACCCATGTCCCCGGCATCGACAGGCGGACTCTCAACCACTGCGCCACCAGGGAAGCCCTTCCTCCCCTTCTTGTGCCCACTTACATAAGAACTCCCACCCATCAACTAGGAGACTAACTTGGCCCGTGACCTCTGCGCTGGGGACAGTGTTTAGGAGCAGGCTCTATTCCAAGCCCCACGTTATTCTGAAGGCAGCGTTTCATCACAGTGTGAACAGCAATGGACTGGAAGATGACCCTGGTTCCACGTTCCTCTGTGACGATGAGCACAAGATTCTTTCCCCACACACACACAAAATAATGCCAGCCCTACCTACTTTCCAGGGTTATCGTGCGCAGTCAGCACGAGCTCAATGTGAAATCATTTTGAAAACTGTTCAGACAGAAGTTGGTGTCAGAGGCGGCGGCAGCAGCCGAGACCCTCCACTGCCACTGTCCTCCACCCAACCAGCAGCCCCGCCCACCCCGGCTGCCGAGCCAGTCCCCCAGAGGAGCTGCTCCAGCAGTGAGCTTCCCCCAACTACGCATGTGTAATCCTAGAGATCTTAGCAAAATCATTTCAAACGAAAGCTTGGTATAACTACACAATGGCTGTTATCAAAGCAAGATTAGAAAGAAGACTAAATTTCGGATGACTCTAGTTTGAAATGGTAAGAGAAACATTAGTTCAGTACCAAATGGTAAATTTAATAGGGGGAAAGAAATTCAGTATTTAAGCTTCAAATTTTTATGTGTCTATCCTTGCCTCACTCTGTTAACTCCAAAGATCCTCGTATTTACAAGATAGCCTGTAAAATCTGCTGCTGGCCTCTCAAACTTTGGTGACTCAAAATAAACAAAAAAACACCCTAAGAATCCATCCTCATACAAGCCACAAAACAAGCAATTCACAACAGCATAAAAATGACTAGAAAATGCTATGAAATTACAATCAACTCTTTCCTGGCGTGGACAGGGAGTGGGGCAGGGGCACAGAGGTCAACCAGTCTGTGAGTAACAGAAAGTTACCACACACGTGAGATACGGATTAAAAAATTCTTAAAAATCAAAAGCAAAACGTACTGATTTTTAACACTGAAATGACTTGGAACGTCATTTAAATTTTCTATGGTAAAAGGCGTGTCAGGAAGTCCCAACGCCTCAGGGATGAATGTCATTACAATATTGCACTTGTGTGAGGCCTATGGGTTTAAGAAAGGCCGATGGGGAAACACACAGAGTGAGAAGAGCAGAGAACTGACATTTTGAGACACAGCAAAATGTAAAGTACTGGCAGAAGGAGAATGGGATGGAATTAGCCAATAAGTCGGAAGAGGAGAATGTATAAGCAAGTATAAGAATTTTTAACAAGTAGGGAGTATTCAATTGTGCCAAAGATCAGAAAAGTATCAAATAAGCCAAAAGAAAAGTATTATTATGATCCATGATAAGAGCTATGAAATAATTAAATAGGATAAAGTAACAGAAAATAACAACCAGGGAGGTAGTGTAAGGTACAATGCTGCCTCCTTAGACGGAGTGGAGAAGCTATCTAAACACTGATTAATTAAACAGAGATGTGAATAATTAGAACAGCTAGTCGGAAGCAGGCCAGGGGGCAAGCAATCTGGGCGCAGGGAACAGCACGGGGAGCAGCCGTGTTTTTGTGCTGGGGTCTCTGCAGGAAGCCTGTGTGCAACAGTGAGTCAGGGAGGGGAAGACGGAATGGGATGAGCTGGAGAGGCAGACAGGGCTTTACTGAAAGGTTGATGGGACGTCAGTAATAGTTTTAAAATAGTTTGATCTGTCTTGAAAAAGATTACTCCAGCAGCTGTGTAAAGAATACTAGTCAGGTTATTGGTGAGCTGAGTAAACAGCTTTAGTAGTGGTGGAGGCAAAAGCTGGAGGGGGGTAGGGTAAGGAAAGTATCACGAAGTAAAGACCGCCTCATTCATTCATCCATCCATCCATCCATCCATCCATCCATCCATCCATTCACCCACCAAATATTTATTACGATCTATATACAACAGGCCATACAGATTAAGTAAACAAAAAACAAGGTTTCCCTTCTCATGGACTTTACACGCTGGTAGGGCAGACAGGCAACAGATATTTACAAAAGATAATTAGTAGTGATTAAGTGCTAGGAAGATAATAAAACAAGATCGCCTGTCTGGGGAGGGAAAGGGCTATTAATTTAGATAGAATGTTCACTGAGGAAGTGATGTTTCAGCTGAGACCAGGTTCGTGAGAAAGCTAGAGGCATGGGGTGATCTTCTGAACAAGAATCTCAGGGAAGAGAGGGCAAGGGCGAGGCCATGCCATGGGAACAGGAGGAAAGGCAGGCTGGCTGGAGGCGAGCGCGTGGAGGTGTCTGAGCTCAACGGGAAGCGTGATCAGAAGAGTGAAAAGACGGAGGAAGGTAGGAAAAATTGCTACAGAGAGGTCTCAAAATGCTCACTGTGCAGATGGATGAACAAGACCAGCTATTAGGTAAGGCGAACAAAAGAACCAGAAAATAACAGTTCTTTAGTCTACTCATGGGGAAAGAAATTAAAGGACTGGCTGCACTTAACACAACCACACCAATAGGAAATCAATTATTATATGAAATTACACACATATAAAAAGTCACTGAGCATGCATATCGGCACTGCTCTCCCACTTTTACACAGTGAAGCAGACACGTGCCAGAGGGCAACGCACTTAAAGTGGATCAAGATAGGACATTTGTCTTTGGGATAGTACTTTATTCTATTTTGCGCAGTTTGCTACCATAAAAATAAAGTAAAAAACTACATTTAAGTTGATTGATTTTTACATTGCACAGACTTCTAGGTACAAAGTATACATACTTTTAACCAAACCTTTATTCTAATGTAGGATTGTCCCCATGCTCAAAATGACCTTGACAAAATTCTGGAAAAACTATCTCAAGACCTGGGGCTCTAAAGCTCTTTTAGAATTAGCTCTGAATAATTGTCCCACAATATGAGTTTCTTGATTAATTGCTTAAGATAAGGTCTCCTTTTCGTTGCTGGCCTCCAGTGGCTCCACTAGTTCCCACAATCACTTTTGTCTCATTCTTCTAAACCTTGGAAGTCTAACAGAAAAATCAGAGATACACCAATTCCATTACTTGAGGATTAGCTAAGAGATAACCCTTTGTATTCCATTACTGACCATTATTTGAGTAATTATTCAATAACTACCGTACATTTGAAAGATGCACTAATTGTTTTCTGAGGCTCACTCCTGCTTTGCACCCGACAAGTTGTGAATGTCATGTTCTTTAACACTGTAAATCTACATTTGGGTCACATGAGAAAAATGGCCAGTAACTTTCACTGCATTTCATTTTTCTTGGATTTCTTTTCCTACCTGAAAAGTAAAAGCTGAAACAAGAAGAATTAGTCAGTTGAAGGTCTTACTGACTAACTAGAAAATTAGGACTCTATTTTTGACCAGACTTACGTCTTGCAACAGTCAGATTTCTGCATAATTTAGACAGAAAATTGGCATGGGATTCCTGCCAATTTCAGCAAAATTAGTATTCAGCCACCTGAATTTTTGGCAGTATTCCAGTATGTTTATCCAAAGCAATAAGTAGACAGAAAATAAAAGAAAATTAACAATCATGCCTAAATAAGTTAGTTTCTCTCTTTACCTCTCTGTCTTTTCTCTCTCTCTCTCTCTCTCACACACACACACACACCAACATTAAAAAAAAAGGAATGAATAATTTTAAAAGCACATTTCATAAATGGATTCATAGTTTTACGTTCTCCCCTTAATATTAGTTGCAGACAAAACAAGAAAACCCATCCCATTTTCAAAGTACAAAGAAACCTAGGACAGTCAGCTGCTCAAACACAGTCTACAAAGGGTGAATGTGTTTTCTTTTTTAATTGCTTATCCTCCAAATAAGGCAAACCAGTTACCTCAATTCTTGACTTCCCTTGCTAATAAATGGAAATGACAGGGACAGTGATTCCAAATTCACTAGAAATTGCTTTAGAATGCATCCTAAAGAAAGCTGAAAACCCACAGAGCTAATTTTTGCTTACCTTTAGCTCCTTCTAGAACTCTAGCTGGCACCAGAAAAAGAAAAAAAACAAGAGGCACAAATTGTGCATTTAATATTTACTGAGCACCTACCATCTGCAAGCTTTGACCTCAGAGAAAACTGGGAAGTATTTAATCTTCGTGGCCATATTAAGCTTGAGTCTGGCAGTGTCCGACTTTGGTAGCTTTCAGACACCCCCAGCAGCTAGCAGGGTGTTGGCAGGGACACTGAAGATTAGAGTAAGGTTTGGAAGCTACGCGGAGAAGGTCGACAAAAGGGGGGCTTCTATTCAACAGTGTTTGTTGTGCACCTACTATGTGCTGGGCACCAGGAGCTAAGGACTCAAAATAAGTAAAAGACCCTCAAAATGCTCACCTATGGGAGAGTTACAAATTGAGAAACACATGTATCACTTAAAATGAGGTAGTTTGGGGCTTCCCTGGTGGCACAGTGGTTAAGAATCCACCTGCCAATGCAGGGGACACGGGTTCGAGCCGTGGTCCAGGAAGATCCCACATGCTGTGGAGCAACTAGGCCCATGCGCCATACTACTGAGCCTGTGCTCTAGAGCCCACGAGCCACAACTACTGAGCCCACGTGCCACAACTACTGAGCCCACGTGCCACAACTACTGAAGCCCATGCGCCTAGAGCCCGTGCTCCACAACAAGAGAAGCCACTGCAGTGAGAAGCCTGCACACCGCAATGAGGAGTAGTCCCTGTTTGCCACAACTGGAGAACGCCCGTGCACAGCAATGAAGACCCAACGCAGCTAAAAATAAACAAAATAAATAAATTTATTTTAAAAAATGAGGTAGTTTGCAATAATAAAAAATAAGCAGATGGAATTCCCTGGCGGTCCAGTGGTTAAGACTCTGCACTTTCACTGCTGGGGCCCTGGGTTTGATCCCTGGTCAGGGAACTAATATCCCACAAGCTGGGCACGGCACTGCCAAAAAAAAAAAAAGAAAAAAGGGCAGAGTGCTAAGGCTCTCAGAAACAAATAGTAAGAGCAGCACCATCCAATAGAAATAAAATGTGAGCCACATAATGGGATTACAGTACCTGAGACATGACAGGCATCAGGTTCAACAAATCTTTGTTGAATTAAAATGAATCACACTTTTCCAGGATGTGCAAAGTATAATTATGTTTATTCCAGATGAATATGAAAATTACTCGTCTTTGTTGAGATTTCACTATATGGCAGTTGGGGGGGGATGTACTGGTCAGAAATATGCTCTGTAGTAGGAGACATCAACTTGGAATGCTATACCTGCTACTAAAAATTCATTCATTCTTGGATAAATAAAATGTGGTATGTCCATACGATGGAATATTATTCAGCAACAAAAAGGAATGAAGTTCTGATATATCCTACAATATGGATGAACATTGAACATTATGCTAAGCGAAAGAAGGCAGTCACAAAAGATCACACATTATATGATTCCATTTATATGAAATGGCCAGAATAGGCAAATCTAGAGAGGCAGAAAGTAGATTAACAGTTGCCTAGGACTGGCAGGAGCTGGGGGGAAATGGGGAGTGGCTGTTAACGGGAATGGGGTTTATTTGGGGGGAAGGTGAAAATGTTCTAAAACTGATTGTGGTGATGGTTGCACAACTCTATGAATATATTAAAAACCAGTGAATTGTGTACACTTGAAATGGGTGAACTGCCTGATGTGTGAATTACCTCTCAATAAAATTATTACATTACAACAATCATTTACTCAACAACCATGTGAATGACTACTGTATGCCTGGCACTCCTCTTGGCACTGGGAAAGAGTTCCTGCCTTCACTGGGATAGAAAGCAAAAAACTCAAATATACATGATATTTTTTTTTTTTTTGCGGTACGTGGGCCTCTCACTGCTGTGGCCCCTCCCGTTGCGGAGCACAGGCTCTGGACGCACAGGCTCAGCGGCCATGGCTCACGGGCCCAGCCGCTCCGTGTCATGTGGGATCTTCCCCGACCGGGGCATGAACCCGTGTCCCCTGCATCAGCAGGCGGACTCTCAACCACTGCGCCACCAGGGAAGCCCTACATGATATTTTTTTAAAAAGGCAGGATAAAGGGACAGAGTGATGAGGCGTGCTGCTGTAAACGGGGAAGAGGTGACAAGGGTGTTTTCATCCACGTACAGCAGAGACCATGTGTATGTGTCGGACACCTGTATTCAGGTGTTTTAATAATTAGATAGTAGTGCAGAATGGGAATCCAGAGACCCTGTGCTAACAGAATTCTCCTAGAGTTTATCCTTTACTGTAAGACCTAACGTGGTGCACTAAAGAGAAGTATTTTTAAAATATCTGTCTTCCTGTCATTTTATCACTAAATACTTTTGATTATAATTATTTTTTAAATCATTACCATATGGATTTTATATTCTGAATACTGCTGTGGCTAAACAGTAGAGTAGGGAATTCAGCTGAGACAGAGAGAGAGAGAAAGAGAGAGAAAGAAAAGAGAGAGAGAGAGCAGGAGAGAGGGAGAGAGAGGGAGAGAAAGAAATAGGAGAAAGCAAAGTAGTCCATCCATTTTCAGCCAACTTTATTGCCTTCTCCTCCTTCCAGCTGCCTGTGTCACATGGCAGGCCCACAGGTGGGGAAGCGTCTTTTCTGTATTTCTAGGAAGGCAATAAATGTTAAGTTGTCAGGGAGGCCTTACTTGCTGAGTAAGCGATACCTTCAAGATGGTTCATTTAGACACTCTAGAAAGGGACATTAAGTGGCAGCTTCTGTGTGTGGCAGTACAGTTTTCGCATTTAAGGCTTTTCATCCTGGGACTCTTTTCAGTCTTTCTTTCTCTCCTTTTTTTTGAGGGAGGACATCTGAATTCTCTCCACCTTTTCTTTACCTTCATTATCATACCTTCCGTCTAGTCAACATTTTATTTGGATGTTTCTTATATACATTCCTTCCAGTTTTTCTCCCCTTTAGGAAGTCTCTAGGCTCTGGAAGTGACCTTGGACCACAACTGGACCCGAGGGAGGAGGCCTGCTTCGGGCACAGGGTGCGGAGGCTGCTGCAGGTGAGCCCGTGCAGACAATGACGAGAAGACCTGAGCACTGGCTCCCTGCCTCTTCCACCTCCCGCCTCCCCTCTCTGGCTCTCTCCATCTCTCTGAAGGCATCAGAGAGCCGCCAGGAAGCCTGCATTGTAGGAGCGCGATCCAGGAGAAGAACCAAGAGGTGAGCCTGACATTTGAGCCTGCAAAAGCCATGGCCCAGAGCCTGAGTGCAGGCTCAGCAGGCTTGTGGGGCAAAAAGGAAGGATGAGACCTGACTTACATGGGATCTCAGCAGAATCCCAAGATCTGCCGGGTTGAGAACAGACTTTCGGGGAGCAAACAGGGACACAGAGAGAAGATGGGAGGCGACTGCAGTGGCCCAGGGGAGAGGTGTCTGAGGCCTGGACCAGGCAGGGGAGACCATGAGAGGTGGTCAAATTCCTGTTAAGAGCAGAAGATTCCAGCCGGCAACCCAAGGCTTAGAAGTGTCTTTTGAGGGGGACAGTAGACAGGAGGTGGTGCATAATGTTTTTCAACATTTTTAGTTAACTGCCAGGATTTAAGAATCCAGAAATGTCAAAAAATAAAAATCTAAAAATCTAAAATTTCTGCCTTTACTAAAAATATAAAAAACATCAGAAGATCTAAAATTCCACAGCCACCTTCCCACGAGGCCATAACCCACTGGGGCAGAGTGAGGCTGCCCACAAGAGGCGGGGGCACTTCACTGTCACCATGTCCCCAAGCTCCTCTCGGGATCTGTGTCTGCAACCCTCACTGGAGGGTCTAAAACAGACCTACGCCAGGATCTTCTCAGTCGGTGATGACCTAGGATTTGGTTAGATTCCCTAAAGCTTTCTCTGGAGCTCGGTTTAACTAAAGAAAGGCAAAGCTTATGGTTTTATAGGCGCATCAACAAGAACGTCTTACGGTACTGTTACCTACATGAAGCAGTATCATACAAATACATAAATACGTTTAAAAATGTTTCTGGCTGGGAAAAAAAGTATAATTTTCAGCTGAAAAAAATCCCTGAACTACCAGAGGTGAGCTTATAAATATGCCAATGAAGTCTAATTAAAGCAAATGTATTAAAAATATATCTGATAATAAAATATTTACCTTAAGTATCTCTTCAGATAAGTATATATTTGTCTGTCTTCTCCTTTTCTACCTACCCACCTCCTACTCAAAAATCTATCTTGCCTATTAGGATCTCTCTTAAGCTGTGTCCTTTATATTTACACAGAAATTTAATTTCTTACTTGGGTTTACCACTCTGACTTATTTTTCCCTTTTCTTGTCATTTCTGGTTTTTGCTTTTGTTTTTGCATCTTACTGCTTCAGAACCACTATAAAATTGGAGTAAAGCCCAACTCTTAAATGAACATAAATAGTATTCTACACTCTTCTTAGTTATTGGTAATGCTGTTTAAATAATAGAGGGTTATTATTTTTAAAAAGTAGAGAACACAGAGAAGCAATGTGGAACATCAAAACAAAATGCCACACATAACCCAGCTCCTGGAGGAGCCGCTTCCTTGTCCTCATCTGAATCTGCACAATCATCCTTAACTGGAAAGCACTGAATTGACGACAATAATAGAGATTGTGGAAGACTGCTATCAAAAACAGAGAAAAAATTTACATCTCTCAATTAATGAAAATGAAGAGATTCTTGTAGTTCTAGTTATAGGAAGACCTGTCTCCGTATAAAACATTTTCTAACGTTTAGAAATTAAATCATTCTGAGTGGAATAAAATGCAGAAAGAGAACAATCTGAAAGGCAAAAAACCTCCCTTAAAACACAACTATGCATTGCAGAACAAATATTGTTATTACATTAAATTCAAGTTCATGAGAATTTTGCTTATGGTAACTAAAGATTGTTTATGATAACTAACCATTTCAAACAGTGCAAACAAATGGGAAACACTAAAAAACAATTCTGCTTTGAAGATGAGGGTTTTATCATAAGCACATGCCCTCAACTACATTGTGTAACCTAGTTTATAATATGCCTACTTCTCTAGAGGTCAGGCATCAAAAAAAATCTTGATATTCTAGATTTTCCAGACAGTTCTCTGAACCTGAAAACAAAAGCTACTAAATTAAATAATAACTATCTGCCAAAAAGATCGTTTGCATTTCTTGATAAGAGAAAGGGAGCCAGTCTTAGGCTATTACCTAGATAACTGTAGGTAGGCAGGACTTATAAAAGCCATTAGAATATTAGTTTTTATCTGTTCTAAATCACCAGCACAATAGCTCACGGTTATTAACACAAAGGCAGTCCCACAAGCTTCACTTGCCCACATAGGAATTACAGCAATTATTATTCATAATGACATCCTTGTAGATGTCAGTAGATGAAGTATGTTTGGGGTACTCCAGTTAAGAAATTAATAAAATTGATGATACAATTTGAAAATGTCCATAATGCATTAAAATGGCATTTTTGACTCAAATGGTAAAATTTCATAGAAAATCCATTTATGGAACTCCCCCTCAGTTACCTAAAGATGTAGGGCAAGGGTAATTCTGTTGTCGTGTAACTATTTTAAGTAGCTCGTTCGACAACCACCTGAGCGCTTCCTGCATACCGGGCACTGTTGTTCTAGGTGTTGGGGACATAACGGTGAAGAAGCCGAGGACACATGTGGCTGGTCTCCTGGCCTGCAACTCACAGAGTCCCACACGTGAGCAAACACAGACCTTCCTGTTCAACCTTATAAGAGCAAACGTATAAGGAACACAATTCGTCCAAAGATCAATAAAGAACTACAATTCTAGGCAATTAATTATACATTTATGAAGTTTAAAATGAATCAAAAATAAGAGGTGCTTTACCCCAAGGTTCACAGGAAGCCTGCTAGTTTGCCAGGATTAGTTAGTACCTCGGTGGTCTCCTCGGGGTAAAACTGGATGCCCTACACATTCAAACAAACGAATTTTGAAAAAATTATTTCTATAGTTTGAGTGAAACAGTAGTAAGATAAAGTATCAGGAAAGTAAACTGACATGATTACTCAAAAAGCAGACTATTTAGCAACCTATGATTTCTGAGTAACGTATCTTTTGAGTGAGATTTGGACACAATTGTATCCTTTGATAGAAGGAAACTAATGTGACAACTGAAGAACTAGGACTTTTCCTCACAGTTTTAGAAGTGATGTCCCTCCTCCGCCCCCCCTGCCCCACCAAAAGCACAGATAGTTGCACTGGGGTAGTGAGGTTATGGGTGTTTTTCTTTTCTACTTTCCAATTTTTCTTTAATGTTGTGCGTATTTAAAACGAAAAAAAAAAACCTGAATGGATTTTTAAAGAACATTTGATCACTTATAAGGTCACCACCAAGAGAGTGAACTCTTAACTTCCACCAAAAGAAACAAGTTTGGTGTTGAGAAAGGTTAAAGAGAAAAGGGAAGATGTAGTCCCATGAAGCCGTGTGAGTGACCTACAGGCTTGACTTCTGTGTTTGTTATGGTTTGATAGGCAGGAAATTTCAAACTCCTCAATGATAAACGAAGCACAGACACTAAGTCACACTGGCTTCCTGACAGGACAAAACACTCAGACTGCTCAGATGTACTTTAAAATCAGAACACGCTAGCAGAGAACTGTCACTTGCTTCAATGTTTTTATACCAATATATTTTCTCATCAAGTCAGCACAAAATGAAACAAACTTCGTGTACAAAAAAAATCAGCTTTGGCTCTCCATTTCTCCTTGCCTCTCAAACATCCTGGAACCAGGTACAAAACACTAAGTAATAAATTAATAAACACTGTCTAAGGATGAGATACTCATACTTACTCATGTTGATAGGGAAAGGGCTGAATGTTCTCTTTTTAATGGTATGAGGCTGTTCAAAAAGAATTTTTTAAATAAAATTATAGCCTAAATATTGTGAACTGCATAGTTCAACTGTCCTAGTTTTAATGTTTCTATCAAATTTCATAAAGTTCAAGTATGAAATATACTTTATACCTTGGAATGGTCCTTTATTTTCAAAATGAAACTCAAGTTTCGCTATTACTTCACTTCAAATGTTAGCTCTATAAATTTCTTATTCAAGATATCTAACCTTGGTTTTTGTATAAAGAGTCAATCATGTGTGCAAAAATTTAATTCTTTTCCCATTTATTCAAATTCAGTGGACAGTCAACTACAGCAGTATTTGTACAGTGAATCCAAAAAATTGGGGAACAGAGTCCATGTTTTATTTATATTTAAAGCAGGAAGGTACTCCTTAAAAAATATGTATCGGACTTCCCCAGTGGCGCAGTGGTTAAGAATCCGCCTGCCAGTGCAAGGGACATGGGTTCGAGCCCTGGTCTGGGAAGATCCTACATGCTGTGGAGCAACTAGGGTCATACGCCACAACTACTGAGCCTGTGCTCTAGAGCCCGTGAGCCAAAACTGCTTAAGCCCACACATCTAGAACCCGTGCTCCGCAACAAGAGAAACCACTGCAATGAGAAGCCTGCGCACAGCAACGAAGAGTAGCCCCCGCTTGCTGCAACTAGAGAAAGCCCACACAGCAACGACGCAGCCAAAAATAAATAAATAAATAAATTAAAAATCAGTTAATCAATCAATCAAGTAGCCCTTTCACTAAAAGGAAAAAAAAAAGTGTCATCATGCATTAACAACGGTATTTAATTCAGGATGAACATCAAGACAACTGGGGACTAATGTGATAACTAGAGGTGGAAGGAAAAAAAGAAAAGACTTGTTTTTACTACACAGCAAACACAGTAATTATTAACTTCAAAAATAAAGTCAGAAGAAAATAATTAAGCTCCTTTTGACTGCTTTCAACATAAAGATGTGGTAAACACTGGAAAAATTAAAACTAGCATTAGTTTTCATGCAAGTAACATTACAGATTATAGATAATAAACAAGGCCCTCCTCCAAAGTACACAGGGGTCCATTTTCATGACATATACACACAAAACCCATGACAAAAAGGTTAATAAACAGACACATAAACCATATATTACTACTTAAGATGTGACACAAAGCAATTTTCAATGACATCTGATACTCTGCTCCTGTGACTCTCTATTTTTGTTCACACACCATGAATCACGGATATAAAATGTCAGCCTTCGACTTGAACTCTTTTGCTATTGGAGATTTCTGTCATAATCATAATAGGATTTAAACATAGCCGCTCATCTTAATGATTTGGGTTTACTCACATAGAAAGAAAAAACTTTTAATAAAGATAGTATGGGGAGGGCTTCCCTGGTGGCGCAGTGGTTGAGAGTCCGCCTGCCGATGCAGGGGACATGGGTTCGTGCCCCGGTCCGGGAGGATCCCACGTGCCGCGGAGCGGCTGGGCCCGTGAGCCATGGCCGCTGAGCCTGCGCGTCCGGAGCCACAACAGTGAGAGGCCCGCGTAGGGCAAAAAAAAAAAAAAAGATAGTATGGGGAAATTAACTGTTTGGGAGGCTGACCAGAAATCTTATATAGAAGATTATACATATTAAAAGAACCTAATATTACTAAGTGGTTTAAATGTATAACCTAGGAGACATAAGTTTTCTAGTAAACCTATTGTTTATGGCAGACCAATACAGTGCTCCAATTATGAACTGTAATCTGCTTTTGTTTTCTCTAAAGTGATATATGGCTGAGATAAAATGAACTCCTAGTGGTTTCTTAATGTTTCAAGGAGTAGCATTATTATTCTGTAACACTGCTTTAAAACAGAATACCTTTTATAAGTTCCAGTACATAAAACTGGCAGTAAGTAGTCAAAACACACATTGAAACATGAATAACTAAGTAATAAACCATGATCAAGGGATTGCTAGCCATCTGCTTTAAAAAGCGATTATTTGAGGACAGAGTACAATCGTTTTGAGTCAACAATCAAGTCTTAATTGCCTGGCTCAGTTATTATCTCAGTTATGTTGTACTTTTATCCAAAAGGTACTTGACATAAAAACACCAAGCCCCCCTCTTACTAATCAGCACACTGTCATTTGTAATGTCTTGGGGATTTGAGTATTAGATTATTTTAAATTAGATATTGAGGCATCTGCTTGATATTTGGAGTACAACTTGATTATCATTTACAGCCTACTGAAGAGGAAAGAGACGTTTGGAGAAATTAAGAGATGAGATTAGATAGTACAAATATCACAATGGAAAAACCGCACAAGTTTAAAACTCACAAATCAGTCCTCCCCTGATTCCAGAAAAAGCAATAAAGATATCCACCGTATTACCATATTAGGACCCCAATACAAACCTAGTCCAAACCATTTAACAATTAACATTAGTTCAATGATAGTTTATTTAATAAGCAGAAAAAAATTCAAGCAGGAAGAAGTACTCAATTAGAGCCTGGAGAAATCTGACAAGGTTCCAGGGGCAAATAGTCCTTTTAAAAATTCCTTTGAGTTTGAATGCTGAAGAGTTGAATTTATTAAGAGGTCACCATTTTTAAAGAGAAAAAATAAAACAAATATGAACACATGTATATTTCAACATAGGCTTGACAAAAATTTGATTGTGATTTCTTGGAGATGGAAAACTGCACCTTATATAGTTCAAATATGTCTATTACCTGGCATGAGATCCTTAAATGTTTCTTCAATTAAGAGAAGCATGGTTTTTACTTAGCTCTGGCATTTCAGATTCTGATCATATGATAATGTCAGAATTAGAAAATAACAATCACTTTTAAAAAATGGAAAACTTTGCTGTCTTTTAAACTTCTAAAATATTCAACTAACAACAGTATTGACCATTTAGCTGAAAACTCAAGATTTTAAAATGTAAACTTTCATAGAAAGACTATAAAACCTTTACCTGAAATATTCTCTGTAGTATGTTTCCAGACTTTGACAGCGGCCCACAGTAAAAAATACTTTACATTTTCATACTTATACACAGACACACACATCTATGTGTAAGTACAACAAAAGTGTCATGAGACAATACCTAACCTCTCTATGAGTGACGAATTCTATTTAAAAAAACTTTAATGCTGTTTTCAGCCCACTAACCTGATTTAACAATCATTAATGAGTCATGACCTGAAGTTGGAAAAACACTGCTCAGTACATCTTGGAAATCTTTTTTTTTATATAAAAGGAGGGAGCTGTCAAAGGGAGTTGATGTAGGTTTTAGTTTTGAACAAAATATTTTGGATAAGTAACCGAATACTAAGAAGTAAGAATTTTTAAAGGTAGTAGGGCAGTAACCTCAAGCTCGGTAGCCTGAGTTACTATATTTTTTTAGCAACTAAATAATGTGGAAAGGGTAGAAAAACTACCAGATAAAACTACATTTACCGTCCTACTTCAGCGTAAGGTATGTCTTTTACTAATTAGATTTCCAAGAGGAATAGTATGCATTATTAACAAGACCAAGAAAGAATTAAGAAATACATAATGTCTAAGACAGCTTCTGACCTAAAAAAGGGCTCCTGAGAATTATCTGGGGATTCCAACTTCCCTCAAACAGAATACCACTAATATCCTCCAGATTGTCTGGCCCTAGCCCTCACCATCTCAAGAAAATGTTTACATTACAGCTGGGTTCAAATGCAAGGTCAGTTAGCTTTAAGATTTGGGAAACTACCAAGAGCTTTTTAGCTACAGTATAAATCACTGTTAACAAAATTATTAACTTTCTAAACTGACAAAAACAGTTTCACTCTATTTAAGTGCTACCAAGTTTCCTTAAAGTATTTGGCAAAAATATAAGCTTTATTTCAGAAATGTTTTACCTGCAAATCAGAAAGCTTTTCAGGTTGAGCCATATTATGTTAAAGAAGGACAACAATTAACTGCGTTTTTTTTTTTTTTTTTTTTTTTTTTTTTTTTTTTTTGCGGTACGCGGGCCTCTCACTGCTGTGGCCTCTCCCGTTGCGGAGCACAGGCTCCAGACACACAGGCTCAGCGGCCATGGCTCACGGGCCCAGCCGCTCCACGGCATGTGGGATCTTCCCGGACCGGGGCACGAACCCGTGTCCCCTGCATCGGCAGGCAGACTCTCAACCACTGCGCCACCAGGGAAGCCCTTAATTGCGATTTTTACCTCTGTTCTGAATTCAAAAATGACAGTTTATGTCAAGTAAACAAGATAAGGCATTTATATTGTACAAATACAGACTTGTTCTTTAGAAATTGTTTCTGTGAATAATACAGAATAGACACCAGGAGATTATTTTCTATTTCATTATATGCTACACAAAAATCAATATGACTTTACTGCGGATAAGACCGCTAGAAATACATTTTATCATTTATATCTCAGAACAAAATGGACAGCATGAAAACCTCAACATTATAAACAGAGATTGGGATCACACAATTCCCACAGCATTCATCTAGTTGGGGAGAAAACCCAACAAATGACCCAAGCATTTTATATATATATACCTTTCTATGTACATATTGGGGGAAAATGTCATGAAGCATCTGCTATATCCCCAGACCCTACTGGGGTTCTATATATACATTATCTCTAAATCTTAAATACCTGCAAGCCTGGACGTACCTCCGTGTTTTTTTTTTTTTTTTTTTTTTGTGGTACGCGGGCCTCTCACTGCTGCGGCCTCTCCCGCTGCGGAGCACAGGCTCCGGACGCGCAGGCTCAGCGGCCATGGCTCACGGGCCCAGCCGCTCCGCGGCACGTGGGATCTTCCCGGACTGGGGCACGAACCCGTGTCCCCTGCATCGGCAGGCGGACTCTCAACCACCGCGCCACCAGGGAAGCCCCGTATCTCCGTTTTATAGGTGACAACACGGAGGTTTGGGAAGGCCATATGACTTGCTCACGTGTACAATTAATCCAAGTAATCGCAGGACCGCGCACTCTGCGAGAGGGAAGCAAGGACCGCTGGGTTCTTGGTGGGGCTGCCCCTCCCAGGCTCAATACTGTCTACCTCGCTGCCGCAAGGTGCAGAAAAGGCAAATCCCAGGAGGGGCCTATCACAGAGCAGACATGACTGCTCAGAGGAAAGCAAGGCTGATGCCTCACTGGACATCCCTGATTACCCGTCTCCTCTCATCGCAGAAGCTAAGCCTCCCAGGCTGTCCATCCATCATCACCAGGCGCCTCACTCCCGCATAGCTCTCCAGCCCCATCTGCCCAGGCTCTGCCTCCGAAACTCACAACCTGTGTGTCCAGGGTCTTCTGCAAAGGCTTCCTTTCACCTTCTGTGAAACCTCTGAGGATACTACTTCCATGAAAACCCCTCCACTGGCGCCATGTTCTCTCCCCTGCACCACATGCCAAGTTGTCCCGAGGTGAGGTGAGTCCTGTTTGCTTCTCGACCACCGCCCCCGCCGCGCTCCTTGAGAAGCGCACACCAGCAGGTACCATCGCGCCACTCTCCTTGTAGCGCTCATCTCTGGCCCAAGGAGTTAGTCCTCTTCGCTTTTGGAAGATTCTAGTCCCCAGTTTCCTGTTCTCTCCACCTCTACTCAAGTGACCCAAACATTATCAGTGTAGTGGTTTCAAAGGCTGAATGCCAAGAGCTGAACTCCGTGTACCCCTTCCTGGTGGGCACGTTGCCTGACCACCTGGAGCCTTGTCTGTAGCAGGAGGACAATCACAGAGTCTGAGCCACTACGGGTTCGGCACCCAAACCCCTGCACGCTCTCAGTGTCCTCTCTCCCCAGGCTGGGCGCCTCAGACCAACCCTGAATCACTCTGCGGCCTCTCGGCGGTCTTGCTCCTGTCTCCCATCATGGTCCGGGCCTGGTCAAATCCCAGTCCTGGTTAAATCCAGCTCTTCACTTACCCTAAGTCTCTACCCAACTGGCTAAATCTGGACTCTCTCTGAACACAGAAACATTCATTTCAAATGGGCCCAGAGCACTGCCTGGCAATCCTACACTTCTCTAGATAATTCTCTCTCCTGTCTTTCTTGGAGACTGTTTCATGCCTTCCCCTCTCTAATCAAATTGTCAACATCCCCCTTCTCCCTCTCGGCCCTTAACGGCCTCTCACTTTGCTTGTGTCTCCAGTGGAAGCAACCAGCACTGCCTGCGGCTCCCCTACTGGCCGGCTGACTCAAGGACTCCGCTCCTCCACTGAGGCTCTCTGGTACCCCGCAGCTGACTCTCCTCTCAAGGGGAACTTTCCTAGCAGCAGACACCATGCCATCTCCAATCTGAAAAGCAAAACTAGGCTAACACAAGACCCTCCCTCGGCCCCGCCACTCTCCCACGCGTCTGCTCTGTCCTGTCTACGCGCTTTGACACTGCCCTGCTCGCCGCCTCCACTGCTCACCTCCTGTCCGCTCTGCGAACCCCTCCAGTCAGACTTTCATCCCCAACCCTCCCCCGAAACTGCTCTCGTCGAGGCCAACAATGGCCTCTATCCTGCCAAAGCCACTGGGCCATTTTCAGTTTTCCTCCTATGTAACTTATCAAAAGTATTTCCTTCTTCATTGCCTTTTCCCTCACTGGCACCTGCGCCTTCTCCTCTCCCCACACCCCACACATTATCGAGTCCCTGTGCCAGCGCTTCCACCACCACCTCTGTAATGCAAACCAACTCTCCCACTGCCTGGTAACAGGCTCCTAGCCCGACCCCTACCTGCTAGTCGTCCAAAGAGCAGCCACAGGGAGCTTGTCAAAGCACAAATTAGATCATGCCCCTCCCTTGATGAAAACTGCCTTTAGATTAGAACAAATCCAAACTCTTCTCTACCAAGGCCTACCAGCCTCTCAAATCCCCCTACCTCTCCACGCTCATTTCCTACCATCTACTCCAGGCCCTGTGCTGCCACAGACTACCTTGTTATTCCTAGAAAATGTGAAGTCTGCTTCTGTGTGAGAGCATGTGTACTTGCTGCACCCTCTGCTTGAAATAGTTTTACCTAAAATATACACGAGGTTGGTGGGGGGAACATCCACCTGGATTTTTTTTTATCAGGTTTGCTCTGATGCCACCCTGACTGCTCCATCCAAAGTACCACCTCTCCTGATTTCCCATCCTCACTCTCTTTCCTTCCTTGCTTTATTTTTTTCACAGTACTTACTACTAACTGGAATTTTGTCAAATGTTTATTTAGTTATTTTTATATTGTCTGTCTCCCCAACTAAAATGCGGGCACAACTAGAGGATTTACCCTGTTTGTTTTGTGCCCTGATGTATAATATATATATTGATGTATATACTTCCCATGTCAAAAAATGAGCTTATGTGTGTAGAGCACATAGGAGGTATGCAATGAATATCTGTTGAATGAATGAACTTAGTAAGCAGCAGAGAGGCTTCAAACCCAGGTCCCTATCATTCTGAAGCCTAAGTTCTTTCTAAGATACAACATACTGCCTATATTTCTCGAGAAAATTAGATAAATAAGTATAAGCCCAATTCAGTTACTTTTTGTCAGTCCATTAACTTACTTCAAAATTATTCATTATGTTTTAAGATAAAGGATATACCTCAAATAGTAAACAAAATAGATAAGGCACCAGTATTGAAAAAAAGAGAACTATATATACTCTTGGGTTGGTTTAAAGCAACAAGATACATGACAGTTCAAACTTATAAACACAAAAATAAAACTGAGTTTTTTTGTTTTTTTTTTTTGCGGTACGCAGGCCTCTCACTGTTGTGGCCTCTCCCATTGCGGAGCACAGGCTCCGGACGCGCAGGCTCAGCGGCCATGGCTCACGGGCCTAGCCACTCCGCGGCATGTGGGATCTTCCTGGACCGGGGCACGAACCCGTGTCCCCTGCATCGGCAGGCAGACTCTCAACCACTGCGCCACCAGGGAAGCCCAAAACTGAGTTTTTAAAAGATTCCTTTAATTGACGTTAAACGGGGATTTACAAATTAAATCTGCATACTTTAACATCTCACCTGATAGGAAAGACATGACTTTTACAAGCTCAGCTAGCTGGGAGGTTATGTTAAATAGAAAATTACATAATAGATGTGGTGTTCGTTATTAAAACAAACTCTACTAAAATTGAGATACATGTAGATATATTAACAGATACACTGACATTTTAAGAATTAATCCAGCTCTTATATTCTTAAAATTAATTAACTTCTTATATTTATCACATTTTATAGCTAAGATCCACATATGAAACTGATGGGAGTTGAAGCTGAGTGATGGTTACATGAAATTAATTAATTACACTATTCTACTTTTGTATACAGTTGAAATTTTCCAAAACAAAAAACCTTTAAAAATTTTTTGAATATTCCACACTTAGTTTCTGTGTACATGCAACTTAAAAACACTGTCAAAACTGGAATACCTACAGTAATTACCTGAAGACAAAGACATAATGTAATAATCCATTAACAAAGGAAACTAGCTACCTGGCTGAAAAAAAGGTTTCTATTCTATGTAGTACGTTAACAAGTAACTACTGGGTAGCATCCAAACTAAACACTTTGGGGTTAAGTGAAAGAACTACACTGAAACAATTTACAAACCGGTCACTCATTTAGATACAACAGATACAGTAGACCGTTTAGGCTCTTAACGAGACTGGGGCTTTAAAAGCTACACTGCGTTAAACTTAGGATGACATAGTTCTTTAGGAGCCTAAAAGGTCCTCTTCCTAAACTCTAACAGGAATTCACACTCCTGTAGGAAAGTGAGAACAAAGGTAAGAGCAACAGGGTTCTCATGAAAGCACTGAGGAGTGGAGAAAGCATGAGATACAAAGGTATGATAGGTACATGTTGTAAAGACATGTTTATCACATATATGGAAAGGACTAATGGGTCAATAATTTAACAATAAAGTTTTTGCTCCACCTTCAATGCTAACGACAAGGTGCCCACTATTAAAGAGACTACTACTTAAAATGTCCATATTTATCTCATATTTGAGTTCTTAAGTACAAAAGCTTAGGCAGCACTTACTGTCTCTCCCCACCCTCACCAAAAAAAGATAAGCAAAGAGGCTTTAGACATTTACAATAGACTATAACTAACTACAGTGCAAGTCCAAATTTGGAAACACTCAAATGCAAACATTGTATGAAATCAGATTTTCTTTCATTTATTCTTTTGATATATATTCACTGACTGACTGCCTACCAAGTGCCACACAGTGTGCTAGTTTCTGAGTATACAGTGGTGAACCAGAGATGGTCCCTGTCCTTCTGGAGTCTACAGTCTGGGGGCAAGAAGGACAATAAGTAAATAAACACAAACTCTTAATTACCACTTATGATAAATGCTGTGAAATAAACAACATGATCAAAAATAATGGGATGGGGCAAACACCCACTCTGGCCAAGGATGCCCAAGGAGGTAATGTTAAGTCAAGACCGAAAGGACGAGGAACTAACCAGTGTATTTTACCTCCCTTCTCCACTGTGTATTTTAATGTAAATCTTGGACATTATGTTATTTCACCAGAAAATATTGATACTTCCATATGTATCTCTAATAGAAAAGACATTTAAAAAGTATGTATAACCACACTGCCATTATCACACCCAGCAAAATTAATAAGAATTTAAATGCATGGTTCATATTTAAATTTCCTCAAAAATTGCAAAAATGTGTTTTTGTAGTTGGTTTCTTTGATCAGCATCTAAAACAGGACCATGCATTGCAATTAGCTGCTATGACCCATAAGTCTCTTTTGAGCAATTACAGTTCGCCTTCCTCTCCTTTTCATGCTGTTCATTTGCTCGGTCGTTTGTTTGGCAGAATGTCCCACTCTGGGCTCAGCTGCTTCCCTCCTCATGGTACTGTTTCACTTGTTCCTCTACCCTCTGTTTTTCCTAAAAACATGTAGCTGGATCTAAAGTCTTAATGACATTCAAGTTCAATTTGCTTGGCAAGAGCCCTTCATGGATGATGCAGTGTGTTTCCTGTTGTGTCACACTAGAGGCACATATGTCTGGTTGTCCCACTTTTAGTATTGTCACAATTTGTCACTGAGATGACCTGAAGAGAGGGAGGAAGAGTGTCCCTGGCATAGGGGCAACCGTGTGTTGTTGAGGAATTGAAAGTAAGAGGCAAGGAAGACTCTTTGGAAGATGAAGATGGAGAAGATGCATTTATACACATAGGTTTGTAAATTGGGTGGTGAGTTCCTCACTGAAAAGGATTTTAAACACTAATCTTAAAACCTATGGCATAACTGGGTTGGCAACCTTTTAGAAGTGGGAAGTGCTTCTGATTTCTATTATTTCTGAGAGAAAGAGGTAGAAAAAGGATGCCAGGTATTGCCTGCAGCAGCAGGGACAAATAGCTTGAGTAGTGCTGTGTGACATTCTCACCTTTAACCCGCATTTAAAAGAAACCCCTTATTTACTCTTATTTCATTTCTATCTAAAAACCCAATAGGTGAAAGTAACTAGCAGAGGGCATCCTGAGGTCCAATTCAGAAAGAAACAGAAAAGCACCTGGATGCAGTTCACTCCCCAGTGAATATTTGTTCAGGTCAGAGGACCTGGGCTGACAGATCAAGCCACTGGCAAGTAACTGCTGGATGGGATTTGGATTCGGGGGAAAATGTTAACTCATCTACTTGTATTAACTCTACTGTCTGCTCAAGTTTCTGACTGGTGCACCTGCTAATACCCAAAGATAGCTGAAGGTAGATTTTTCCCTCAGAATGACCATGTATTTCCAAATTTAAGAAAACCGTAACTTCCATACCTGGAAGGGTTAGGTCATTCAGTCTTAATTTACAGATGAAATCAAGATCTACTGAAGTTACTGAACTTATAAAACTAATTAGTCCCAGAACAAAAGTATCCCAAATTGTTGTTCCTTTCTTCCACTACACCATGTTGTTTCTTACTTATAAAAATTACCACTTAAGAATTTTTCTCCTAATTGTACTTGGTTCTCATAGATAAACTCAAGTTGATATTTTATTGCATCTACGGGCTCTTTATTTTTCCACTTCAATTCCTCAAAGACACATGTTTCCTGAATGATGAGGTAATGAGCACAATATCTTTCCTATCACATATAAAGAAGCACTCCTGAAACAGATGTACATAAAAAGAATATGTAAATCACTAATAATTCTGATTTCAGAATTCTGGATGACAAAATTATTAGAGCGAATGTGATTCCTTGTAATAGCCTAGGCATTGTTTAAAGTAGGGGCCCCCCCACCCAGATGTTTTAGGGGCCAGGAAAGTGTGGTCTACAAGTAAAGCAAGCTGGATATACCACATGAAGGTGCCACAGAGCACACTAGAGAGGGGAGTCTCTGCTCCAGGTCATTGTGGCCATTAGGGACGGAAGCTCAGTGTTCCCAAATCTTCCAAATTTTAAGGAAAGATCTAAAAACCAGTTATTTGGTGTGGAAAACTTATCCAAATTAAAAATGCTGGCAACAAAAGAAAAGATTTTAAGTACACTGTGTAAGTCCAACAACACATATCTACAGGATGAATGAAAATTATGTCCCACATAAGAAAGTATGCATTATTCCTGGTTTGAACTTATTGCTATATATTTTTAAAATTCTGGCCCGGCTTATGAGTCCATATACAAACAGATATTTAAATTCAGGTCAGAATCTACCAAATTATTCCTAGCTTTTGGTTGGCAGTTAGGTTAATGTTCCTGAAAAGTAATTTTAACTGAATTATTATACTCAGAAACATGTTTAAAATTTATAAAATATAGACGTAATTTCAAAAGCCCTGATATTTAGGGATATTTTTGCTGCAGTAGCTAGTGCTGCCTGTTGGCAACACATCGTACTATACATTAGGTATTTATTAGATAGGTCCTGCCAAATACAGCAGGAAAAATTCTGTGGTTACAAATTGTAAGTGCTCAGCCTAAGGAGGAGATTAAGGGCTCTGGGATCTCAGAGTGCTGAGAGCAGAGGCTTTAGTGCCATAAATACCTGGGTTCAAATCCTGCCTCTGCCAATTCCTAGTTGATTCCTCTTCTTGCAAATGAAGATACCCTTACCTGCTTTGCAGTGGTAATTCTCTTCGCTGTTATGAGAACTAAATGGGGCCTAGTAAAGCATCTGGCATATATTAGACTAATAAATGATGTTAGTTTCCTTTTGCCCTAAATTTGCAGCCATCAACCACAAATAATATTTCTAAAATTTAATTCATCACCCTCTCTACATAACTGGCTTGCCATCCCATCTCATTTCCTACAATTTGAATCATTTTTTGAAATTAAGTTGTGAACCGATGCAGCAGTTTAGCCAATGACACCAGAACAGTGAAGGCCACGGAAGCTCCTGGGGGAGTCAGGGCCGTTCATTTAACACAAGCGCTGCTCTGAGGGGTAGACAGTGGTGGAGGCCAAGTCGTGGAAGTGGTGAACAGAGTTCTACCCACGGGCGTTTTGTAAGCTGTTCCCAACTCCTGAGTAGGGCCAGCAGTTCTCAAACTTCGGCATGTAAAAGATTCAACCAGAAAGCTTTTAAAAAACACAGATCCTGGGCTCCAAAGAGATTCTGGTTCAGCAGGTCTGGAATGGGGCCCTTGAAGTTGAATTTCTAAAAAGCTCCAGGTGATGCTGATGCTGCTGGCCAGTGGTCCAGGCTTTGTCAAGATCACTGAACACATTCTGGACAACAGGCATCCAAGGAAGAGGGAACGGCCACAGCCCTGGCTGAGAAGTAACACGCCTCCTCAGATTCTTTTCCTTTCAAAGCAAGTCTCTTGATGTAAAACATGTAACCTCTAAGCATAGTTCTCAATGAGGTCCCCCTAGAACACCACGAGCAACAGCAGCATCTCTTGGGAACTTGTTAGAAGAGAAAATTTTGGGGCCCATCCCAGACCCACTGACCCAGAAACTCTGGGGTTAGGGCCCAGAAATCTGTGCTTTAATAAGACTTCTAAGTGATTCTGACCTAAACTAAAGTTGAAGAACCACTGCTCTATTCAGTTCCCCATAAACACTTCAAACAGAACACATCCAAATTAATCTTTCTTACATACCAGGTTTCCATGTAAGCATTTGTCAAAGAAAGGGTTCTGTGGCTTGAAAAATGTCTGATATTCCCTTCTGTCTCATTATGTGCTTTGTGACTCTGGAAGCATGGAGTAGCCTGGATGCTTTACTGTTACTTTTATTTAGCAGCTCTCAGTAACGCAGAAGTAGGAGAGAAGGTGGACGTGAAGATGGGGATGCAGACAGTTATGATATACAGGTGACACTTACAAGGTGTTAGGTACTTTTCTAAGATCTTTTTATTTATGAAACCACTTAATCTTTGGGGCCACCCCATGAAATAGCTATTGTTAGAATTTAGAGTATTTAAAGTTACCAACATTTAAAAATCAGGACATTTCAGGTTTCTACTTTTAAAACGGAAAAACCTGGCAATGTAGAGCTTGCATTCCTGCCCGAGGATAATCAGAGGGGCTAATAAGCAGCAGCAGCCCAGGCCACCCACTTTCGAGAGGGAAGGTGCCCTCCAATTCAAAGGTTGCGCCCACACCCCCAGGCTCCTTCATCATTTTCATTAATTCCTGGTACTGGAAGGCATGAATTTGTGGCACCTGCTTTGAAAAAAAAAAAGTATATGTCTAAGAAAGGGAACAACGGAATTAAAGCAGGTTGGAAACGGGAATAAAGGCTTTGACGGGGAATCAACACGTGTGGGCTCAGGGCAAATCCTAGAGATGACTGTGAATCATTAGTGTTTCTAACTCCTAAGCATCTCTTGAACCGATCGCCTTCTGTCTATTCCTGTTGCCACCAACTTAGTTTAAGTCTCCACCAACTTTTGCTGATTATTGCAGAACTCACTGCACTAGTTCCCTCCCTGCCGTCTTTTCCAGCTTCAGTCCAACCTCCACACTGCCTTAAGAATGTTCTTTCTAAAATACAAATCTAATCATTCTGCCTTCTTGCCAAAAACCTTTCATGTTTCCACATTATTGTAATAGCAGCTTTCAAACTAAGACACAGAGCCTTCTCTTTAATGAAAAAGCTTACCTGGGAGATAAATATATTAAAAAGATGAACATGGAAACTGCTCTAATTGTCCCTTACAATTTAGTTCTCACCCTCTTCCCGGGTGGTCCAGCTAGAGATGCCATTTCGCAGCCTCCCTGGAACCCAGGTACGGCATGTGCCAGAGGAGAGCCGAGTGGGTATGAACGGCAGCATGTTACTGTGGGTCACCTCCAAGTCAAAACAGCCTCGCTGGATTCGGGGACACCCAGCTGGCAGTACTCTGCTTCCCCCAAGTAGACCGGGACAATTCTCCTAGGGGGCAGCTCAGCAACGCGATGGCAAAACCCAAGTCCCTGAAGGGCTTCGGGGAAGACAGCTGTCTTGCAAGCCTAGACCAGTCACATCGGTACCTGCAGGACTGAACTCCTGTCTTATTGAAGCCCCTGTTTATTTGGTCTTTTTATGACTGCAGCTTAACCTTATCTTTAATAAATACAGTTTGATTTGTGTTTTATTTTTTCTAATGTAGACTTATAACCCTTTTAGAAAGCAAGCCAGTGATAAACTAAATGTACTAAGTTCTAAGAAAATTCTATTCTCCCCAAAGTAACAAAAAACTAAAACAACCACCCACATACCCAAACTAACAAAAAATAATTAACATGCTGAATATTCTGGAAAAAGAAAAGGAGTTGGTATTAAGAAGATATTCAACCAGGGGTCAGGCTGATTGCAATCTATTTTCTAATTTAAACAGTACAGCAAGCAGAACACAACAACATCTATAAAGTGTGGGGAACAGAAAACTAGTATTCCTTTTATGAAGAGAGACAGACGGAGACCTGACAGGCTGTCTGAAACAGCAGCACTCTGAAAAAACAGGCAGTACTAGTAACATATTGTATTTTTTCTCCTGAGGTATAATTAGCAAATAAAAGGCAATACAAAAGATAAGACACTACAAGGCTATACTACAAATCATCCACCTAACTTTGGGAAAGACATTTCACTTTTCATTTTTCTTTCTGTGGTTCAACAGAGGCAGTACTTCCCAAACTTCTGGCATTTGTAAATTACCTTTACCATTTTTTTGCAATATTGGCATAAAGTGTGGATTATTATCCCTTTATTTCTCTTAAAATTCAGCTAATTTTTAAACTTAGATCCCACTTTACCCTTGTGGTATATACCTGTGAAATCACCAGATCCTTGTGTTAATTATGTTTTTGTGGTATACGTTAAAATACAAAAAATAGACTTAAACGCTAATTTGTCACCTAACATCACCTTGTTTGCCAGCAGGGATGTGCACCTCACACTTTGGGAAACACTGGATTTAGACAATCTCACGAGCGTGACAATTCTGTGCTCTAAGTCAGGTCTCAGCGTCAGACCTTCTGAAGGACCGCTGGGTCTCCTGGTGCTCCGAGTGCTAAGGCAACAACACAACGACCGACCAGAGATGTGGATGTACCTCGGCTTTAACCCCAGAGCTTCCGTGTGCACTGGTGGTGCCCTGCATGTGCCAGAGACTGGGGTTCAGAGCACAAAGATTGTTAACAGTTATTCAAGCTATTTGAGTCTACAGAAGGCTAAGCCAGTTGGCCCAATGAACACTGTTTGCCCAAGGACAGTCACCTAAATTCCAGCCCAAGATGCATGGGAGAAAGTCCAGAGTGTCATCAAGGCTAGACTTCACATGTGCAGTGTCAGATATGAAACATGCTATTAGGTTAGGGGTGTCAACAGCTATAAGAGATCCACAAAAGAATACCATGTTTTTGTTGGTGCCACCCTGGTTCCATAGGGCAAATTAAAAGCAACTCAGCAGAAATCTTTACGTTTTCCCAAAACAGCCACCTTCCTAAATCCTTCCAAATTTTACTGTTTTTTTTTTTTTTTTTTTTTTTTGCTTTACGCGGGCCTCTCACTGTTGTGGCCTCTCCCGTTGAGGAGCACAGGCTCCGGACGCGCAGGCTCAGCGGCCATGGCTCACGGGCCCAGCCGCTCCGCGGCATGTGGGATCCTCCGAGACCGGGGCATGAACCCGTGTCCCCCGCATCGGCAGGCGGACTCTCAACCACTGCGCCACTAGGGAAGCCCCAAATTTTACTGTTTTTTTTTCAAAGTTTACCTCTGAAAGGAGAAGAGAACTTCAGAATGGTAATCTTAATCGGCAAACATAAGGTTTCTCCTTTGAATAAGAATCGTGTAGCTGTGGTTACCACCTGTCTCTGTTAGCTCTGTCAGAAGGGGTACCGACTAATCCAACCCTGCTCTATTTAAACATGGGCATTATCAGATATCTTGCTTTTTTCTACTTCTTGGTTATGTGCCAGCAATGGAGAGGAATGTTACCATCTGATATTCAAATTAAAGACGACACCATGAAACAATAACTTCAGCAGGAAAAATTAAAGGAAAGTTGGGGGAAAAGAATTAGACAACAAGAGAAGAAGCATAATATATATACTCTAAAGTACTCAAGCAGCCAAAGAAGAGTCTCTTCAGAGCATCAGATCCTATCCTGGGAGCATCTTTAATGACCTGTGATGTAGTTCACTAAACGCCGTCCTATTAAATTCCCTTTTGCCTGATTAGCGGTTGCCAAAAAACTTTTGGAATATAACTTTCTGTCTAAAATTGGAGCATTTACTGCAATTTTTGAAAGTACAAACTCTATAAGGCAGAATCTTTGCGTAATTTTAAGTTTCTAAAGTAATGTTATTGCCTTGCAATATTTTTACCCCTTGAGTTGTAAACTTCATAAAAACATTCAAAAATAGACTGCAACACAAGCATCTCTAGGTATATGAACTCTTTCTAACAAAATTCAAAATGTGAATGTATTTGGACCATAAGGGATACTTATATTTTCATTGTATATGAAGATAAACAGATTCTGTCTAAAAGAGAGAAAATAATCAATGCTTTGAGTTAAAATTAGGAAAAACTCTACCAAAATCACTGGCTCCCCCCAAACCACACGCTTCTCTCGACTCTCCCACTTCTCTGAGGGCACACTTGTCACCGTTTCCTCTTCCCGACTATCACCTCACCTGACAGGTGTCAGCTCTGGACTGTCTACCTCAGGGGCCTCAAACTCCAACACTCTGAGGGGAAGAAGATAAACAGTCATCTCTTGGTATCTGAGGGGAATTGGTTCCGTCCCCCATCTCCAAAATCTGCAGATGTTCAAGTCCCCTATATAAAATGGCACAGTACTTGCACATAATCTACCTCCTCCTATGCTTTACAACATCTCTGATTACTTACATTACCTAGCACGATGTAAATGCTATGTAAGTAGATGCCAGTGTATAGCTAATTAAAATTTTGTTTTTTGGGGACTTTCTAAAAAAATTTTTCCCAAGTATTTTCAATCTTTGGTTGGTTGGATCCCCACATGTGGATCCCGCAGATATGGAGGACCGACTGTATAGAGGTATAATGACAGGAACAGATTATTACACATCGAATAAAAAAAGAATCCTGTGTCCTGCCTAATAACTTAAAAGGGGGATAAAAGTGGGAGAGGGACAGAATTCCAATGCAGAAGAAATGACAACAACAGAAAATCAACCCTTACAACCACTATTATAATAACTGATTAAGCAATAATCATCAATGACTGCTAAATGAATGCTGAGGAATAGAATATTCACACAGTCTCAGACTCTTCCCCCTTACACTCATCAGGGGAAAGTTACCTTTACAATGAAGAGCATCTGGCATCATTACCAAAAACCCCAAACTGGATAAACAGACATTATACATTTTCTGATGTAACACACTGAAAAGGAATCAACATCATCTATGAAGTATCCTTGCCAAAATGTTTCCATCTGAATTTAATCATGAGGAAACAATCCACATTGGCCTGGACTCTTCAATAATATCACTACAGTAAAAGATTTAAGAGGAAAAAGGGCTAAGAGATTGTTCGAGACTAAAAAGATAGAACTTAAAATACAGTGTGTGATCTCTGACTGGATCCTGAATTGAGGGGTAAAAAAGAGAGCTACAAATAACATTATTGGGAAAACAGAATATTGGACAATAATACTGCATCAATGTTAAATTTCCTGTGTGTTAATTTGTGGTTATGTAGGAAAAATGTCTTTGTTCTTAGGAAAAACATGCTGAAGTATCAATATACAGGGGATGAGTGTCATAATACCTGCAATCACTGTCAAATGGTTCAGAAAATAAAGCCTGGGCTGTGTGTGTGTGTGTGTGTGTGTATGTGTTTGTATGTGTATGTGTGCAAACATACCTATCTGTGTGTTCAAAGAAAAAAGCCAATGTGGCAAATTGTTAAAATTATCAAATTTGCAATATAGCTTTTAAAAACAAAAGGTATTTATCAGTCAAAATATCAAAAAGAAAAGCAATGCAAGCACTTATTATCTGGAAAAAAAAATTAAATGTAACTTACCAGCTTTAGTTGATCAGATGGAAAATTTTTTAATGCTATGACATTTTTGGAATGTTCTAATACGAAATACTAATTTAGGAATTTTCCTGATTATTCCCAATAGATTATAGAGGTTAACTCTGTTAAACACTAAACACACAAAATAACTGGGCTCCATGCAAGCCTCACAGTGAGTCTAAAATATAACGAGCCACTGAATTCAGAGATCATGGGAAAGAAGCTGACGATCCAATGGAACCGGCCATCTAAACAGCTACATGCAACACTGTTTTCCACTCAAGCCCAATTTCAAAGGAAAGTAGTTTTCAATGGTTGGTTGGTCAAAAACAACATTAAGTAGCAAGCACTAAAAAGTTAATTGAATGTTTGCCAGAAAGAGTATGACTCGTTTTTATACTGGATAATTAATTTCTTTGTTTTTATAAGAATTTTAAAGAGTGACCAACATGCACCCTGTGGGTAATTAACTTCATTCAAAAAGACTTCTTACTTTTGTGGCATGGACTATGCTTAGGTTTGGAAACACTCCAAGAATGTTTTTATTTGTTTAAAAATTTTGCTTCTTCTAGTATTTTTTTTTCTTTACCTTAAGGATATACATTAAGTGTTATAGTATTTAAACTCCATTACAAATAGCTTTAATAATATCATTGACAGTATATGCCTAAGTAAATCCTCATAAAGAAAACAGGTTTTATAATATGAAGCATTCTTAAGTAAATTATAATCAAATGCAATGGATCTTAGTAACTTTAAATGTGTAAGCTAAAAATTTGTTTTGGGATGATTGGTCTGGGTTTAAAAAAAAAAACTGAACATGTGGAAAGTTTCCATAAGCCTGCTGAAAGAAACTATAAATATTTATATACACTACTATTTTATGAAGCACGACTTTAAGAAATAATTTTAAAGATTAATATGGCATCCTAAATGTGAATTATTTTGTGATGAATTTCCTATGATTTTAAAAATTAAGATTTCTTGCTAACTTAGGATAAAATTCACATGCTCCCAATCAAAATCTTTGTTAATATACATCCTAAAGAGAAAAAAATTCTGTAAATCAGAATAAGTTAAAAACAAACAAGACCCTACAAGTAGGTGTGCCTCGCTTGTGTAACACCTTATGAAATCTCTCTGAAAATTGGGAAAATTGCTTCTTAAATATATCCTATGTGTGACAATTTCTATAAAAAGTTTTTCTGTTGTAGTAATTCAAAGAATCTGAACCATTTCATAACTTTCTACTCTATTTTCCAAGACTGGATCTCACAGTCCACATGGCACACATTTTCAATGATACCAGCGTTATACAATGTTTGTGCTTGTTTCCTGGTTCCTGGCAGAGTTACAGAATAGTAGCTGGCTCACTGGCTCCCTGTTCAGCCTTCCAAGTAGTTACATATAAAATAGTCATGCATTTTATCAGCAACATTCTAGCTCCCCAAATCAATGAAAATCCCAAGAAATGATATAGTATTCTAGTTATTTCTCCATTAACATGATTTTGAGACAAATGTCTCTATTAAAAGTGTAATTCATCAACATGTATATAAGACTACTGTACTCTTCATCATTTCTTGGCTTTTTTAAAGAATAGAAGACTTACTTTGGCAATAAGAAGTAACGGGGAAAATGGGAAGCAGTGGCTAAATTTCTGGTGTTGAAAGCCTTAGGTAAAGACAAGAGTGCAGGGATAATTAGCCAAGTTATCCAGTCAGTGAATTTTACTCTGGCGTAAGTTTTACACCATCATACAAATACCTACTCCTCTCCAAAATATTCTAGTAGACAATTAATGGGGAGGCAAACAAAGAAGCACTAACATAAGTAGATGGTAGTTAATATGGCAATTGAAGAAAATGAGGGGAAAAGGGAATCCTAATTATAGGTACTTTTCTTTTAAAATTACCCAAATCCCACAATCTAGGGGGATAAAAATCACTGTTAATATAATTAGGGTTTTCATTTTCTCTTAATTTTTTCTACACACATTTCTATTTTTTTCCTGTATAACTGAAATCATACTAAACAGTTTATATCCCATTTTCACTTAACATTATAGTCCAGGGCATGTTCCCACTGTTGGGCATTTAGGTTTTCCCTCCATTATTTTCCTCTGTGTTCCTTTGTGTTCTTCAACATCAACAGGACTGGAAGCGTCCTGAGGCCACAGACTGCCTTTCTTGTCTGGTTTCCCAACATTTAGCACGCTGTTGCACACGGAATATACATTTACATGTTGACTTTAAAAAGAACTATGTTGTAACCTGGTCCTCTGTGTCACAAAACTGAATTTTATAGTGAAAGCAAGATAAATAATCATAATTAAACAATCAAAGGCAGAATTTCTGAAGCAAGATGGTAGAATGAAAGAGGAATTCATTTCTGTTCTTATCCAATTCTCCTGCCCTCTCCCCAAAAAAGTTATTAAAGAAACTTAAAACAGTATTAAACCTACAATGCTAAAGAAAGCAGGAGAAGAGAAAATAACAGGTGGCGATGTCGCTGTTTTTAGCAGATGGAGAAGGGGTGGCCGGGTGAAGGGAAAGGACAAGCTGATATTTCAAGTACTTGCAAATGCAAATGAGTGAACACTCTGCTTCCCAGGACAGACAGGGAAAAGCTGGGGAATCAGAGGCACCAGGCCCCTTGGAGGACGGGCAGGGGGCTACCAGAGGGGGGCTGGTTGAATGGGTTACAAGTCAGCCCCCAGATGGCCTTCCCAATGTAAGCGTCCAGGAACCTACTCCTTCTGCACTCTGGCAGAAGACGTGAGGTTTCTCATCAGAGAACGGGGTTAAAAGAGTCCACCAAGTGCCCAGCAGTACAATGAAAGCAAAGAAAGAGACCCCCACGGAGACAAATCCGAGTGAAATTCTAAAATCTAAATTTGCTAGAGAGAAAATACTGATAGGATATGCATGACTGGGATTCCCAATGGTAGAGGATTTCTTGACTATATTTTTAACCGCTAAGATAATGGAGTCATTTGTTCAAAATTCTATAGGAAAATAAATACCAGTTTAGAACTTTTTGTTCAACCAAACGACCTGTGGTAAGCGGAATTCTGAAAGTGGCTCTCGCTTGTGTACAGTGCCCTCCCCTTTGAGTGTGAGTGCCACCGGGAGTATGAGATCTCTGCTCTTACGATTATGCAAAACTGACAGGAGCCAGGGAGGCCTAATCCAATGGCACAGATCCTTTAAAAGGAGAGTTTTCTCTGGCTGGTAGCAGAAAAGAATGCCAGGGATTCAAAGCATGAGAAGGATCTGATGGGCCCTTGCTGGCCAGAGGATGGAGGGGAGGGAACAAGGAACGGGGGCAGCCTCCAGTACAGCCAGCTAGGAACTGGGACCCCAGTCCTACAGCTGCAAGGAACAGAAATCTGCCAGCACAGAAAAACTGGAAAAGGCGCCCCAAGCTCAGGCCAGCTGACATCTTGACTTTGGCCTTGTAAGAGCTTGAGGAGAAAACCCAGCTGACCTCTGACCTACAGAAACTGTGAGAAATGAAGAGAAACTGTCTAAGATGCATGTTGTATGAGCCCCCTCTTTGCCTGCGCCCTGGTATTAGGAGCCCCTCTTTGGGAACAGTCACAGGATGGCATGAGAGCTTAGCCCCATACCCAGGATGAGGCTGGGTTCAGCAAGAATTGGCTTTGCTCTTCACCCCCACCCCCATTCACCAAAGCACAACATTAAAAGATCTGGGAGAGAGAAGGGTTATTACTTTCTTAGAAAGTCGGAAGGTTGAAACAGACTTGCTTTTTACCTAGCTTTATAGCTTTACATTATAACATAACAAAATAGAGCAAGGCTCCATATTGGATTCCAGGGGTAGGTAAACTAAGCACGAGGATCAATCAGCAGCAACAGTTGGGACCTGCTTTCATCTGCCATCAGCAACCTCACGCCTCTTCTTTTCTTGCCCCGACGTTCCTGTTCTGCTTTCCATGCCCGCTATGCCCAAGTCAAGTCTCGACTCCTTTACTAGTCCAGTTACTAGCCCAACTGGATATTCCCACCTTCACACAGTCAGCCCCACACTCACTGAAAGCACTGTCGGTCCCTGTCTTGTGACTGCAACACCAACGCCGTGAATGTCCACCATATGCCAGGAAACCTGTGTGAATCATCTCATTTCATCTTCACCTCAACCCTACGAAGGAGGTATTGTCATCCTCATCTTGTAGATGAGAAAGCACAAGTTCTATACAATGTGCAGGCCACACAATTAGTAAAAGAATTTATGCACTGGAAAATCTCACTCCAAAGCCCAGTTGTTTTTTTTCCCCGATTAGAATAATGGCCCAATTTACCAAGACTCAACCAGGAACCCTCTGCTTTTATCCTCTTTTCCTTTTTATTGTAAATAAGACTCCTAAGGTAATGACTGCTGACAGGTCAATGATCAGTAAGAAATGTGATGCACTGATTTTAAGAAAAGTATCTGTCTTAAGCATCTCTTCAAAATGCTTAAGGCAGAGCTGTGAAATATCTAAGAAACAAGTAAGAATTGTCTGCTAGCTTCAGGAGAGAAATAATCGTCACAAACTCTAACTTTAGTGGGAAGCTGAAGCCATTACAGATATATCAAGAACTTTCCAAAACAGCTGACATCGCTGAAAAGGAAGACACAAATATTCTAGGCAGATATCTAATGCGCCGATAGAACAGGGAGCAAGGGCTCACTGAAGCAGTCACCAAGGAAGCTGCCGCTTGTTTAGGATTTACCATGTGAAGAAAGGTAGGAGCTTAAAAGCACATCAGAGAAAAAATGAAATGTTTCAAGAGCAAAAGACCTTACTTTGCATACAGTTTGAAGGTTATTGGAGCAATGAAGGCTTCCTATATAGAGCAAAAGAGGAAGGTATTTTTGATCAAAACATCATCAGGCTCATATTGAAATAGTCTTAGCTTATATCCCAGCCCATCAAGAAAAATTCTCTAAGAGAAAAATACACTAAAACAGTTCCATATTAAATATTTGGTTTTATATATTCAATAAACATATATAAAATGTTCATAGATGATTTTGACATTTTTATCGTAAGTGCTCAATAAACATTAAGTGACTGAATAAATGAATAGAAAAGAGGTTTCCAGGAAATGAACTCCAATTTAAAACACTGACCAACAGAAAATCATGTTTCCACTTTCAACAGTTCAATGTACATTCGCCAAACAGGAACCAAGGAGCTCACTCACACACCACACTGCACTTGCCAGGATGACCAGACCTCCTCTCCTACATTTGAAACCAGACAGCACTGAGATGTGACACAGGCAACAATTACCTGGTTGTTTTTGTTTCTCTCTCTTACTATTTTCTCCTTATATGGTCATTTTCTTCTTATTTGCTCTTATGAACCTTGAAGGCTAAGACCCCCTGCTGACAGCAGGGACAGTATTTATGACATTGAACAGTGTTTACTGGTTAGGGAAAGGGAAAGTTTTTAAAATGTGCAACATTCCCAAGGCAAATATAGTTGTAACTACAACTCTGGATGACATTCCATTGCTTCCATTAGAACAGCTAATTGTCAACTGAGAGTTTACTTGAAGACAACATAAAAATGGAAAAGGGTAAGGATTTAGGCCTAATAAAAATAAAATAAAATGTGCGATTCCTTTGGTGATACAGGGCAGACGATTACAGTAGGAAAGAAGAAATGTATTTTGACCTTTGTACCTACTCTGCTGGGCAAAACATTCGGTTAAAGATAGAAGACAGCTGACCCTGTTTCTTTCTGTTTTTCTTCAAGAGTTCTTTTGAGAAGGATGATTAAATAGACATGGGGTATACAGAAATATTAAAAGAGGTGGTATTTTAATTATGAGGATGAATTTATATAAGAAAGCTCCTAATAAGGATTGAGAATATCTGATAAAAGGTTGATATGGGCAAAAGAGAGGTAAGCAGCTGAAGCTGGACGGGCAGGAGATAACTGTGGTAAACTCACATCAGATAGGCTAGGACAGTGCTGAGAGCAAGGGGATCAATGAGAAGGAAGGGGAAGCAGTCAGAGCAGAAGACGACCAGGAAAGATCCAGCTATAGGAGTGAAAAGAAGTGACAAATACAACCAACGATATGAAGGGAAACAAGCATCTATGGCACAAAAGCCAGATGAGATACACAAAGCACAGAGGAAAACACCTGAAAAGATGAAAGTTTGGTCCAGTAAAACGAACTCCTGGCTCTGTAGGGATTCTGCTGGGTCACCTCACAGGACAACTTGCAGAAGCTTACACACTGAATGGCTCCTTCTTACATGTTTATCTCATCTTAAAGGGCACATACATTTCAAATGATAAATTCAAAACCAAAGACAAAACATTCCTCCCTGTAAGGCCTACACTAATTCATTGTTAAATAACAAAGCTTTCTTTCAGTAATTTAGGCCTTGACGTTATTCTCTTAAAAGATAAAGAGTTCACAAAATAATTAGCAACTTACTCAATATACATCTCAAATACTCTAGAGTGTACTTTAAAGCCTACTTATAAAATAAATTTTCATATGAAATAAGGTAATAAAGAATGATTTCCATTTTAGCTTCTTTGACATTTCAAAGATGGATAACTGACCAACTGAAGGATCAACCAACAGATACATATGCTGTTGGAATTTTGTAAAAACAAACAAACAAACAAAAAAACCCCAATGTGTTTCAAAAACCAACCTAAACTTTACAGCAGAACTAATGATTAGAGATAACAAATATTTTTGTTTTACTAATCTGACAATATAGTCTATTTTACCATGTTAAGCTTTAATATTTTAACACAGTTTAAAAATTTTTGAAATATTATGTGCTTTTTATTTTTATTTATTTATTTATTTATTTATTTCCCTTTTCTTTGCTGTATGCGGGCCTCTCACTGTTGTGGCCTCTCCTGTTGCGGAGCACAGGCTCCGGACGCACAGGCTCAGCGGCCACGGCTCACGGGCCTAGCCGCTCCGCGGCATGTGGGATCTTCCCAGACCGGGGCACGAACCCATGTCCCCTGCATCGGCAGGCGGACTCTCAACCACTGCGCCACCAGGGAAGCCCCTGTGCTTTTTAAAATAATCATTTTTATTGTAAAAGAAGAAAAACTGGAGCAATCGAGTTTTCATCTGCTTTTTTTATATTTGCAAAATGTTTGCAATCAAGTAGAATAAAGAGAAGAAAATTACAGTGCTTTCTTATGAAAGTAGTATCTGAAAAAAGGAATGAAGAGTCCTCCGAGTTGAAAGCTCAGGAGCTGACACACCTGTCTGTGCTATAGTTTCTGAAAGACAGAATACACTGAATTTGTTTATTGATATGTTTAGTTCAGTTCAATCAATTAGTTCTTAACCAAGCCCTTATGAAACAGATGAAAGTGCACAGAAAACCCAAAACTTTCAGAGAAAAGTGGCAAAATAAGCATTTACAATGTATATCTGAATTTTGTAATATATAAAGTTGTATACATGGAAATTGCTCAATAAATATTTAATGACTGAATGAATGACTGATGTTTCAAAACATCTGGGTTTTGAAAATAAATTGTTAAGAGGAAAATCTCTTCTTTGTTAATACGAAAACTGGCTATAAGTTAACTATCAGCAAAAGTCATTCACTGCTACAATTTATACACATATTGTAAGACCACATAACACCGTTGTGCTTGAGTTAACAAGCAAAGTAGCTATTCCATTTATGTTGGCAATGTTCCGCAAACAACAGAGCTAAGTCCAGTAGATACAACATTTTCAAAATGCATGTAAACTATTTAGATGAATTATTTCTGCTGACAATCCCGGGAGAGAAAAGAGAAAATGATGTGTTTTACCCTAAGAGCTCAAAGCCCTCTTGGGAGGTAATTCAATTGAAATTTTATATTCAGTCTAGCCAGGCAGTGATAAACAGATGCTTAAATTAGCTGCCTTATACCACAATCAAATATCTTAAGGAAAAAACTTTTTAACAAGAATATAGAGAAAAGGGTAAAGAGAAAAAAGAGGGGAAAGAAAATATTTTTTTAAGCTTACTGGTATTTTTAGGGGAAAAAAACATGTTTTTGTAACTTCTTCTGTAAGTAGTACACCATAAGAATCAACCATGCCTTTCAATACATTACTGGTTAGTTCACAGCATTACCAGTTAGCACACAAATAATCAGAAATAACTAAATTTATATTAAGTTTTTTGAAACTGATATAATTTGCTGGGCCTTTTTTTTTTTTAAATAGTTGCATGTACAAAATGTAATTTGTATCTGTGTCTTTTACAATAAGCATCTTCAAGTCTTTACTGAAAGTAATTAGTAGTACAAATAATAAATAAATAAAAGATTAAAGATTAAAGCTCATTCACAAAATTACTCCCACGTATCAAAATGGGCAAAACCATAAAAGCAGCTAAAAAAAACAAATTATGACCAGCAACCAACCAAAGAAAGATAACTTCATCTGTATCAAAAGCCTGCATCCTTCATTTAAGTGACTCACTAGATTAACTAATGCTCTTCAATTTTCCTCTAAAACATATCTGCTGACACTCCCAGTCTGTAGAAAGCAGGCAGCTAATAAAGCCTGGAGCTACTCTCCATCAATCCCATAAATATTGGCCTCCACTAGTTGAGCTATGTGTTTACCAAAAATCAGCTGTGCTGTTCTCAAACTAGTTCTTGCCAGTTGTACTTGTTACTGCAGCTATGTTGCTTAACTGAATATTAACCAAGGAGATATGAGTGCAAAAAGTGTCTTGTTTCTAACAAAAACTAAATTGAACACTTCGGGAAGACTCAATATAGACCCATCAATGGGGGGAAAATGTCTGTTGATATAAGTGTGGGCAAGGATTTAAAAAACAAACTAGAAGCATTAGAAGTTAAAATCTAGAAGGATTCTGCACTGATTACTTTGCAAGGTTTTAAAGTTCTAATTTCAATTTAAGAAAAGTAAAACTGGAGATCACAGATGATGTACCAGAGGGTGTCTGATGCAAGAAAAGTCATGTTAAATTCCAACCAGACAGGGCTTCCCTGGTGGCGCAGTGGTTGAGAGTCCGCCTGCCGATGCAGGGGACACGAGTTCGTGCCCCGGTCCGGGAAGATCCCACATGCCACGGAGCGGCTGGGCCCATGAGCCATGGCCGCTGAGCCTGCGTGTCCGGAGAGGCCACAACGGTGAGAGGCCCGCGTACCGCAAAAAAAATTCTAACCAGATAACCAACACTCACTGAGCCTTGACCCCACTGAGAGAGCCAGGTAGAGGGACATTTATGTGTCTCAACTGAGTATCGAGTGTTACAGTTTTCATATATGAATCTTTTCTTTAAACAATTCTCCCCTTTAACTTCTTTTCTGTGATGAACTGACCAGCTGAGGTCTGATAAGAGCTTCTACGGACTCCGCTGGGACCTGGAGCACAGATGCAGGAGCTCACTCATGAGTGATAAGGCATCAGCACAGGCACAGGAACAGGATGCTCGGAGTACCCAGCCAGGCCTGGCTAGCAAGGAGAGGTCAAAGAGAACTTGAAAGGGGTTAAATCCTAAAAAGGATATAGAAGTTCAGCAGGCAGATAAGAAGAAGTGGTCTCTGAAGCAGAGAAAACAAAGGCGGACGGTGCATTGCCGGCTTGTGAGTAAAGGGCAAAGGAGGGTGATGGAAGGTGAGGCTCATCCTACCTGCCACGGCCAAGGCTTTGATTTTTATCAGGAAGGCAGAACAATTTGAAGAACTTCAAGTAGAGAAGTAACCAGATCTCTATTTCAGAAATACTGCTCTAGCCCAGTATGGTGGACAGAGAAGGGAGGAAGGGTAGCTGTGAAATTAGAACTGGCCCCTTGGGGTCAGAAAAGAATATGGATTTCATGTCTAGGAGGTAGAATTGACAAGAATTCGAGAGAGAGCTGATTAGAAGAGTGTGAAAGAGAAGATGTCAGAGGACCCCATGGGCTTCTACCATGGGAATGAGATGGATGATGGGGGCCCTTGAACAAGCATGGACATGGGGGAGACCCAGAGGGAAGAGGCATGGCTCTTGGACTAGAGGAAGACAGCTGAAGAAGGGCTTTCAACGTTTTTCTTAAGATGGAAGAGATCTGAGCGTGTCTGCAGGCTGGGGAAGGGGGGATGGAGAGAAAGAGTTGGAAACGAGAGGTGATAGGATGCAGAGCAATGGACCTGACGCTGGCCAGGTGAGTCAGTTCACCACAACGGCAGCGGCATTCTAAAAGGTGGATTCGAGGGCCCAGAAATCTCTATTTAAAAAAGTCCCCCAAACTAGCACAAATTTAAAGGTTGAAAGTTTACAGGCCTGTCTAGTACTGAGATGTATGAGATGAATCTGATTTCAAAATGTGGTTAAGTCTATTTAGCTTTTCATAACAATTGTCCATAACAGATGTTGAATTTTAAAATTCAGTGAATAGGGACTTCCCTGGTGGTGCAGGGGTTAAGAATCCGCCTGCCAATGCAGGGGACACGGGTTTGAGCCCTGGTCCGAGAAGATCCCACGTGTCGCAGAGCAACCAAGCCCGTGCACCACAACTACTGAGCCTGCGCTCTACAGCCTGTGAGCCACAGCTACTGAAGCCCGAGAGCCTAGAGCCCGTGCTCCGCAACGAGAAGCCCCTGCTCACCACAACTAGAGAAGGCCCACGCGCAGCAACAAAGATCCAAATGCAGCCAAAAATTAATTAATTAATTAATTAAAAATTCAGTGAATAAATAAATAGAAATAAAAAGGCCTCCCAAGTTACTCTATTACTGCTCTGTGGAATGGAGCTGGAACCACTGACCAAGAAAGAGCTCACATGGAGGATCTGGTATCTAAGACTTAAATGCTTCACTTTTCAACTCTATAATTTCCTCTGGCATTCTGTTTTAAATGGCCAATTAAAATTATAAAGAATTTTAATAACCTAAGGGTACAATCAGGTATCTTCCTCTCTAATCCTTAACTTTCTCTTTATCACCCCCAATTCTAGCGTGGATTGAAAAGCCTTTCTTGAGGTTTGTTCTCAGACTTCAGATGATTCAGCATCAAAACACTCCTGGGGTTCTTATCTGTTTCAGTTCCAGGCAGTCAATTCATCTTCCTAAACAGTTCACAGTTATCACCGGGAGAAGTCTTATGTTGCATTTTCATCTACTCTGCTCTCTGATCTCCTGCTTCCTCTCCCTATAAGCAACAGAAGTGGGGAAAGAAAAAAGAAGAGAAGGAGAGAGAGGAAAAGAGAGAAGAGCTACACACGGAGTCTTTTCACTGCGGGGATAAAGGCTTTCTTGACTCTGTGCGATCACAAAAAGTTCTCTCCACACTCGCAACAATTTTGTAAGCAGCATTTCATGCCAGCCTCAGAGCTACACTATTTTACATAAGACGGCAAGTCCCGGTGTAACTTCACTTTCCTTAGCACCCCTTTAACAATGGTACGCGTCCAGAAACTGCTTTAGATTCTGTTTCCCTAATCATTTCCTCCACCAGCTTGTATCCCTTACATAAAAGAGAACATTTCAAGCAAAATTTAAAGATACTCTTAAAGAACATATTTAAAATAATTTCAGTATGTGACTACTCCGGTCTATATTATTTTCCTATTCATGTCATGAGTGTAAGTTTCACTTCCTAAATAAGACTGACAGAAGTTACTCGAGAGCAGAGATCAGGTTATAAGTGTTGAAAGTAAAGTGAATATTAGTGTTGAGATGGGGAGGAGATGAACACTTATTGGATGTCTGCTATGTGCTATGATATATACGTTATCTCATTTAACTTTTACGACCACTCTGTGAGATATGATGAACCTCATTTTGCTGATAAGGAAGCTTGAGTTCACAGGGGCTCAGAGAACCATACAGCTATTGAGGTCGAGGGGCCAGGCCAGAATTCTCGGCCAGGTCTAGGAGTGCAAAGCCCAAACTTTTCTTCAGTTATTATATATGGTGAGGAAAGAAAACAGGAATAGTTACATATTCGGGAGAAAAAAATCAAAAGGTTTATATGGAAGGACAGTAATAAAGGAAAGAGGCAGGAGAAAGCAAAGAAACTGCTTGAGAAACAGAAGAGGGACCAGAGCTCCAGGTGATGCCAGCACTTGGGGAGGGAGGGGGCAGCGGTAGGAGGCAAGGGGCGGCTGGTCACTTTGAATGTGGCCGATTCGTCCAAAAGCATCAACACGGGGAAGAACTGGCCTAGACGGCGTTCTTCAAACTTAAAACCCGAGGACAGGTGATCAGAAATAATCATTGGGGCAGTGCCCATGAGAGCGCTCAGCTCAAAGAGGCTCCCCATGGAGAAAAGGTGTTAATGAAGGTGGGGCGCCTGTTGATGGGAGAGAACACAGGTGCGCTTGTCCTCATGGGGAAGAAAGGTTGGTCATCTGGGGGAGAGCAGATACAGCACCAGAGGAACAAGAGCAAAGGCACAGAGGTATTTGAATAAAAACGCTTGTAATCAAATAAGAGACACAAAGGAGAAAGTGAATATACAGGAGACATGAAGGGTAAGCCAGAAGCTCATGAGAATGGTCACCAACGGGATGAGTGACCAGTGTCACCTACGGGGTGGTGGCAACAAGAGGAAAGGACGGGGGGTGGGGCAGTGGGGCAGATAAAATGAGGAAGTGACACTTCTCTGAGGACACTTCCAATTTGTTGTAGCCATGTTAATATTTTACATTAAGGAAAAAACCTCAAGGATGGGGGAAAAGCCTAAAAAGGAATATAAATAGAAACAAATGAACCTAACTCCATTTCCAATGAATAACACACATATCTATACTGTCGACAGGAGAAAAGGGGACCAATCCAAGTGGCATGTGTGTGTGTGGTAAAATATATATAAAATAAAATTTGCCACTTGCACTATTTTTTTTTAAAGTATGATTCCACTTATATGAGGTACTTTATTTTTTTAATTAATTAATTTTTGGCTGCGTTGTTGGGTCTTTGTTGCTGCATGTGGGCTTTTCTCTAGTTGCGGCGAGCGGGGGCTACTTTTCGTTGCGGTGCGTGGGCTTCTCATTGCGGTGGCTTCTCTTGTTGTGGAGCACGGACTCTAGGCACGCGGGCTTCAGTAGTTGTGGCACACGGGCTTAGCTGCTCCGTGGCATGTGGGATCTTCCCAGACCAGGGCTCGAACCCGTGTCCCCTGCATTGGCAGGCAGATTCTTAACCACTGCGTCAGCAGGGAAGTCCACTGGCACTATTTTTAAGTGTACAGTTCAGTGGCATGAATTACATTTACAATGCTGTGCAGCCACTACCACTATCTGTTTCTAAAACTTTTCCATCACCCCAAACAGAAACTCTAGAGCTGGTAAATAAGCAATAACCCTCCAGCCCTTCCAGTAACTTTCAACACAAAATTTTGACTACATACCTTCAAACTAAAGATTAAAAAAATAAAATAACTGTGAACAAAAACTGAAATCTAGTTAGTAGGATTGTTTCCCACACTGCTATGGGTTAGCAATTCTGAAGTTCCTTTCCACATACTCTAGAGTTAAGCAAATAAGAGAATAAACTTTGTACTTTTGGATCCAATTTGGAGTTGGCAGTATAAACTCCTGCTTTTACTACTCTGAAGAGAGAATTATGGAAACAGATACAGATGTCTGTGTGCGCACATGAATGTATTTCCTAGCTCTGTCTGCTAAGAGCACCTAATAGCAAGGACACCGTAGCAGCAGTGGTCAGTCCTAGTGCCCAGATCCTGGGTTCTAAATTCCATTCTTCCAAAAAAGGAGCCAGGGTGCTGGAGAAATCGCTGGCTCCTGGGCTAGAGCTGGGAAGTACAAGAAGAGATGGATCATCTTGTTGGGCCAGAGAGTAACGAAGCGCTCCGAGAATGATGGAAACACGTCAAAGAACACCAAGGCAGCTTGAGGGGCTTGCGTGGGCCAAATCAGGGACAATTTAACTACCAAAATAAATGACGGCAGTCATGGAGTATAACCACTGACTAAAATAAAAATCCACAAGTGGAGACTTCCCTGGTGGCGCAGTGGTTAAGAATCTGCCTGCCAATGCAGGGGACATGGGTTCGATCCCTGGTCCGGGAAGATCACACATGCCACGGAGCAACTAAGCTTGTGTGCCACAACTACTGAGCCTGCACTCTAGAGCCTGCGAGCCACAACTACTGAAGCCTGCGCACCCTAGAGCCTGTGTGCCAGAAGTACCGAGCCCACGTGCCGCAACTACCGAAGCCCGCACGCCTAGAGCCTGTGATCCGCAGTAAGAGAAGCCACTGCAATGAGAAGCCCGTGCAACACAACAAAGACCCAATGCAGCCAAATGATAATAATAATAATAATAAATAAAATAAAACACAGCTGTAAAAAAAAAATCCACAAGTGTACACTGATATAAATACATGAATAAATAAGTGAGAAAGAAGGAAAAAGCTCCCTTAGAGTAGAATGCCAACTAATAAACGTAGAAGGAAGGACAGAATTAGAAATTTACCATCCAGCAACTATAATGGGAATAACTGGTCCAGGTGAAAATCATCAGTGGATGCTAAAAGTGGTGGATAAAACTGGGTGAAAAACAGAATGTTTACATCACCTTAAAGCATCTCCCCACAAGAAAGTTAGCCCTGACAAAAAGAAAAATAATAACCTGACAGTGGAGAAACCTGGCAGACACTGCCTTAACCAAGGAAAGTCAACATGAAATCCACACCACTGGGCTCTTCACATGGCCCATGAGAAGAACAGACAACCACTACTCTATGGGATTCCGGACAAAAACACATAACTTGAATCTCATGAGGAAATATCTGACAAACCCAAATCGAGGGACATTTTACAAAATAAGTAGCTTATTCTCTTCAAAAACAGCAAGGTCACTGAAAGGCAAAAAGAGACTGAGGAACTGTTCTAAATTAAAGAAATTAAAGAGACATGACAACTAAAGGCAACATGTGATTCCTAATTGGATGCTGGACCAGAAACATTTTTGTTTTCTTTTGCTGTAGAGGATATTATTGGGACAACTGATGCAATTTGAATATGGTCTGTAAATTAGATAATGCCATTATATCAGTGTTAATTTCCTGATTCTGATGACTGTATTGGGGTTACATATGAGAAATTTCTTGTTTTTAGAAAATACACACTGAAATATTTAAGGATAAAAGGGCATCTTGTTGGCAACTTTCAAACGGTTCAGGAAAAGACAAAAGAAATCATGTATACATATATATATATATATACATACATATATATACAGAAATAGAATGACAGAGCAAATGAAGTAAGATGTTAATGTTTAGGGAATATAAATAAAGAATATATGGGGGGGGCTTCCCTGGTGGCGCAGTTGTTGGGAGTCCGCCTGCCGATGCAGGGGACACGGGTTCGTGCCCCGGTCTGGGAGGATCCCACATGCCGCGGAGCGGCTGGGCCTGTGAGCCATGGCCGCTGGGCCTGTGCGTTCGGAGCCTGTGCTCCGCAAGGGGAGAGGCCACAGCAGTGAGAGGCCCGCTAGTCTTACAATTTTTCTGTAAGTCCAAGATTATCTCCAAGTAGAAAGTAAAACTAAATCATCCAGTGTATTAAACTAGCTATTGCTTAATATTTTTGCAAGAACCTCAAGTGCTCTCTTGGGCAGTTCCCGAAGCCACCGGTGACTCGCTCACTCCTTCGACCCCTTTCCGACATGAACCACTGCATCTTCAGACAGCTGTAACTGTCAGACAATTCTTCCTTATACTGAGTCTCAATCTATGCCCTGTGTATTTTTCACCTAACAAACCTATGTGCCTTTTCCTGTGGTTACAGTCTTATTTCCCTAAATCCTTTTAAAGGCTTTCTACCAACTTTAGGTTTAATGGTAACATGTTCTTTTTTTGCCGAGACCAAACTTCTTGCTCTCATTTTCTTGCTTTTGAAGATTTCTTTTCTCAGCCTCTTAATAATATTATTTCCTCCACTATAAAATGAAGTAGGTGGACTAGATGGCTTCTCAGATCCTAGCAAAAGACTGTGAATTTGTTAGAAGTAAGGACTGTGGAGTATTTGTATGCCTGCCACTGACACATAGTATATCTGAATGCACGTGTTGGACTCACCAAACCTCCAAATCCAACATGCTAAGACCAATGTTTCTTTGATATTCTCCAGTAAGCGGATCTCTGCGCAATGCCACAAGCTATATCTAATTTTCCAAAATCTGAATAAATTTTTGTTTCCCTGCAATCCAGTAAAATATATAATGCACCCACCACTTTAGGAAATAGCTGTTTTTGTGAAGACTTGTGGTTAAATCAAACCTGATTGATTTATAGTTTTGAACCCACTGTAAATACCCAATCGATATCTGTTTAACTGACCTTACTATTTCTTTCCATTATGCATCCTATGACACACCTGTGAAATTACAGGAACAACTCCTATGGAAGCCGATCAACATCTAATATAAACAGTCCCTAGTGATAGTATCTCTGCTTAAGAATCACAAAATGCAGTTCTGTAATTAAAAAAAAAAAAGTCCACTAGGGCAGAGGAGGTAAGTAACTCATCCAGAGTTATACAGTGAATTAGATTTAAAGCTGGAACTAGAACTCAAGCCTAACCTTCCCCCCACTCCCCTCCACTCCCGGTCAGAGCTCCTTCTAGTGTATCCTATCACTCTGCCAACCTGATCCTGGAATGCTTCCTTGAGGATAATTTTTTCATTACATTTAAACACAATTGTTACTTTATCACATTTTGACCTCTCTAGAAATGGGGAGTGTCTTGCTCTTTTTATTTGTAAAACATATAAAAACATATTTGATATAAAAAACAAATTATTTATAAAGTTCATGCTTCTTTGCTAAATTTTGCATTAAACCCACCATCCATTTTATTCTTTTTTTTTGTCCATTTTATATGTTTGAGAGACAAGAGTCTTTTGTTTATCTCCTTCCTAATTTAATTATTAGATCACCCTGTTTTATAAAACATATGGCTCTTTAAAAGGGAATTCTGGAATTTTTATATACTGCTGACACAGAGGTACTAATTAAAGGCAACTCTTAAAGGTTAGGGACCCAGGGTATTAAAATATAACTGAAGATTCTTAAGGTACGCCACGGTACTGCAACACGTGGTGGGAAAATAGTATCTTCAAAGACCTAACTTTTTAAGGGAATTCTTTGGTGAGGTGAGTAATTTCGCCCTAATTTATCTCTTTGTCCCTGTGAACACTGATATGCTGGATTTGCAGAAATGTAGATAAGTTAATATGAATGGGTTATACAGTTGAAACGTTAGACATTTTATATTACCATCAACAATGATGTTTGCCAAATTACAATGTAAATAGCTCAGTGATGAGTAGTAAGGAGTTGCTTCTGGTAACCTTGCTAGCAGGAACAGAAACCATTCAGAAAATGCACACAGAAGAGGGACTTAAAGCACAGGAAGAAACAATTTCTTCTGTGTAGAATAGCTTGTTCTAGAAACATGAATGCATTTATAAGAAATTGCTCTCAAAGGAAACTAATGGCAGCAAGGTGATACCTATCATACAATCCAAGAGGATGGGGCAATATAGGAAAATTCCGACATAGCTTCTGTTACTCAACTGTTTACTTAAGTTCTCTTAAGCACTGTTTTATAGTGCTAGGGGTATTGGATGGAATAACTGTATATTTTTGATTTCTCACATCCACTAGTTCCCTCCAGACCCTCACCAGACCTTATATACAGATGATCACATTAACTAGAAAATATTTTTTGTTTTCAGGTGTGCAAAAATGTTTCAAATGAAGGCACTCTCCGAAACTGAGGTTTTATTTTCCCCAAAAGTAGAAGGAATAAAATTTTTAAATCCAAGTATGTATTTTTCTTTACATGCCTTTTTATCTGTAATGATACACGTTGGTAAGACTAAAACTAAGAAACAAAACCAGAATTAAAACAATAGTTGAAAAGCCACACATAAAGCCAGAAAGGTAAATAACTATGGTCCATTAGATGGACAAAGCAAGTTACCTAACAGGTAGAGATAGAAAACTAAATATCCTGAAAACATCTCCCATTATTTCAAATGCTGTCTGAATTATCTTACTTTTTAAAAGCCTGTGGTTACACGCTGTATTTCTTTTAGGAGTCCATTTGGTGGCTCGTTAATACAATAAATTTCTAAATATCATCTAAAATAATAACTGCCATTTTCCAAATAAAACAGTTCCTTGTTGTTGTTCATCTTAATCTTGTGACAAAGATGAGGGTGAGCATCATCATTTCACTTAGTATAAACTGAAAGTAGTTCTGACTCAAAACTATACAAGATAAATATATATAATCAAATATGTATTAGTATGTAACCAAGTGAAATGCAAGGTTGCATTTCATTAATAGCATATAATTCCAAAAATCTTTCATAGACAAGTTTGCAAGTAGTTATCTACTGTACATTTTAATGTTTAAAATTGGTCAAGGTAATTTTATGCCAAAGGTATAACTTCTTAAAATAAAAAGGATGAAAATGGAGAAGGGAAATAAAAGTTCCTTGTTATTCTGCTATTTGGAAACAGTACTTAAACAAAAAACCCAAACATGGACATATTTAACATTTCATAAAATTATAAATGTTTAAACTTTTAACTTCACAAGGATACCTGTATTGGAAGCAGCCTAAATGTCTGAAAAAAGTAAATTGGTTGAATTTATTACAGTGTATCTAGAGGGGGGTTTACCATGAAGCTAATGGCCTTTGGATTTCCCTAAGGCTGTATATCTAATTTTTAAAAATTCCTTATTAAAATATAATAAGTATACGAAAAGTACATACATTACAGCATATGGCTTGATGAATTTTCGCTCAGATCAAGAGAAGGGCATTACCAGCATCCTATGCTTCCAGTCCCTCCTACCCTCTACAAGGTCACCATCACATGCTCTTTTAAGAGCAGAAGCAGTGCTGTGTTTGGTCTGGCTTCTTTCACTGACTCTATGTTTGAGAGATTTTTCTATATTGTCTGTAGTTGGAGATCATTTTTCATTGCCATATAATATTCCACAGTGTGTGTGTGTGTGTGTGTGTGTGTGTGTGTGTGTGTGTGTGTGTATTCCATCATCAATAGGAATTTGAATCTGCTTTTTTGTATTTGTTATTTTATATTACTTTCTTAAAGAAGGCTCCCGGAGTTGTATAAGCTTTAAGCCTCACAAAACCAAGATCTGCTCCTGGGTATATCCATAGGATGGTCTTGTATTCTTTTTAAAAGGCATGTTTTGGAACAACGAACAGCCTGAGAAGGTCAGAGGCACACTATCTGTGACCTATTGTTTTGCAGTAAAGTGGCACATGGTATGTACTCATAAATGTCTACTGAATAAATGCCAAATTGGAAAGTACAATAAAAGTCATTGAAAGGAAACCGTGACAGGTAAGATGACAGAAACATTAGCTCAAATGTTTTTCACATTTGAATTGTCATCACACTACGGGAACTACCTCTCTAGCTAGGCCCTTCTCAAAACAACATACGTGGTGTATAAGGGGCATTTGAAGGGGAAAGAGGCACGCTGAATTTATCATGCAGTTTTACAAAGTGGAGAACCAAGAACCAAGAAACCTCATTCTATCTCCATCTGTCACTAACTAGCTTTTAAGACTTTAGTCAGGTCACTTTATCACTATGAGCCTGAACCACCTTATTTTTTACCTTGAAGGGTTGTAATCTCAGAGGTCTCTCCAGTTCTATGATTCTTAGACTCTCTTACTGTAAGATAATAATGATAAAAGAAAAGTATTTCTATTTTTTATTAAAAGAGTATTTGAAAATTCTAGTAATACATTATGCTATATTCTCATTATATTTTCATTCATATTCCGAATATTTAGGAATTAAGTAAACAGGTAGTTTAATTTTTTTCTGTGAGTCTTAAGAACTGAGCAAGAAATTCCAACTTTAAAAAAAAAACAACTTTTGTTGACTATTCTGGGCTAATAAGTGTGTATACCTACTTTACTGAAAGTTTTTAAAATACCGAGAAATTAATTATGTAAAAAACATTCAAACGTGGGGGGGAAAAAAACCTACTAGGTATCCACACCCTTACCACCTCCTCAATCCCTACCAATGAATTCTAAGGTTACAAATTCAGGTACCGTTAAAACATTTATAAAGTCAGTATTAATTACTCCTAAAGACTCAGAGGCTGATAATTTTCTCATTTTCTGTAAGATTCTCAACGAAGTTTGTAGTTACAAAAAGGGAGCAACAAGTAGTAAGTTGTAAAGTAAAAGTATTTTTAAAAATAAAATTAAAAAAAAGGATAGTAACAGGAAAAAATAAACATCGGATGTGGAATCTCCATTTTTTAAAAAAAGTAGTGAGCCGATAGGAAAGTGAGCAATTTGGGTAAAGGAAGTTCAAAGAGAGATCTGAAAATCAGGATGACAGTTTTATTTAGATTTGCTAAAGATAAAGGAAGCAAATCAAAGTAAAAGTGATGGGTTTAGCACCGTCCTATTTCCAGTACAAGGAAAAAGTCTGGAGGAAGAATCATGCACTTTCAACGTTCAAGCAATCTGTTGGGGGAGGTGAAAAATAGTTTTAATAGGTGGCAGAAAAGTTAAAGTGTAGATAAAGATTTCAGTAAAATAATTGATTTTGGCTATACTCCAAAGGTAAAGAAAGTAACCAAAGAGCTTTTACAACTTTTAGGACAATACATTTATATTTTCAAATGAGCTACTTAAAATTAAATGCACAAAACGTGACGTAACAATTAATACCCATGACCTTGTGCACAGCTCGCACATTCATGAACATGTGAGACTCTCACTGGCTTCTCCCTCCCACGTGTATGATAAACGCATTTCCTACAACAGCATTTCAGTAGTTACTGTGACAATAAATAAGTCGTTCCTTCAAACTTAATTCTTACACAACCAACAGGAAAACTTTTCGAAAGCAATCTGCACTTCAAAACACCTGCACATGGCCCATTTCATTCAAAATAAAATACCTCTAGATGACTGTTCATGATTAAATTTAGAGATGACAAGGTCCACAATCAGGAATACGGAGATTCCTGAACATTGCGGGTAAAGCATTGTTTTCCAGTAACAATCTTTTTAAATTAAAAAAAAAAAAGAAAAAAAAGCACTTTACATTATTTTAGGAAATTAACCCTAAGCAACAGTCCCTAAGCAACAGTCTCATCTTTCTCTTGTTGAAATTTTCTGTTTTGACTATTTAGGAACAAAGAAAAGAAAAATATCAATCACTTCACCAACTAATTTATACACATGTAACATTTACCTTTTGGTCATTAGGTGTCTCCCTTCATTATACAGGAGAGACAAACCGTAAGTAAGAAGGAAGAAAAAAAAAACTTTTTTTTTTTGTAAATATAAATTTTAAAGTTTAAGAGTAATATGAGATTACTATTATTTCTTTGGAGTTTGACTATATTCTGTCAGTAAAACAGTTCTATGAGGGGAAGAAAATTTATTTGCTTTTGAAACCAAATTTGCTTTTATTGCCCTCCTGATTAAAGTAGAATTAAAATGTTCTCCACGAAAAGAAGTAAAAACGTGCCACTTTTTGCAACGCACTTTTCTGTCGGTAGATAGGATTTCTCCTTTTTCTCTTCTGTTTGGAGTAATTAGACACCAGAGATGAGGGGCAAATTTACTAAATTAGATATATTTAAAAAGGACCATTGTTCTATTTTTAAGGCTCTAATTTTCTTAATATTGCATTAGGACCACCATACAAAGATAACTTTTGAAGAAACAGTCAACTTGTATTTCAAACTGCTTTTCCCCTCGAGGCCAGCCGCTGTCCTGGTCCCACTCACCCTACAATACAGCCTGTCTGCTCTCAGTGGAGCTGGCCATACCTTCCTCCACACCTCTGGATTTTCTCTTTGTTATAACACAATCTAGCCAATCCAGCAATAAAACAAATCGACCTAACGTTGAGGGGAAAGTGTCATTCTTCAGCCAGAAAGAGAAATGGCTAAGTAGGTAGAAATGTAGACCCATATTAGAAAGATTAATAAATGTGAGGCTCAGAGACCATCATTTACAGGAACTTTCAAAGAAAACGGTTACAATTTCCAGAAACGGTGCCAGATGTTTACATTACCTTCAATTTAAATGGTTAAATAAATAAACAATGTGTGAAGTATGGAGAGGGGGGAAAAAGTAAGAAGGGACAATTATGACAGCAATAGTGTTTTTTTATTTACTACCATATAAATACTGACTGATAAATAATACCTAAAATCAACATGAAGGCTGCTTTCAGTCCTTATTTCAATTAATGGCTCAGATAAGCAAGCTTCATTTAAAACAAGGAAAACTTACAAACTGGTACCTTTAATTGAGTGCTAAAGGAAAAACTGCATTTTGGAGAATTAAGAAATATGAACGCAAGCAGGGGCAACGTGATTCCAAACTATAAACCCACGAAGTTCAGAAAGGCTTTCTTTTTAATACGACTACTGAAGAGGAAAAGGAACTCGAGTTCAGTATATAACTTCTTTAGTATACGTGTTCTCAATAGTTATGTGATATTTGTAGGCAAGTAATCTGGGGAAAATTCTTCCAAGTAATCTGCATCTTGAGAGAAAATTACTTCAATTGACATTTCTCCTAACATCGTGGTCCTGTTTCCCACAGAAAATTAACTAAAAAAAAATATTACAACGAAACGTAACATTTTAGAGCCTACGTTTTCTAATATATTCATGAACATATGTCATAAAAGTATTCCTCTGAGTAAGAAAGAAAATAAAAAACAACAAAAAATCCTTTTTGTCTTTAAACATGTAGAGCTTATTTATATCTTTGGGTTAGAACAGAAGTGCCAAAATAATGCAATACTCACCATCATCTCTTGATAAGTATAAGGTCTTTTTTTCCTACCACCATCCCCCAACCAAGGAAGCAGAAATCTGATTTCTGCAGGAAAGTCCAGAGGTGAAGATATATAATATCTTATATATATATATATATATATATATATATATATATAACTTCATAAAAATGATTATCTTAACAAGTAAACTCAATTAATATGTGTAATTTATAAATGCCTTGTAATATTTCTTTTGCATTTCTTTAAAAAATTACCTCTAAAACTTCGGCAGTACAGGTTTAAAACTAGAGCAATTAAGGACTTCTAAAAACATTAATCTGTTCCTCAGTTTTTCTCTTCTTTAAAATGCTTGTAAAATTAATTGCACTCATGAGCTCCATACAAATAAATAAAAACAGTAAGAGGTATATTTTATATGACAAGCTTACAGCTTTACAAATTCGTTAAGAGCGTGGCAATAATATTTTCAGTGCATTTTACAATTACTTATCGATCCTAATGCACTTGACTTATCTGGAGAGATAAAACTTATCTTGACCTTGCTGAATACAAATAGCCTCAACTAAAACCTGTGATGGCCTCTCCAGGGGGAAAACACAGCAATAATCATTACCAAGATGATACAGGAACTGTAAGCACTCGATACAAAGGCTTCCACAAAATGAAAACTTGTTTTACTCTCACTGTGGTCATAAGCAATGAGAAGACAATAGCTTTATATCTATGGATAAATAGCATTAAGTTACTTTCTTTAATCGACCTAATATTTTAGTTGCCTAACAAGAATCTAGTACAGTTTCTATATATCCTCTGTCATGTGGCTGCTTTTTCAAAACACCTGGTCTCATCTGTCTCCTGACGCACCTAAAGCACAGAGAGTGTGGGACTGATGGGAGGAAGGGGAGAAAACTAGAAGGTCTTCCGACATCTGTAACGTCAGGGGAATTTAGGGGGAAATGACAGAGCTTTCTTAAGGCGCATTCCAATCCTCAGCTCACGCTTTGTTCCAATTCCTCTAAAATATTCTAAAAATATACATATAGTGACCATAAAATGCATAAAAGATATTTCTAAATGCTTTTAAAAAAAATTACATTGGTAGCTCCCCACAACCATCTTACTCCTCTCTCAAGTTTTACCCCGCGTTTTTATTGTCAGAGTGAATGGCTAAATCAACATTAAATCACCTATGCAGCTTTTCAAAGTCTGTGATACATAAAGTACGCCAATGCAAGTCCTTCTTCACCTTTTAAAATATAAGGCCTGTTTTGAGATAAACACAATTTCAACAGCCGATCAGACCCTTAACTACAATATTACATAAAGTTAAAAAAAAAAACCCAAAACTTTAAGAAAATGCTAGTTAATTCCAGAATTTCACATGGCTGCCAATTAAAGATTTAAAAATAAACTAAACCATTAAGATTCTTAATTCTCAAATACTTTTCTTTTACAAATATTAAAGCATAGAATGAAATTAATTTCAAACACATTAAATTATTACTTAATTTTTTAAGTTCCTGGAAATTATATCACTAGTAATCTATAATTTGATTTCAAGTAAGATTCCTGTGTGTTTTAAGCTACTTTGGGATTTATGGATAAATTATGACTTTATGAATCACAGCCCTGACAACTTCAAATTCAGGCTTGGATTTTCTCTAACCTCCCTGCCCCCCACACATTTCCCAAGGCAGCCAGGCAGTGAATGCACATTTACTGTCGTTTTATGTAACATTTATGTTCCTTTCAGAAAGAGAGGTTTAACTTTAATTGTGTTTTAATATTCACTATTTCAGTAGCTAAATATCTACATCAGTAGTTTGACTTTAAAAAGGCACGAAAAAGAAATTACATAGAGAATTTGCTAAGTAGATCAGTGGTTTCTTAAAGCAGCACACTAATGCTGATACATTTTTTAAAACCCTGCAAGAATTCCTTGTCCTCTATTATTATTCAGGGCACCTGAACACAAGATATTATTACTATGGCACATTAACTCTGCTATTTCTCAAGATAGAACCAGGAATTTTAAACGTTTCCTATCAAATAATTTGCTCAGAGCACCTAAATAAAACATACTGTGATTTTATATATTTCCATCTACAATATAGTGCTGATAAACCACAATACAACTTTCTGCATTTTAATAGGTGACAGTTTTTGGCACTGGCTATAGAAGAGTACAGGCTAAAAAAAACCCCACCATCCACAAACTCTGCCACAAAGAATAAGGCTCCATTGCTAATTATATAGGGAACTGATTTTAATTACACAGAGAACACTGCTTTTAAAAACACTTTCCAAACTGCAAAAGCAGATGGGGGAGTTAGTGAATCAATAAAACACATCTACTGTGTTACAACAGTGCCCTCTACTGGTAAGTGTCAAACTTTGCAGAGAAAAACAACATTTTACTCAGAAACTAAAACCGGAGCAAACTTTAATTACTGAAAATTTTGCTGCCTTCTTTTAATATAAATAATCAAATTCAACTTGTGTCACTTTAAACCCAAATCAATATTTAACTTTATATTTGAAAAGCTTCTTAATGAAATTTAGAGTTTTGAAATAACTATATTTAAGAAATACGGCTTACAACTATACCATCTGGGTAAAAGACAATTTTTTTTAAATGATAAATATTAGAAATATTTGGATAATTTGTGAATAATATTTCTTAATCTAAAATTTGCATATTTAGTACCAGAAACTAAATTTTCACTCTATGAATTTTTACCTAATTCTGTCCATCATGCATAAAATGTCATAATATCAAGATAACAAAAGTTATTAGTAATCAACTTAGATTCAGCGAAAATTTATTTCTCGTACTTATTTCCTTTAACCGGCTAGTATTTCTTAAACTAGTAAGTGCTTCTGTAAGAATACCCTTGGTTTCAGCAACAATTAACAATCTATGCTTACTTTTAGCATATGGATCTCAATAACAAAACAACCAACGTTACCATTATAGTTCTTGTATTTGAAGTAAAAAACCTGACCACACATGAAATCTGATTTACAAGAAATCACAGTATGAGACTTAAAGTTACATGTACTTTGAAAATCTTTGAATCTTACATTGTAAGATAGAAAACTTAAAAAAAATAGAGTTTAAGAACAAGTACATCAACTGACCTCAATGTATTACGATTTTTAATCTAGCAAAAATAAACTTCCTTATATCTAGAGCTGAAGAAACTCTCCTGTTGTTTTTCCTTATAAACAGTTTATTTCTATCACAGATACATACAATCTAAGTTATGGAAACTGTAATTTCAAAAGCAGTACACGAACTTCATAACTGTGTAGGAAACCAATTTGTTTTATATAACATGAAACTCAAGAAAGGTGATGCCCAGAATACAGTCTTTCAGCAACTTAAATCCAGGTGGGACGGAGAACGGGGTAGAGGAAGGGATAGAGAACAAGGAAGCCACAAGCAGGAAACTGTCAGGCAAGAGGGTAAAAGTCTGTGGTGGCGGCAGGGGGAGGGTTGTTGAGAGGTCCAAGGAACAGACTTTGAGAAAAAGAGGAAGAGGCAGAAATGTCTCCAGTTGTGCTGCTGGGCAAGGGCTAAAACTTTCAAGTGAGAAGAGTTCAGCTGATGGTTTAACCAGTTACCACCGGACTCTTCTTCAACAAAAGACCCCCATTCCTCAGTAGCAGTTAATTGTAATTTTATAATGGATGTCAACAGAAAAATACAGTTTACATTATGAACACTGCTTTTATAGTGAACCACCAGAAAATACCTTCAATTAGGAAAGAAACTGTATTCAAACTGACCACTGGAAGAGAAGAAACAGAAATAAGTATGTAAGCAGCAGAGAATTACATTAGACGTGAGAATGCAGTGAGTATATCCTGATGGATGTGAGGATTTTTTTCTGAAAGAGTCAGAATTGGTATGTACTTTAAAGCACAACAGTGCAGCGATGACTGTGAAGATCTTCAAAATTAAAGAAGGAATTATGGGTTACAAAAAGGAAAGGATCCAATCGATCATTCTTGGGATCAGAGTTTTTAAAGTTCCTACTCATAAGAATGAGTTCAAAGTTATGTCTCTGTTTAACATGTAGGAGGGAAGAAGACTCCTTAGAGCAAGTTGTTTGGCCTTTTCTGATACCTATATTACTACAGACCATCTGTCATTTCTCCTCATGATCTTTAAAAAAATAAAAAGGATGTGCACCTGAAATCCCTAAATTTAACTGTTTGTAAAGTGAAATCAAATATAGTCCACCCAAGAATTTAAACTCCTGAAAATTGTTTCTTTGGACCAATCAAAACTCAGAAGTCAGGCATGATAAAATGGGCAAAGGATAAAAAGAGGCAATTTACAATGAAAAGAAAACAAATAGTTCATAAACACACCTACTGGTAATCAAAGGCATAAGATATAGCTAGCCCTTTTTCACCAGGCTGGCAAAGATCAAAAATAACCCCCAGGATAGAGGTGAGTGTCGGGGAAGAAGCAGTCTCATGCTGTCACAGGAGAGCACACTAGTGTGACCTTTCTGGAAGGCAATTTGGAACATGTATCCTTAAAAATGTGGCAACCCGGGCTTTCCTGGTGGTGCAGTGGTTGGGAGTCCGCCTGCCAACGCAGGGAGCCCTGGTCTGGGAAGATCCTACATGCCGCGGAGCAACTAAGCAACCCGGGCTTTCCTGGTGGTGCAGTGGTTGGGAGTCCGCCTGCCAACGCAGGGAGCCCTGGTCTGGGAAGATCCTACATGCCGCGGAGCAACTAAGCCCGTGTGCCACGACTGCTGAGACTGTGTGCTCTGCAGCCCACGAGCCAGAACCACTGAAGCCCGCGCGCCTAGAGCCCGTGGTCCGCAGTAAGAGAAGCCACGGCAATGAGAAGCCCGTGCACCGCAACGAAGACCCAACACAGCCAAAAATAAATAAATAAATATATTTATTTTAAAAAAATGTGGCAACCCTTTAATCAATCCAGCGATGCTATTACTAGGAATTTCTCTTAAGGAAATTATTAGAAAGTGCAAATAGATATGTGGCCAAAGGTGTTCATGAAAGCATTGTTAAGATGGTGAAAAATTCTAAACAACCTAAAGATTACAACAAGGAGTTAGGTAAATGAATTCCGGCACATCTATATAATGCAACAATGTAATAATGTAAGCTGCCACTAGGATAAGGTTACAGACATGGAAAGACATTTAAAATAAAATAAGAGAGTGGGAAGGAAACCAAATCAGAACATAGTATGCATGGTGTATTCTTATTTTGGAAAAAAAAAACCAATAAGAACTATACCTACATACACACACCAGGGGGAGAAATCAGGATGGATCCCATTATGCAGTGTGATTGTAAGTGGTGTCTTCCTTTTCTTATATGGATTAAAAAAATTTTTTTACTTAATATCTTTCTTATAATAAAGCTTTTATTTTTAACATAGAAGTAGGACATGAGAATATAGTATGAAATCTTCAGATTAACAAACAAGATAGGGGAATCATTCTATGATGTGTTGGTTTACACTCTCAACTCCGAATCCAATGATCTGAATTCTAATCTTAAAAGGATCTTTTTAGAAGATGATATGGAGTTATGATTAAAAGCATGAATTCTGAAGTCAGATCTTCTTAAGTTTAAATCCTACCTCTGCATTTCCTAGGTGTGTGACCTTAGGAAAATTTCTTAAAGTTCTCAAAGTGGGTTTTTCATCAGAAAAATAAGGGTATTAATACTTTCCTATGGGTTATGAGTAAACAGATAACAAAATTATAGTGATTATTAACTATATTATTGTTGATTACTCAGCACTTTCTCAGGGCCAGAGACAGGGCACTAAGATCTTTACCCAGACTACCATTTCATCTTCTCCATTACCCCATGAGGTGGGATATGTATATTTGTGATGTATATTTCACAACTGAGGAAATGAGACTTGGAATGTTTAAGCATCTCATCCAATAAAACAGCTACAAAGAGCTACTCCAGAATTTGAACCCAAGACTTGTGTGCCTACAAGGCTTAGGGTTTAACCACGGTGTTACTGCCTCCATCCCTCAGTGGTCACTCTAGCTGTGCTACTGTTGTTCTTCCTACTACTATTGGACCATGATTTTCTATTATTTTATTTTAGAATATTTCACTTGTCAAACAATATAATAAAAATCTAACTCTTCATTTTGACTAACAAATACACCAATCTTCCTTCCTATTCAGAGCAGTGCAAGACTATATATATCCCTTTCCTTTAAATTTCTAGTAGCCACCCTATCTCCTCCATATGGAATGAGCATGCACCTTCTTCAGAATCTCTCTATATATTCTCGTACATTGTGGTTCTTTCTAGTAACAGTAAAACACAAATTTCCTGCTAATTCGGAGCCAGAGCGATTTTTTTTCTTTTAATGAGTCGGGAAATATTTGTTTTTGAGCTCCAATTTGAACACTGCACTTCACCCTCAGTATCAGCATAATAATTCTCAAGGAAGTAACTAACTAAGTACTAGTTCCCTACTCTAAAATATAAAATAGCTTTTAAATGCATACTTGAAATCACATCTTTAAAAACAGCATTCCTCACTTTGGAATTTAAACTGTATATTGATCTAAAATTGAATTTATCTTTTAGATCTGGAGTTACCATTTTGGGTAGATTACATTTTAGAGGGCACCAGAAAAACAATGAATAAACTCTTTGCAGCCCTCCACCTCGGCATCCGCCTGATGCCTTGAACACCGCAGGGTTTTCTTCAAAGTCGCTTCCAACTGGGCTTTCCAGGTTCTCCTCCGACTCATCTGTCAACTGTAGCCTTTCCCATAGCTCTGTTTTCTTTCTTAAAACTCCTCAAGGGTTTCCCGTTGCACTTAAAATAAAATCCTGCTTCTTCTCCCTGAGTACCCGGTCAGGACTGACCCCTGCTGCATCTTCTACCCCTCTACCTCTCAGAGGCACTGGCCTCGTTTCTGGGTCTGGAAAACAATCCCAATCTTACTTTCGCGCTCTGGCGCCGGCTCGCTCTTGCCTCGTAACCTCTTCTTCCCCGATTACGACCTCCTTGTGGTCACCCAGACATCAGCCTAAATGCTCCCCTCTTGAAGGAGGCCTTCCCTGACATCCCAGGGCGGGTCACAGTCATACCCCTTCTTTTAAATCTCTACACACATAACACGTGCCATCATTTCCTCTTTTCTTCTTTGGTGACTATTAGGCCGCACGAGATAGAACCCAAGCGCCAGGAAGCAGGACTCTCTGCCTATTCTATTTGCTGCCACATCCTCAGCGCTCAGAAAGGTGATGGCACGAAGGAGACATCTGTTGACAGAGCTAAATTTAGTTTTCCAAGTTTACTAATCATAAAGGTGACATATGCACACTGAAGGAACTTCGAAAATACAAAAAAACATTTTAAAAAGTATTTTACATTCCAAACAAAACTGCTACTAATATTTTGGCATATCCATCACAAGATGACTCAAGAGTTCTTAACTACCAATCGGGAAAGAGCAAGAGGCTATTCTGTTAAGCAAAGCGCAAAGCAGGGCGCAGGACAGTGTACCCTGAATGCAGCACTTTGTGTAGGAAATGATGGGGGGAGGATAAAACAAGAGTCACGGTTGCTTTTATCTGCATAAATAAACACTGCAAAGAGAAACATAAAAGTGCTCTACAGGGAACAGAAGGGAATGAAATGGAGAGGGAAAGCCAGGGGAGAAACCTTCTCAGTGTGTACTTTCTTATGTTGTTTTGATTTTCGAGCTAAGTGAAAGTATCACCTATTCAAGACAAATACCTTTACTAACCTTTCTATTTCTCTTTCACTCTTGCCTGTGAAAACCCCTCAGTCTAGATGAGCCCAGTTGCCACTTTCCACGGGCCTGCAACCAAACTGCTAGACAGCAAAAGTGAAACAACACAGGCAGGCCTGTTACTACTGCCAGCCTCAAAGCAGGCCCTCAACCCAGCTCAACAATCGCACTGCACCCTTCTGGTCAGCCTGCTTGCCTTCTCTCTGAACCACTGCTCCTACCGTCTCCACTCTCCTCAACCTTCCGACGCTCACTCCTGACTCACCACTCTCCGCTCATCACCCTGAATCACGCTTCACTCAGAAGTCAACAACTGGGAACTCCCTCCCAGACCCTCACCAAATCTAGAAATCTCTCTGCATTTCTACAGGATTCTCCCATAACAGTGGAGAAATGTCTTATCAAAGACCATCTCTCCACACACATATGGTCAACTGATTTTCAACAAAGGACTCAAGGCAATTCAATAAAGAATGGGTTACTTTTCAACAAATGGTGCAGGAACAACAGGACACCCACATGCGCACACACACACAAAACAACCCCACAAAGAAACTAAACAAAAAAAATCAAAACCACCTCAATCTATTCTCACTCTATACACAAAAATTAACTCAAAATGGATCATAAATCTAAAAGTAAAACCTAAAACTATAAAACTTCTAGAAGGAAACATATGAGAAAATCTTTGTGATCTTGGGATAGGCAAGGATTTCACAAGAAACAAAAAGTACAAAAAGTATTTAAAAAAAAAAAAGATAAAATGGACTTCATCAAAATTTAAAATGTCTGCTCCTTGACATTGTTAATAAAATGAAAAGACAAAACAAAGGCTGAGAGAAAATATTTGCCAAAAAAATGTACATATATGATAAAGGACTGGTGATCAGAAAATATAAAGAACTCAATAATAAAAAGACAAATAAGCCATGTGACCCTGTCACTCTACTCCTAGACACTTACTCAGGAGAGATGAACACACATGCCTACGCAAAAACCTACACGTTAACGTATGTAACAGCTCTGTTCGTAATTGCCGAAAACTTTTCTTAAAGGGTCCATCAACTGGTGATGGATAAAAAACTTGTAGCATATTCATAATATGGACTACAACTCAGCAATAAAAAGTAATGACTACTGGTACATATATGATGAGTGAATCTCAACAGCATTATGCTAAGTAACAGAAGACTCAAAAAGTTACATAGTGAACTGTTCCATCTATGATGTTCTAGAAACGGAAAAATCACAGGGATAGAAAACAGAGCAGCGATTGTGGGGGAGGGGGTGCAGAGGTGGGGTGTGGAGGGCAGGGAGGAAATTGATTACAAAGGGCCACAAGAAACTGACTGCAATGATTCACATGTTTAAAAAATTATCTTGAAAATTCTGGGAAAATGGTGGTAAGCAGTAGCAGCATAATTTTTGGATCTCTCTGAATCTCCACATGATAAAAGCAGAACAATGAGATACAAAATCAGAAACCCATGGATAATATTTACAACAAAACTAAGGGATAAGGTATCCCTAACAAGTCCAATATACAAGCAGTTGTGGACAAAAAAAACAAGAGACACACGACCTGTCTATCATCAGGATATTATGAAAAAAGTAGAAGAAAGCAACAGAGCCGTGGGCTTAACCTAAGAAGAGAAGAACCTTAATAATAACCAACAGACATTCACAGGAAAGTGCAGGGGCCACTTTGAGAACAGTGGCTAAAACTGCAGAGGTTCTGGCCACTCCAAACCAGATGAGTCCCTGGGTGAAGTCTGAAGGGGCTGGTGAAGGCCAGGGCACCCTCCCACAACAGGGCTCCACAACCAGGAGAAACCCCTGGGACGGGTACCAGAACTGGAACAGAACAGGGACAACAGGGATGAAAGAAGGATGAAGTCATACAAAGTGGATGAGGAGAAGCACCCAGATGACCTCAGAAATCAATCTGCAGTGTATTTTAACACTACATGCAGAGGCCAAAAGAGGGAGCTCTGGGAAGACAGAAAAGCTATCTGAACCAAGCCCTCTCCTAAAAGTTCAAGAAAACTAACCTCAACAAAAATGAGTATCAGAAAAGCAGTTCTAACAGGGAAGTTTACAGCAATACAATCCTACCTCAGGAAACAAGAAACGTCACAAATAAACAACCTAACCTTACACCTAAAGCAATTAGAGAAAGAAGAACAAAAAAACCCCAAAGTTAGCAGAAGGAAAGAAATGATAAAGATCAGATCAGAAATAAATGAAAAAGAAAGGAAACGATAGCAAAGATCAATAAAACTAAAAGCTGGTTCTTTGAGAAGATAAACAAAACTGATAAACCATTAGTCAGACCCATCAAGAAAAACAGGGAGAAGACTCAAATCAACAGAATTAGAAATGAAACAGGAGAAGTAACAAATGACACTGCAGAAATACAAAGGATCATGAGAGATTACAACAAGCAACTATATGCCAATAAAATGGACAATGTGGAAGAAATGAACAAATTCTTAGAAAAGCACAACCTTCCCAGACTGAAGCAGGAGGAAATAGAAAATATAAACAGACCAATCACAAGCACTTAAATTGAAATTGTGATTAAAAATCTTCCAACAAACAAAAGCCCAGGACCAGATGGCTTCACAGGCAAATTCTATCAAACATTTAGAGAAGAGCTAACACCTAACCTTCTCAAACTCCTCCAAAATATAGCAGAGGGAGGAACACTCCCAAACTCATTCTATGAGGCCACCATCACCCTGATACCAAAACCAGACAAAGATATCGCAAAAAAAGAACACTACAGGCCAATATCACTGATGAACATAGATGCAAATATCCTCAACAAAATACTAGCAAACAGAATCCAACAGCACATTAAAAGGATCATACAGTATGATCAAGTGGGGTTTATCCCAGGAATGCAAGGATTCTTCAATATATGCAAATCAATCAATGTGATACACCATAATAACAAATTGAAGGAGAAATACCATATGATAATCTCAACAGATGCAGAAAATACTTTCGACAAAATTCAACATCCATTTATGATAAAAACCCTCCAGAAAGTAGGCATAGAGGGAACTTACCTCAACAAAATAAAGGACATATATGACAAACCCACAGGCAATATCATTATCAATGGTGAAAACCTGAAACCATTTCCACTAAGATCAGGAGCAAGACAAGGTTGCCCACTCTCACCACTAATATTCAACATAGTTTCGGAAGTTTTAGCCACAGGAATCAGGGAAGAAAAAGAAATAAAGGGAATCCAAATTGGAAAAGAAGAAGTAAAACTGTCACTGTTTGCAGAACAAATGATAGTATACATAGAGAATCCTAAAGATGCTACCAGAAAACTACTAGAGCTAATCAATGAATTTGGTAAAGTAGCAGGATACAAAATTAATGCACAGAAATCTCTTGCATTCCTATACACTAACAATGAAAAATCTGAAAGAGAAATTAAGGAAACACTCCCATTTACCACTGCAATAAAAAGAATAAAATACCTAGGAATAAACCTACCTAAGGAGACAAAAGACCTGTATGCAGAAAACTATAAGACACTGATGAAACAAATTAAAGATGATACAAACGGAGAGATATATCACGTTCTTGGATTGGAAGAATCAACATTGTGAAAATGACTATACTACCCAAAACAATCTACAGATTCAATGCAATCCCTATCAAACTACCAATGGCATTTTTCACAGAACTAGAACAAAAAATTTCACAATTTGTATGGAAACACAAAAGACCCCGAATAGCCAAAGCAATCTTGGGAAAGAAAAACGGAGCTGGAGGAATCAGGCTCCCTGACTTCAGGCTATACTAAAAAGCTACAGTAATCAAGACAGTATGGTACTGGCACAAAAACAGAAATATAGATCAATGGAACAGGATAGAAAGCCCTGGGATAAACCCATGCATGTATGGTCACCTTATTTTTGATAAAGGAGGCAAGAATATATAATAGAGAAAAGACAGCCTCTTTAATAAGTGGTGCTGGGAAAACTGGACAGCTACATGTAAAAGAATGAAATTAGAACACTCCCTAAACACCATACACAAAAATAAACTCAGAATGGATTAAAGACCTAAATGTAAGGCCAGACACTATAAAACTCTTAGAGGAAAACATAGGCAGAACACTCTATGACATACGTCACAGAAAGATCCTTTTTGACCCACCTCCTAGAGAAATGGAAATAAAAACAAAAATAAACAAATGGGACCTAATGAAACTTCAAAGCTTTTGCACAGCAAAGGAAACCATAAACAAGACGAAAAGACAACCCTCAGAATGGGAGAAAATATTTGCAAACGAAGCAACTGACAAAGGATTAATCTTCAAAATATATAAGCAGCTCATGCAGCTCAATATCAAAAAAACGAACAACCCAATCCAAAAATGGGCAGAAGATCTAAATAGACATTTCTCCAGAGAAGACATACAGATTACCAAGAAACACATGAAAGGATGCTCAACATCATTAATCATTAGAGAAATGCAAATCAAAACTACAATGAGGGATCACCTCACACCAGTCAGAATGGCCAGCATCAAAAAATCTACAAACAATAAATGCTAGAGAGGGTGTGGACAAAAGGCAACCCTCTCGCACTGTTGGTGGGAATGTAAATTGATACACCCACTATGGCGAACAGTATGGAGGTTCCTTAAAAAACTAAAAATAGAACTACTATATGACCCAGCAATCTCACTACTGGGCATATACCCTGAGAAAACCATAATTCAGAAAGAGTCATGTACCACAATGTTCACTGCAGCACTATTTACAATAGCCAGGACATGGAAGCAACCTAAGTGTCCATTGACAGATGAATGTATAAAGAAGATGTGGCACATATATACCGTGGAATATTACTCAGCCATAAAAAGAAACGAAATTGACTTACCTGTAGTGAGCAAGATGGACTCAGAGTCTGTTATACAGAGTGAAGTAAGTCAGAAAGAGAAAAACAAATACCGTATGCTAACACATATATATGGAATCTAAAAAAAAAAAGGTTCTGAAAAACCTAGGGGCAGGACAGGAAAAAAGATGCAGATGTAGAGAATGGACTTGGGGACATGGGGAGTGGGAAGGGTAAGCTGGGATGAAGTGAGAGAGTGGCATGGACATATATACACTACCAAATGTAAAACAGATAGCTAGTGGGAAGCAGCCACATGGCACAAGGAGATCAGCTCGGTGCTCTGTGTCCACCTAGAGGGGTGGGATAGGAGGGTGGGAGGGAGACGCAAGAGGGAGGAGAAATGGGTATATATGTATATGTATAGCTGATTCACTTTGTTATACAGCAGAAACTAACACACTATTGTAAAGCAATTATACTCCAATGAAGATGTTAATAAAAAAAAAGGTCATCAGAGAACTATCAAGGTCAAAACCCAAACTAAGGTACTATGTGAAAAAAGGAGAAACAGATTAACATTCCATCAAAAATGAAAGCAAAACTGAAAAACACATGGCAAAAACAGAAAATTGTTCAGCACTGAAACACATTATTTAAAAACAAGCTAAAGAACATTTGGAAAATTGTATGTTATAAAAAATGCATAAATGAGAATATGAAAAATTCAGAAATGAGGTGATAGAAGCAAAAATATTAGAAATTAAAAAAAAATTTTAGAAACAAAGACCAAACCAGAAAAAGCAAAAGAGCAAATAAACCCAGTAATGCCTGAAGAGAAACAGAAAGTGAAAAGGAAAATTCTATAAATCAAAAGATTAGAAAGAATTAAAAAGAAAAGACAAATATTGGTGAAAGGAAAAAAAGCCCCAACATATAGCTAACGGTAAGTCCTGAAAAAGAAAACCAAACTAAAGGAATAGAACAAACACAAAGGCAATACTTCAAGAAAAATTTCCTGAAGATTTTAACTACATATTGAAAGAGGAAACAATGTACCTGAGAACATCAACCAGAACAACCAATGCCAAGATATTCTGATAAAATCTGTAGACTTTTTAGGAAAAAGAAAAAAATCCTTTGAGTGTATAAGCAAAAAGAACAAATGATTTTAAAAAGGAAAAGACCATTAGTGACAGGCTAACCCAATAGCAAGGAACATTCCAGAGCCTAGACTGTGGTTCTGAAATACCATTTCCCAAGAGAAAAATTGGTGATTGGAGTTCAACTTCCAGTAATGGCAGAACAGCACATGTCAGACAAGCCTTCCCCAGATAACAACTGGCAACTCTGTATTTTCCGCTCAATTTTGCATTGAACCTGAAACTATTTTAAAAAATAAAGTCTTTTTTTTAATCCCATGTATTGTAAAACAGCATCAAATATGTGAAATACTCATTTATTTTTGTAAATACAAGTTTACAAAATATATATAAGAGCTGTACACCAAAAACTATAAAACATTGCTGAGAAAAATTATAGAAGGTCTAAATAAATGGAGAGTTATCCCATGTCCATTGATCAGAAGACTCAATAGTGTTAAGATTTCAATTCTCTCCAAACTGGTCTGTAGATGGGATGCAGTCCCAATATAAATTCCAACAGTCATTCATGTAGAAATTTATAGGCTTGTCCTAACTTTTATATGGAATTGTAAAGAATCTAGTGTCAAGTACTATAAAGCATCTGAAATGCTACTCTACTTTCAGCCTAAAAAGTTAGTCTGCCACAGTTTCATGGATTTTGGTAGATGACACCAGACTGCTGGCTCAGAGATGAAGAACAGTTTATTACACACAGCCATTCCACTCCTGGGTATTTAACCAAGAAAAACGAAAGCATAAATGCTCCTGGCAACTTTATTTAAAATAGTCCAAAACAGGAAACAACCCAAATGTCTATGAATAGGTGGATGGGTAAACAAACTGTGATATGTCCACATAATAGAATACTACTCAGCAATAAGAAGGAGTAAATTATGAATATTTGCCAAAAAATAGGTGAATCTCAAAATAATTATGCTGAGTGAAAAAAGTCAGAAAAATAGTATATACTATGATTTTACTTATATAAAATTCTTGAAAATGCAAAGATACCCTACAGTGACAGAAAGCAGATCACTGGTTGCCTGGGGAGGGAGTTAGGGAGGACAGAAGAGAGATGGTTTACAAAGCACTTAAGGCAACTTTTGGAGGAGATGGGCATGTTCATTATTTTGACTGTGACAGTGATTTCACAAGTATACACATAGGTCAAAACTTATCAAAATGTATACTTTAAACTTGTGGAGCTTAGTGCACATCAATTATACCTCAATTAAGCTGGAAAAAAAGTTAAGACAATAATCCAGGGGAAAAAATATCAAACACTAAACAGATTTCAGCTGTTGCCCAACATTTGAGAGACACAGTTTGGAGTTTGAGTTGAACCAAGTTAACTTCCTGCTGAAACAAAAAATCAACACTCTTCAAAGGATAACAGAATCCATACTCTACAAAGGATCATTAACATGGTCAAGAAAATAATAAAAAATTATTAGATGTATGAAAAACAGGAAAATCTGATCCATACTCAAGAGAAATGGCAGTCAACTGAGACCTACCCTAAGAGCCTGCAACATTTTAACATATCAGACAGCAAGGAACCTATCAAAAATCCCTAGGATAAGTCAGAAGGAATAAGTAGCAAATATAAAGAGCCTTCTGCTAGCAAAAGATTGGGCTACTGGGCTCCAGTAAGGATAAGAACTGAAATGGATTAAAATCCATTATATATGGTTAAATCAATGAGCTCACAATAATATAAAATGTAATTGGTACCTCATAGGTAACAATGAATCACTCTGTCAACTTGAAAACAGAGTATATTAAAAAAAAAAAAGCAAGCATTTATGCTGACTTTTATTTTATATTTTATACTAGCCCATTGGGTAACCAAATAGTATGAGAGGAAGTGTCTCCTTATAAAATAATTCCAATGTGTAATCAAAAATCAATGTAGAGATTACTTTGGAAGGAGAAAGAGGCTGTGATTGGTATGGGGCAAAATAACCTAAGAGGTCATTTCAATTTCTCAGTTCTAAACCTCTAAGACTACTTTCAAAATAGGTAGATAGAAGCTTTCCATTTAAAAACATCAGCACTAGCAATGCCTTATCTGGAATACGGAAATTTGAGTGCTTGATCAGAGCAAAACCTTTCCAAAGACAAAAACACAAACCTGACTGAAGGAATCCAATAGTGACCTAAAGATCTACATGGCTTCCATATGTTTGCTAACTACAAATGATTCTAGAACAGTTTTAAAGTAAAACTCCTTGGAAAAAGTTCACTAAACCAAAGATTTACTTAAGATTTAAACCAAAGCTTAATAAATTCATACACATAAATTTATTATACATATTATATTATAATGTAAATATTTAAATGTATTTAAAATAAAATATATAATACAAATTATTACAATACAATAATATAACTATAATATATAATATAAACATTATTTATATATAAATTCATATATATATATGAAATGTTCATAGAATTACAGAAACTAAGGTTGATAGGGACCTCTGGTTAAATCTAATCCATTGTTTAAATTCTTCAAGCTTCTTATACAATCTCTCCATTGCTTCCCCCGCAAAACAAAAACAAAAAACAACAACCAAAAAAAACTTGCTGATGGCATCACTACCTCTTCCCAGACTAGTCCAGAGGTATCCAAACTTTTTCAGTTCACAGTGCCCTTAGCAAGTCTCAGTAAGTTTTTCACAGTCCACCAAAGCCAAGAGAAGTACAGAATCATTCCATTTGTTAAGTACCAATAGTTAGTATTTACATCCTAACAACCTAGTAGCTATTTAAATCAAATAACATACATTCTTTTAGAACTTGTTTTTTAGTCTTAAATAACCCAGTCACTTCTAACTGGTTGTGTGTCTGTCAGTCCTGCACAACTTCTCTAACCTTGCAGACTGGACCCAGCCACTCTCAGCTGTTTTACAGTGGTTTTCATACAGTTCTTGCTTTTTAATTACAGCAACCACTAAAAATCTAGTTTTGTAAATACATGACATCATTAAGAAGAATTTAGCGTCATCTAACGTTAAAACTATAAACTACCTTGAGCTAGTAGTTTGCAAGTGCCCCACAGATATTAAGTACCTTTGTTTTTCCCTTGAAACTTTAAAATATCCTATGGTACCCCTCACACCCCTGTGAGCTCACTGTGTCACCCCAGGGTGCCTCAGCATAGAGCTATCAACAGTATGACTAGTCCACTGTGTACTTGCTCTTACTAGTTATCAATAAGTTATAGGAATTAATACACACTTTTAAAGGTAATAAATCAATTTAATTTTTTAAAAAGCAGTGTTTTATTGCATCATGGATATCTCCCTACTGTACCAACCACTTTTAAAACTCAGTTTTTCAAACAACAAACTTCAAACACTTAAGAATTCCTTTCTTGAAATAAAATTTCAAAGGGTGAATTTAGACTAAGTATCTGCCATTATCAACCATATTTAGTATAAGATGGATGGGGAGACACAAAACCACAATGCTAGAGCAATATACACAATAATTGTCACAAAATAAATTCTCTACGAAACAGCCATTTGTTCAACAAACCAGGGGCTACGCTAGGAACGGAACAGTGAATACAAGGGACAAAAACACTTTCTTATGGATTACATTCTGGTAGAGGCAGACAGACAAACTAAATGGGTAAAATATGTAAAGTGCAGCCATAATGCACCACAGGAAAAAAAAAATGGAGCAAAACACAAGTGAATCCCTTTCTGTTTCCTTACCTCATTCTCAGCTGAGGATGGTCTCAAGCTCTTGTCTCTATCAAGGGCAAAGACATAGGAGAAGGAATGATTGAGGTGAGACCAGGCCAGTAAACAGCAGACAGTCTCTCCCTGGACATGGTGTCAGGAAGTGGGGAAGTTGGAGTACGGGTCCCCATTATTCTCGCAGCTCAATCTGGAATGGGCTGCAGGAAAAGCCCATGTCAGATGTTTCAGAAATCACAGCTGCCCTCGTGGAACCCAGAAACCACCTAGTAAGATCTGAAGACAGGATGTGTATGTATAGAAGAGGATTCCAATTTTCAACAAGGTGCTCCAGAAAGGTCTCAAGAATAACATGACACGTGACTAGACCTGAAGGTAAGGATGCGAAGAGTAAAGCAGGACACACAGTCACATACATACACACTCACACACACACACATACTCACATACACACATACTCACACACACACATATACACACATAGGGAGTTCCCTGGCAGTCCAGTGGTTAAGACTCCATGCTTCCACTGCAGGAGGCGCAGGTTCGATCCCTGGTTAAAGAACTAAGAATCCACATGCTGCGCTGCGCGGCCAAAACAAAAACAGAAACAGAACATATATATACACGCATACGGCAAAGGCTCTGGTGTCACCCCCACCAACAAGCCTCAGGTCACTGAAGTTCAACAGGAGAGAAAGAACATAACTTTCAGAATCCCTATGCATCCCCAATTATCATTCACACTTGTCTGATAAAAGATTAATTAAGAAACAATTAAAAACAAATACATGGAGAGTCCTACAAACCTGGCTTTCAAACTTGGCTCTGCCATCTTAGAAATTATGTAACTACTCGGGGACTCAGTTTTTCATCTAAAATGAGGATTAAAGACCTACCGCACAGCGTGGCTATGAGGATGAAATAGATGATGTATTTGAGGCAACGAGCATAGACGGTGGATGCTCAGAATAAGCTGGCTAGTTCCTAACTGTCGACACAGAAACTCCACTTCCGGCTCCACTGACAAAGCAGATGCCACAACAACAGGGTGATGCTGCCTTGGTCTGAAATCTGATAGACCAAGCCTTCAAGATCAAGTGCTGGCTGAAGGCACAGTAGGTCAAAGTCTTATTACAACAACCCATAAGCGACTAAGTAAAGTTTGTGCGAATGCTGGCATTTTGCTGTCATATTTCTTGAAACAAGTGGGCTAAAAGGGCTTGGACATTTTTGGTCAGACAGTATTATCAACAGAAGCCACAAGGAAGGGAGGGGGTAGAATGTTTCTCTGTAAAGTCAGTAACAGCAGCCTGTTTTCATTGTCTGGGGAGTCAGGGGAAGAGGCTGCTTAGGGCTCAGCCCTTCCTATTTGAGGACACCCAGTTCTCTACCTCTCTCCACCCTGAAGAGAACAGGTTCCAGACAGGCAGCAGAGCCAGGGGCACAACTCTGCACACACTTTCTCACTTTTTTGTCCTACAGGTAACGAAGTAAGGTAGTACCTTGGATGATCTAAACAAGCAAACAAACAAAAGTGAAAAAGAAAACCTGTAATGTACCAGCAGATCTGATGATGATGGTGATGATGCTGACATTGAAACAATTAATGACCTGGGTGCTTGACTAGTTCCAGGCACTGTTCCAAGTGTGTCATATGCATTAAACTCACAACAACCCTACAGTAACTTGTAGTTAACAACAGATGTATCTTTGAGGGTCAAAACAAACAAAAAGACAACTCAGTTAACAACCTAAGACTTGTTCCACATAACGCAGCTAGGAATTGAGGAGTCAGTGTTAGAGCTTTCTGACTCCCAGTTCTGTGTTCCAGTCTGCACCACACTCGAATAAGAAAGCCTGGAGTCTTCCTAACTAGTCAGGAATGACCAGAACTTGTGAAAAACTAGTTAAATATGTATCCAAGAATAAATCAACTTTGTTAATGATATTAATTGTAGCTTGGCTGATGTGGATGAAAAACGTCACCTGCCGTATCAGTAAAACAAAGGATGCTGCAGCCAGCAGGCCACCAGCCACTGCAGCCACCCTGTGCACCCTGAGGGGGTTCTTCAGGCTGGAGAAAAGCAGGAGACTGGTCCTAGACAGTTCAGGTGCTTATCAAAGGAACGATTTCAATGAGCCCAGACACAGCCTCTTGCGTCTTCCCATACACAGAAAAGTGCTAAATTCCTTAACTCGAGATGTCTGGTTTTCTTTAATTAATAGTAATCTTTTGATGTTCCCACTCCCTGGTTTTTTCCCCAAAACTCCTGTATATCCTGGCCCCTCCCTGGCCTCTTAGGAGCAGTCCCTCAGAGTGACCTGAGAAGCTGTCTTCCAGGCTTAAGTCCTCAGAAAATTCGCTGAATAAAACATAATTCTCAACTTTCAGGTTGTGTATTTTTTTCAGTTGACACTGACATAAATGATTACATCATATAGGAGGTTCTAAAGCACCAAGTGCCAGGAAAAAAAAATTAAATATAAAATTCAGGGAAGGAACTAGAATCCAAGTCCAAATTATACAAAATTACTGGAAATCCCTTGTAATATCACTCATTTCTTTGATGATTTTTAAACTAGTGGCTTTAGAATAAAGATGAAAAGCTTACTATTCTACCATTAAAATTCCTTGTGAAAGACCGTTTTTAACAGCCAGGTCAGTTACTATTTTGAAAGAGTAGTTCTTCTACGAGGGGATAGGCTATAAGGGAGAGTTATATGATCTCACGTCCCCATTTGTAATAAAACAGAGCTCAACAGTTAATATGCTACTGAGGCCATTTAAACCTATTCGTAATCTGTCAACCCCATAAATCCTCAAATTCCACTCGTCCTTACTCCCACCTCCCTCCAAATAATTCAGCTGACAGGCAGATAAAGTTTCTGAGAAACCCCTAAGGTTGGCAGGAAAAAAAACATGTTTCAGAAATGTTGAAAAGGACCCTGGGGTGTGGTACGGTGGAAAATCAGAGTATACCCCTAATGAATTTAGAAAGCTAATAGTAGTTTCATAACTTCTCTAATTTTCTCCTATGTTTTCTTTCTTAACCTTAACAAAACGTCGCTTAAGATGCTGAGGTAAATAATCATGTAAAAAAGCTACGAGAAAGCTAAGAGCTTTCCTTGGATGATATTTATACCCGTGTGAAAGAAAAAAGTCATTATTCCCTCAAATCAAAATACAATTACCCTTTCATGAAATAACTCACAAATAGGATGAAGAATTCAAGCAACATAAAATCAAAATGCCTTTTAAAACTTTAGAACAAGTCTGAGTAGAGTCCTGTGACAGTCCCCCAAATAATACACTATCCAGTGTCTACTTTAATGTTCCAAAGACTTTCCGGCACCAAGTCCCTGACTCTCTGGGAGTACCCATTGCTATTCCGCAGGCATCCTGCCAGCTTCTCCTCCAATTCCAAAGAACCTTCCCCTACACAGATCGCCTATGAGAGCAGTGGTGAGAAATAGTTCTAAGTTGCTAATGGGATGAAATGATGTACCTGTGATAGGAGAGACACCATCAGAAAGGAGTTCGTGTGGCTTGCTGAAGATCCTGCATTTTAATTAACCCTTGTTTTTTCCTTTATCTTCCTTACTTTCTTTCACATTTATTTATTTTAGGCACCAGCATGACCAAATAATATCGCCTTAGAAACAAAGTGCTTACTTGCACTGACCATTACTCAAACCAAAAGAGAAGCGGATTCGCTTCCATTAAGAAGTAAATTCAAAAGAAATTTTAGAACATTAACGGGGGGATTTCTAGTCCTCATAGTCTTTTGTGATCAAACTGTAATATCGTTATCATAATATTCTAAATACAAAGCACCATCCACCTTCCTTCCAGGGAGCTAAAAGTTTAAGAGTTCTCTTGGTTTTTAGGGTTTTAATTATATATATAGATAGATGTCCCTCAAAGAGCTAATCTGAAAGTGAGATCACTACTTGCTTTTCAGAAGGATTCATCACTTTATAAAGGATTAGGGGCAAGTATCCTTTAAGTAGGGAGCATTTTGGCTTTATTCTAAATTCTATTTTTAAAAATTGGAGTGAGATCTTTTTTTCAGATATACATCTATTACAAAAAGGGAGAAAATTAAATTAATTTAATTAAAATCAGATCCTATAAGCTTGCAATTGTTTAAAGTATATAAAAACAAAAGTCATAAATGCTTGGGACTTCCCTGGTGGTCCAGTGGTTAAGAATCTGCTTTCCAATGCAGGGGACGTGGGTTCGATCCCTGGTCTGGGAACTAAGATCCCACATGCTGCGGGGCAACTAAGCCCGTGCGCACTGCAACTACTGAGCCCACGCACTCTGGAGCCTGAGCACCACAACTAGAGAGAAGCCCGCATGCCGCAACGAAACATCCTGTGTACTGCAACTAAGACCCCAGACTAGGAAACAACCATTTTTCTGAGGAGCCCTGGCTTTCAGAGAGAAGTAAATTCAAGACAACAATCTGGCTCTAGTGGTGCTCAATGTTACTGGGCTAGTTGTGGCTTCATGGCCTCTTTTCTGGAACTTTTGTCATTTGGATATTGGACCTCCTGGACTGGTCCTGTAATTTGTAAAAAAAACTTTTCTCTTTTAAAATCTTTTTTTGTTCTGCTTTCTATAGGATTACCTCACCTTTATCTTCTAATTCTCTACTGAGTTTTTTTTTTCTTTTTTTCCCTGATACCATGATTTTAAATTTCCAAGCGCTCTTTCAGTCTCAGAACGAATGCTGCTTCTACTTCTCCTCCATCTCCTTCTTCAAAGCAGTAGTCTGTTCCTGCTTCACCATTACAATAGGTTCTTTTAACCCTCTTCGGATATCAGTACAGAACAACTTCCAGCTTTTCCTCTTGCATGATTCTGTGTCCTCCAGGTTGCTCTGTTGTTTGTTTTGTTCTCTTTCACATTAGGAGCTTTCTCCACTGTCTGGGATGTTTAAGAGTGGAGCTAAAAAGACAGTTGGGAGCTCTAAGTATGTCAGTGGGGCTTGGGGCTTACGTCAGAACTTCACTTGTTTGTCAACTATGTGAGCAACTTCTTAGGTAATTCATATAGACTCGTTTTAGAACACTGGAAGAAAACGTTTTCATTTTTTGGTACCATTCAGTGGAACAGTTACAGGCAGTATACATTTTGAAGTGAATTTATATTTTCAACACTTTTCACCACCACTTTGATGTAACTACCCTTGCCATGGCTGATTTCAACCTACCAATGTGAGGTTTGTGGATGTGCAGCTGGGAGGACGCATACAGTAGCACACAATCATACAGTGTTCCACTATACAGATACAAGAAACTTAACCTTGAGAGTGAAGTCACCAGGATGTGGTAAATTTTGAGTATCTTTGCATTTAATACAATTTAGGTAATTGTAAGTGTATAGGATTTTATTTTTAATAAAGGCTATGTTAAACAACCAACCCACAAGTTTCCTGAATATTTAACAATCGGCTCTTGCAGGTGGGTATGAGCCAGCTCCAGCCTACCACTGGCCCTATGTGCCAAAGACTGGACAATCTGAATACAAGTAAGGATGACAGCTGCCACGGGCTGACACCCATCACATTTGTTTAAACCCATGAGCTCACAATAAGTTCACAATGAACTGAGGAAAACACAGGCACAACTAGTTGGTGACCGTTGGAAGAAGCCAGGGAACCAAGTCATTATTCTGAAAACTGATGAATGAAGAAAAGAGATCAAATACTTATCTAGACTATCCTATATAAACTGTACCACTAGGTACACAAACAATAGATGAACAGAAGTTTTTCTTATAGAACTACTTCAGCTAACAAAAGAAGAAAGAGGGATAGAATTTGTTACCATTTTGCAACTTCTATTGATTTAAAGGTTCAATATTTGCTAAATCGCACACACACACACACATACACACACACACACAAATGACATGTCCCCAGATGGAATTAGACATCCCAACTATGAAATATTGTTGCCAAAACAATCAAACCTGACAATGATCCGGCTTTCAGATCCAACTACCAATTTATATGATATAGAGAGGACCATGTAAAACAAAACCATTAGGATGCTATAAGCAAAATTCAGAGTGAAAAACTCTGTAAGACAAACAATCCAGTTTCTTCAACAAATATACAAGTGTGAAAGGGAAAGAAAGATAAAAGAAAGGGAGGGAGAGAGAGACATCAACAAATGACAATGTGTTATTTGGATCCTGATTTAAAAAAACATTAAATAATAATCTAATAAACATTTATGACATTTATGAGACAAACATTTGAAAAAAGACTGGTTATTTGATATTACAGAATTATTATTACTTCTGAGGGTGTGATAATACTATTGTAGTTATGCTTTAAAATAGTTCTTATCTTTTAGAGATATATCCTGAAACATTTATGGGCAAATTAATGGGATGTCAAGGATATTCTTCAAAATAATATGGAAGACTGAGTTATTTGTAGTGAGGTGTATGTACCTAGAGTCTATCATACAGAGTGAAATAAGTCAGAAAGAGAAAAACAAATACCGTATGCTAACACATATATATGGAATCTAAAAGAAAAATGGTTCTGATGAACCTAGGGGCAGGACAGGAATAAAAACGCAGATGTAGATAATGGACTTGAGAACACGGGGAGAGGGAAGGGTAAGCTGGGATGAAGTGAGAGAGTAGCATTGACATATATATGCTACCAAATGTAAAACAGCTAGTGGGAAGCAGCTGCATAGCACAGGGAGATCAGGTAGGTGTTTTGTGACCACCTAGAGGGGTGGGATAGGGAGGGTGGGAGGGAGGCTCAAGAGGGAGGGGATATGGGGATATATGTATACATATAGCTGATTCACTTTGTTGTACAGCAGAAACTAACACAACACTGTAAAGCAATTACACTCCAATAAAGATGTTAAAAATAAAAATAATATGGAAGGGGGAGAAATGAATGGGAGTATAGATAAAATAAGACAGGTCATGAGTAGATATTGAAGCTGGGTAATGGATACATGGAATTTAATTATTGGAGTCTGTTTACTTTTGTGTGTTTCAAATTTTTCTATAATAAAAAAATGTTTAAATATTGAAATACTTCAATAGCTATTCATCTTACCAAAAAAAAAGGCAGACTCCAACCACAAGGCCTCCCAGGATGATCCCTTCTGGTGTTCCCCACCCCGACCTCCTTTCCTAGCACTCTGCCCCTCTATCATCACTCTGTACCAGTCATGCTCACCCCCAGGTCAAACACACCAGACACACGACCTTTTGGGGGATTTGCACTAGATTTCTCTGCTGAAGGCTCTTTCCCCAGATGTCTTGCATGGCTAACTCCCTCCCTTCCTTTATGTCTTTGCTCAGATGTCCCTTTCTCAATGATACCTACCTGACTACCACATTTTTAATTGCAACTTTCTTCCCCAACCCTAGCATTTTCATTACCCCTCATAATGCTCTACTTTTTCTCATACTACTTATCCCCTTCCACAAATACTATATAATTTACTTATTTTTGTTATTTTTATTTCCTATCTATTCTAACCACTAAAGTGTAAAATCCACAAGGACGAAGACTATTGTCCATTCTGCCCACATGTATTTTCTGTGTTCATAATAGAGCTTGGCACACACACAACCAGAGATCAGTAAGTATGTGCTGAATGAATTCAATAAATGAACATGTATTACAAGGCCAATATTTTAAATAATATCCATTTTTAACTTTAAATTTACGTATGGTATGGATTTTGCCTCCCACGTGCCTTCCCCAAATTGATAGCAAGAGTTGCCCTACAATTCCAAAATAAAATGAATGAAATCGATGAAAAGAGTAGTAACCATCAAGTGTGCTTCTTAACTAAAACACCATAAACATTTAATCTACAGTTACATCACTGAGAATAGAAAATAACACCGGGTTTTGTTGTTGTTGTTGGCTGAGCAATTCACCCTGGCCCAGACAGAGAGGATTCATCAGGACATGGGGATCCTGAAATCTGTCACTTGATGGTTTCCAATCGTTTCTACTAAATAATGCCCCCTTTTTTAACATCAGAAGATTTCATGAACGCCCACAACAATACAGCTGCAATTTTAGTGTACGTTAATTAGGGAAATACATAATAACAAACGGCTGTGAACTAAATGAAACTGTATGTTATTAACCACAACTGTTATACTCATTTAAAATATAGTTACATGTATGCTCACATAGGTGCTTTTACTCAGCCTACATACAATGCTTTAAGCAATATAAGTTCACACGACCCAGGCAATAACCTCAAGTCTTCCCAGAAGTCCAAGATCTACAGGATGAAACCAGTGGCATAAAGTATCGGAAATCTTCATTATGGAGCTTTGAACCTTATAAATGGAAATATCACATTAATACAATTTAAGCACAAAAAAGCTCAAGTAAACTTAAAAAAAAACAAACTAGTCCTCTGGAGTCAGACTGTCTGGATTCAAATCCCAGATGCCCCAGTTACTAGTGCGTAATCTTAAAAGTTTACCATCCCTACACCTCAGTCTGCTCGTCTACAGAATAAGGACAATAACAGCACTTAATTCATATGGTTATGATGAGGACTAAATGAGTTAGTATGTGTAAAGCCCTCAGAAGAGTGTGTGGCACCTAAGTCGGCATCTAAGTGCTGCTGTTTTTCACCAAGTTTCATCAAATCCAGCATTTAGTCTCTTGTCCCTCAAGGTGTGATATAAACTCACCATGAGTTACACCTTTTTGCTATTAAAGTTTAGAAAGGTTGAAAACATAAAGTCTCAAAAAAAAAAAAAACCCTGCCATGACACATTTGTTGAAACATTTAATGTGTGTTAAACTATAAACACGAGTTTACTGATAGGCTCCACTGCCACGGTGGGTTAAATACCACTTTGGCAGGTTCGACAATTGCACAGTATTTGTAAGAAGACTTACAATGTCTACTGCACAGATATGTAAAGGTACAGAATTCTATGCCATTTAAAAAAATTTTTCCCAAAGCATTTTTGGTAATACTACAGAGGACAGTTCTGGCAATCCTTTCCTTCCCAACAAAGCCAGCTTTAATAAAAATGAAGGCACTACCAGCTTCACTTGAAGTTGAACTTTAAGAAGCCCTTTAAATGCAAAACTAAGTGTATCCCTGTTTCATATTTAACTTGCAATAGGATACCCAGCCACTATCAGGGGACTTGGCAAGGTTTGTGAGTTGACGACGCGATGCCTGCTGAGATGGGCTCCACACACAGGTAACACAAAATTGCAGACAAAATCTTCCAACCTACACCTCAGTCTCCTTTAAAGTTAATCTGAACACACCATACATGAAAGGAAATGAAAAGTGAGTTTTTCTCCTTTACTATGGCACTGGGACTTCCTGAGTTTTCCATTCCATTGCTGATTGGCCCAGAACTACTGTTTCCTTCTAACTATTCCCAATTGTGTCTGTCAGACATAATTAGGGTTACACACTAAAAAGGAAGTGTTAAAATGTAATAGTGCCATTAAATCCAACAAATAATTTTTACTTTCACCCTCAGTATATCAGGAAAAATAGCTATTACCATTTGACATCTGGGCTCAATGGAACCTTCATATTTAAAGCTATTTTTTATATATAATTTACAGAAATATGAATAAAAGGATAGTGAAAACAAGGCTAGAAATGTTGTTATCTCTGCATTTATTTGTGATTTGCCTAATAATTATGAAATGTCAGTTTTTTCTCTTTTCCATTACAAGGGGAAAACGAAAAATTCTGCATTTTCAACTATGTTCAATTAACCCTAAAAGAAGGCTAGAACAATGATGTTTCCCGTCTTCTTACATACATTCTTGAAACAGAATACAGAATTAGAAAATAGTCCCAAAATTAGAAAAATGAAGGGTGATAATTTATTTCACTATTGGATCATCCTTATCTAGGTGATTTCATCCTTCTTCCATTTTATTAGTCTTTGTTTTTTAAAGCATATTTGGGAATAACTGATGAGTAATGATGAGTCATAATAAAATAATACCTATGATGATAAAATAGCAAGATGTTTCAAGATATAGGAAAATATGATCCATAAGATCCCATAATGTAACTTAGATTTATAAAAGGGTGCAATAGACCCATATGGTAATGGCAAGGCAGAACGAGTTTTATTCAATTAAAAAGATTAAATAAATTTTCTCTTTGTGCTTTGACAGCATCTAAGAAAGAATAAAAATCATGAAATGCCAATCCTTTCAGACAGTAAGAACTGCTCAAAACTTAAAGACAAAATCAGAGCCAATCAACTCTAACAATACACCAAAGGTTAAGAATACTTTTCCTCAAATTATGTTAAATGTTAATACCAGAAAAATTAAAAAATTTTAAATGTAAATAAAATCATCTATTAAATTAGAAACACTGTTTTAAATGAAAGATGGAATAAAATGGGTATTCTGTATTACTAGCAGTACTGTAAACTAATATAATATTTTAAGAGAAATTTCATTAAAATTTTTTAAACTTCCATAGTCTTTAACTCAGTAATTAAACTTTCGAAATTTAATCATAAGAAATAATCTGAAATATTGAGAAAACGGCATGAATGAAAGCATATATTGCAGTGGTATTCATATAAGTTAGAACTTAGAAGAGGCCTAAATCTTCAAGACTAAGGGATGGCCTATCATACAGTCATTTAAAATGATGGCTATAGGGACTTCCCTGGCGGCCCAGTGCTGAGGACTTCGAGCTGTCACTGCCGGGGCCCAGGTTCGATCCCTGATCGGGGAATTGAAAATCCCACAAGCTGAGTGGCGTGGCCAAAAAATAAAATAAAATAAAATGATGGTTTTAAGACTATCTAGGAACATGGAATAATATTCTTCATCTTTTATTTCAGATGAGACCTCTCAACCATCACTCTGTAGCTGAACAGCTAACTGCTATGAGGCATATACTCACAGATACTCACTAAGTAAGTACCGCAAATCAAAATCTTTAACACACTTGCAGCACCTCCATACCCGCACCCTACTCCAAACACACTGTTGCTTACACACAGCCTATCACGACTAACAGGGCGCACACACACACTTACTTTGAGGACTACATCACAGTAATAATAGTGGTTATGTTGCAGTGGGAGATTTTTGGTTTTAGTTCCCAATTTTTACCTAAAAAATTTAAAACAAAATGTCCCCTCAAATGTATTTAATCTAAGTTTGTAAATATATATACTTTGAAATTCAATTCCAGTGAGACTTCTAGGATATTGGTATAATCACAAATTTATTATGGCACCGCAAAATGATACAATTCTTTTGAAAAGCAATGTGCAATACATGTCAAAAACCATACATGTGTTTATACCTTTGACCTAAAAACTCCTACCCTGGGAATTTACCATAAAGAAATAATATAAAAGAAAAAACGTGCACAAAGATACTCGATGCAACATTGTAATACTGAAAAACATTAAAAGTCTCTAAAAATAAGACAATAGCTATGTAAATTATGATACATTCTTTAAAAAAGAGTAAATATAAAATACACAGGAACAAGGAAAAGAGATGACAAAAATGTTAAGTTAAAAAAGCATAATATAGGGGCTTCCCTGGTGGCACAGTCGTTAAGAATCCGCCTGCCAATGCAAGGGACATGGGTTCGAGCCCTGGTCCGGGAAGATCCCACATGCAACTAAGCCCGTGCGCCACAACTACTGAGCCTCTGCTCTAGAGCCCGCGAGCGACAACTACTGAAGCCCGCGCGCCTAGAGCCCATGCTCCACAACAAGAGAAGCCACGGCAGTGAGAAGCCTGTGCACTGCAACGAAGAGTAGCCCCCGCTCACCGCAACTAGAGAAAGCCCACGTGAAGCAGCGAAGACCCAATGCAGTCAAAAATTAAATACATGAATAAATAAATAAATTTATTTAAAAAAAGCAGAATATAAATACTGTTGATTTAAAAAGGGTTTAAAAATTGTGTTAACTATGTCAATTAACCAAAAATTCTCTTCATAAATGAAAAAGGGATGGGCACACTGAAAAATAAGGAAGATTGTTATGTTAGAGTGGGGAAAAAGTGTTCATTTTTAAAGTATTTTCTAATGGGACTTTGAAATAATGTTTAAAAATCAAAACATGGAGGGAAAAGTAGATACTCATGGATAATAATTTCAAATTTTTGAAAAGAAAATCTAGATTTCATAAAGGATAACATAGGCCTTTGCTAAGTGATAAAGTAAATTCTTGTCTAGATGCAAAAGTTTCCTTAAGGAAAATAAATTTTAAATATATTCCTATGTAACTGCTCTAGCAAAGTTCCAGAGACACTAAATTATTAACAATGTTGCTGTTTTTCTTTCTAAAACAAGCCATCTATGGTTAAGTTGTATGCTTTTTCTTAAGACTTTAACAACTTTTCTTGGCATTTGATTGGATATTAACACTAACAGAAAAGGAAAGAGTGCCACCTACTGAACTGTAATCCTTTCCACAGTAAAAAAAAGAAACCAATATTCCTATTTAGACTGCAGAATTTGAAGTCTCCAGCAAGAATAAAGTGGATAATTAAACATTATGAACTAGCAGCGTATTTTAAACATTACATTTTTACTACATAATACCTGATAAAAATGAATAATAACTTTAAACCAAGTCTGATTTCATGCAGGAAAAACAATCATTCAATGCATTAATTGTGCACATGGCAGGGTATTAGCACAAAACATCAACAATTAATCAACACTGTAACGTAACATCACAAGGCTCACAACAAAGAAAAAGAAAGTATTGCAAGTATTGCTTCTTTTCTATGGTAAAATTAGATGCAAATAGCTACCTTTAAGTATTATGTAAAATAAAATTCTTAAATATGTCTAAGGGTTAGAAAAAGTTGATTACAAGTTATTGAAAGTAGATCAGTAAAATTAAAGTCTATCACCAAAAAACAATGAAAGAGACATGCAGAAATATAAAAGATAGCTGCAAAGATCTGGCCCAAACAACTTGCACATTCATACACATCTTCAATTTATTTCTCTCAAAGCCAACCAGCGAGGTAACATTCTGAGTGATGCTATGGTCTTCAGGTGTGAGTCTGTGGACCTGAGCTGGCTAGCAGTGCAGCTCACACAGGAAAGGCAGGACAGTCCGTCAACCAGAAGGCAGTAAAATACCCCAGCAGATGAGAACCTACTCTGTGCCGAGCACTTCACACACCGCCAGAATTTTCACATCAGAAAGAATTAGACTGGGTGTTATTACCAACGTGTACATTTACGGTACTGTAAGTGTTTCTTCAGGATATAATGGTATGACAACCATCATACTTGGTGCTGAGATTTTCAGAAACAAATTATAAATGTGGTCTTGTCCTCAAAGACCAAGTTGAAGACTTACAATAATAGATGATATTAATCTCATTCACTTTTTTTTTTCTCCAGCCACGCCACGTGGCTTGTGGGATCTTAGTTCCCCGACCAGGGATTGAATCCAGGCCCATGGCAGTGAAAGCATAGAGTCCTAACCACTGGACCACCGGGGAATTCCCTCATTCACTTATAATAACAACCCTATGGAGGCTACTATTTCCATTCTACAAATGTGGGAACTGGGGCTTAGGAGAGGAAAGAGTAGACATAACAATATTGGGGAGAAAGCAAAAAAAAAAAAAAAAAAAAAAAAAAGAAAGGCTTTAAATCATCAAACCCCAATGAAATACCAAGCTAGAATTTTTGGCAGTCAAACACCACATGACTACAGCAACCATCAGGAATCACAGCACAAGTGTTATCTATTAACTTCAAGCCCTAAACCAATAAACTGAAGGTTAATGTTTAATCTTTTGTAACAAAACTAACGTGAGGTGTTTTTGAACAGTTTCTGTTCTAAAATCTCAAAGCATATTAATTCAGTATCCTACAATGACAAACAGGGCCATCTTCAAAAATCCTCACTACACCATGAGGTCATTGAAAGGAGAGCCTTTGAACCCCCAACATGGAGCACAGGGCCTGGCACAAATCAGCTGCCCTAAAATTAAACTAGTAAAAATGACAATGATAACAATATGCAAACCCAGCCTTTTTTTTTAAAGCAAGTGCATCTGTTGCCCTTAACAAGCAACATAGGTTGCTCGGCGTCCCAGGTTCATGCTGGATTATTTAATCTTGAACTCTACCTGATTCCTCTTTTTAAAAAATAAATACAGGTTATGCTAGAGCATTGCCTGAGGGATAGAAAGTCCATTCTAAGGTTAATCTCCAGATCAGGCCAATCTGTTTAAGATCAGGACACCTAGATGTTGAGATTACCACCCAGCCTCCCCAGCATGAAGCCCCGCTCCTCTCTCTAACACACTCTCTATATTTATCTACCACCCAATCCTGTCCACTCAGCACCTCTCCAGTCTGGTCCTTCCTCTGATCGCTTCACCACAGTCAGAATTCAGGCCCCATCGCCTCCCCCTTGCATGACCACACTAAGCTCCACCCAGGCTCTTTTCCAGGTCTTCTCTCTCGAGGCCATCCTCCTCCTCACCATGAGAATTTACTCATGGAATCATCTTATCCCGGCCACTTAACAGCCATCGAGTCCCTCATCCTTACAGCACACTAGGTAAATATCTCAAATAATTTGAAATCATCTATAAATATTAGTCTAATCTTTCTTCTTTCCTATAGATTAGAAGCTCTAGGAAGGCAAAGTTGGCGCTTTCTTTTTCGTTCACCCCTGTATCTCCATAAATAAGCAGCATGCCTGGCTGACAGTAGGCTCTCCGTAGCTATTTGATAAGTAAATGAAAAAATGATTCTGAATTTGCCTTTAGCACCGATGGTACAGGATAAATATATAACCGCTTTAAATTGAAGCAAATAACTTGATATTATTCTCTCTGAAACAGAAAAGCTCTATGTAGCCATAGCAGATAATTAGTTAAATAAAATGCAATTACTGCACTGTCCCAGATAAGATTCAAATTCAGCAAAGTAAGATAGAATAAATCCTAACTACGATAAAAACACTAATGTTGGGGTCTTAACCCAAGTCAGCTGTGTAACAACTATCTCCCTACTCCCCTCAACCTCCCTCCCTACACACACACACACACACACACACACACACACACACACACACACACGGGAAATTTAATCCAAGAAATCTAACTGTGGATATTAGAAATGTTAAACTTCTGAAATTTTTAAAATTTGATAAAAAACTGACAAAATATTTTTTTCTGCCTGGAAGGGAGAAACAGACAAATTTGGTGGTTGTAGTATGTAAAATATCAAAATGCTTAACTTTTCTAAGGCATTTGATATTACTTTGTTGATTTAGAAACATACAAACTATTTTATTGTAATACTGGAAGTGTGCTCTTATTTTTATAAATCCAGATAAATTAAAGGGAAAAAATTTCAACAAGGAAGAGAATTTTGGCCTGGTCCACTATAAACTGTGGTCTATCATATCAGCATGTGCTGGTACTTTTACTGTCCATTGTGAAATGTATACACCTCTAATTATGGGCTGATTCTGCTAGTCTGAATGCAAAGCAAGAGATACCCATATTTTTTAAAAACCTAATTTAAAGACTTATGCTGTAGGTAAAAATCCATTTCAAAGGACAATAATAATAAGCAGAAACCCACACAAGTGAAAGAATCAAATAAGATGTTACCAAACGTGATTTTTTTTTTTTTTTTAAGTAACTGCACTGAAGGAGTCAATCTGAAAGGAAAAGAAGAACACTGCAAGAGCCCAGGGATAAACCCTGCTCTGTTTCACACCTGGACTTGGAGAATAACAGCAGGCGATGAGTGATGCAAAGGACAATGGGCTAAGACCAATGCTGGGCCTCGAGGGCCAGCTCTGTCACTCAGCAGCTGTATCACTCTGGACAAGCTACTTTCTGGGACAGCTTCCCCAGCGTTCTGAACAAACTGCCCTAAGGACAGCGGTCAGTACCTTTCTCTGTGTCTTGAACTAACCACTCAGGTAGAGTAAAAGGGCTTTAGGTTTTGTACAAAAGGAGGAGTGGAGAGAGAGTGCAGAGGAAGCAAGATCAGTGTAAGTTCTGGAGACAAAACCAATCATTAGAACAAGACATACTGAGGGTGATGATGGAGACACACATTACATGGTGCCTAAAGGAGCCCGGCTGAGGAGGGGACTCCAGATGAACCTGAGCAAAGATATGGAGGTGCATGGTTCATTTGGGGAAACATAAGCAAGTTAATGATTCTGGAGATTAAAGCCTGAAGCAATGAGGGGCAGGAAACTAATATGAAAACGCAGACAGAAGTCTCATCATGAGGGCCCTATAGGTTCACGCTCAGAAATTTGTCCTTAACATCATAGACAAGTCACCATATATCAACCCTTCACTATCACTTCAGATGTAACCTTTAGGCTCAGACGCTGTAGGATTAAGAAGAACAACACGATGCCTCCAGGTAACCACCTAGGATACACAGAATAAACTTTGCCCAGACCTTCGCACCCCAGCCCTGGGACGTCAGGAGGGGAGACCCTGAGAGGGTCCAGGGCAGGGCTGGCCCCTGGGCTGGACTGGGGGCCGGGACGCCTTCCACAAGCCTGTCTGCTGAGAAGACGGGCTTGATGACGGCACTGCTCCACTCAGGAAGGCCTGCCCAGGCTGAGAGTTCCAACAACCACAGAAGGAAAGCCCGAGAGTGGGGAGAGGGGACGCCTTATTCTCCTCTCTACCGTCAATCCCACTTCCCCGTGTAGGACTTGACACTGTGGGCATCCACGCACGCAGCACTGAACGGAATCACCAAAACCCGAATCCAGCCGTGCTCCCAATGCACCATGTAACGCAAGGCAAGGTAACTGAAACATTTTTTTTTGAACTTTCATTTCTCCTTCTGTAAAGTGGGAGTGATAACAGCATCTGCCCTTAGGGTTGTTTCAAGATAAGGGAAATAATATTTATAAATTCGCCATGTGATGCCAAGCTTTTATATCTCTACTTTCAAATAAACAAATATTGATATTTTAGTGACTTAAAAGCAGTGCAAATTTCCTCATTAGCGCTCTTCTATTCAGTTAGTAAGTAATCTAAGTTGGAAGAATAAACATCTTTTCTTTAGAATGATTAAAGTTACACTTATTTTGACCCAGTGCAGCCAAAATTTAAAACAAAAAAAAATTTTTTTTTTAAATTAGGGACTTTCCTGGTGATGCAGTGGTTAAGAATCTGCCTGCTAATGCAGGGGACATGGGTTCGAGCCCTGGTCCAGGAAGATCCCATATGCTGCGGAGCAACTAAGCCCGTGCGCCACAACTACTGAGCCTGCACTCTAGAGCTCACGAGCCACAATTACTGAGTCCGTGTGCTGCAACTACTGAAGCCCGCGCGCCTAGAGCCCACGCTCCGCAACAAGAGAAGCCACCGCAATGAGAAGCCCACGCACTACAAAAAAGAGTAGCCCCCACTCGCTGCAACTAGAGAAAGCCCACGTGCAGCAACGAAGACCCAACGCAGCCAAAAATAAATAAATAATAAATAAAAGCAATCATTAAAAAAAAAAGTGGAAATGTTCAGTTAAATACAATAATAATTTTTTTAAAAAAGAGGCCCAAGTGGAAATCAAATTACATTTACATAAAAAATGTTTAAGCTATAATTATCTTGCATGAAAAAAAGAACTCGCTCTCCACAGGCATTTTTGGTTTTCCTTGAGAAACAAGGAGCATGCACTGTACCTGTAAGCAGTGGAGAGCCAACAAGGTGTTTTACACTATGGGATGGACTTAACTTTTATTTAGCAGCTTATCGTGGAAGATAAGGATAGTTCAGGAGAGAGATAAAGGTTTAAACAAAGGGGATTTTGGGGTAGTGTTTTAGAAATTTTTAGGAAAGAAAATTAGCAGAATTGGTTATGGGACTGAAGGAGCAGAGTGAGCGGAGGGGCCAAAGACAACGCTCACACGTCTAGCTTGAGCGGCTGGGCGTCAGATGGTGCCACCCACAGAAACAGAGAACACAGGTTATCAAGGGTGAGATACCGTGTGTAGCCCTTGACGTGCCAATGTGAAGTACCTATGGGAAATGTGGAAATGGCCGCCTGACGCCTGGATATAGAATCTCAAAGGTGTGGTATGAGGGGACAATTTGGGGACTCATCAGTATCCAGATGACAGGTGAGACCAGGAGAGTAGAGAAGATCACACACTGAAACGCTGTACAGTGCGGGAAGCAGCAGGTCAAGGATACAATTTTGGGAGCATCAACATTCTGGAGGTAGAAGAGCCACGGGAGATGAGCCCATGGGAAGCACAGAGAGTGAATGAGTCACATAAGAAGAACTAAGAGAGGACGATGTCACTGAAGAAAAGGAGTTTCAAAGGGTGCCCAACAGCGACCAATGCAGCAAGAAGGCCCAATAAAGGGAATCCTAGAAGGAAGTGGCTGCGGTGGCAGTGCAGTTTGCAGATCTTCCCAAATTGCCACATAAAAATAGAGCAACTACTATAATGAGGTGACAAAGTACACCCCTCGACACCAAAACACAGAGGGTGAGGACCAATCACCAAGAGCCACGAGCCCTGAGTACTACCCATCTGCCAGGGCAAATGGTGAGAAGCAACGGGGAGACTGAAAGAAGATTCTCCTGAAAAAGGAGAGCCTCAAAACCCCAGCAGGTCCTGACTGCCAGCCAGGCAGGCCACACGAGAGGAGGGGCTGAGGCTGGGAAGGTCTGGCCACTTCCAGGGGCAGGGGAAGCGGGGGTGGGGGGGATTGATGTAGAGGGCGGAAGGGTCAAGCCCCCCGAGCTTTCAAACCCGACCCTTGGCTCCTCTGCCCAGGACAGAGCCCACTGAGAAGAAACTTGCTGGGCCTGGAGTCATAGCCGAGCAGAAAAGGAAAAGCAAGCTGGCAAGAAGGAAAGAGAAGATCCACATAAAAGTGCTGGAAGAAAATGATACAGAAAATCTCAGAAAGCAAGCTATGTCTGCGCATTACACAGCAACAGCAGAAGAGGGAGCACGTAAAGCTAGAAAAACCACCCTCACCTTCCTTCCAGATGTTCAGAAAACCTACACTCACTTGCACAATTTCTATAAGAAAAAGGAGATGAAATACCAAAATAACATCCCTACAGACAACGAAAGTACACGAGAAACACATACTCAAAAAACAGATGAAAACTGTAATGTTCTATTTGAAGATGGTCTAGAAGACATGAAAGAGCATAAATCAAAATTAGGAAAACTCAAAAGATGTAACAGAACTCAAGAAAGCAGCTATATGGTCTGACAAGGTACAATCATAGAAAACTGGGGGTGAGGAGTCATAGGATAGCATAAGCAAAAAAAAATTTTTACCTGTTTCATGAATCATGAATGACAGTTTTAATACTGTATGTGTAATCTAGGATATGGCAAATGAGTAATTATGGAATGTTCTAATTCTATCATCTTCTTTTTATCCCTGGGAACCAGAATTCTTGTTAGAGACAAAAGTATTTACTGATATAACATGAAAAGCAAAACACCTAGAGTCATGAATTTGAATTGGAAATATCTGTATAAACTCCTGAGGTCACCTATCTATTATCTGTCTGTCTAACTGTCTATGTATTCACACACATCTGTATGTATATACATGATATAGATATTTATTTAGTTATTGCCTAGAAACAATGACAACCCAGTTGTAGTAAGTACCCCAACTGCCCAGATTGTGAACTGGAAATGCCATTTCCCAAGAAGCCAAGGCTTTCTTGGAAAAGTGACTGATTCCAAGTGTGGCACAAGAATATACAAGATGAGCTAGGACACTGTGAGACACCAGGTAGGAAGGGCACCGTCAGAGACCACTAGCATCATGTCAAAAGGATTCGGAAGCCAGATTGAAGAAACCTCCACTGCCCAAAAGATGGGAAGATCTGGTTTGCAATAAGGGTAAGAATTGTAATGAAAGAAACCTAACAAATATCTTTAAATCTATGAGTTCATAATGATATACTTAAAAAAAAATAGTCACCTATGAATGACAAGGAACCAATTCATTATCTTAAAGACTAGGGAGATAAAATGAAAGAACCAAGCATTTATCCTGCTTTTGCTGTATGAACTAAATAACTAAACAGTGGATGAGGGAAAGGATTTCTTTATAAAATTATTCCAATTAAAGAATGAGATAAAAACAAAACGATAGAATATCAGTACCTTGTGACCCCAACGAATGAATAGACCTAGGCAATGAGCACTGAAACTCCTAGTATCAAAAAGAGTGAAAACCAGGGACTTCCCTGGTGTCACAGTGGTTAAGAATCCGCCTGCCAATCCCACCCCTCTAGGTGGTGACCACCTAGAGGGGTGGGATAGGGAGGGTGGGGGGGAGACACAAGAGGGAGGGGATATGGGAATATATGTATATGTATAGCTGAGTCACTTTGTTATACAGCAGAAACTAACACAACATTGTAAAGCAATTATACTCCAATAAAGATGTTAAAAAAAAAAAGAATCCACCTGCCAATGCAGGGCACACAGGTTCGATCCCTGGTCCAGAAAGATCCCACATGGATCACTGGTCCGGGAAGATCCCACATGCCACAGAGCAACTAAGCCCCTGCGCCACAACTACTGAGCCTGCGCTCTAGAGCCCGCGAGCCACAGGTACTGAGCCCGCGTGCCACAACTGCTGAAGCCCGCGCACCTAGAGCCCATGCTCTGCAAAAAGAGAAGCCACCGCAATGAGAAGCCCGAGCTCCACAACAAAGAGTAGCCCCCGCTCGCTGCAACTAGAGAAAGCCTGTGTGCAGCAATGAAGACCCAACACAGCCAAAGAAAAAAAAGAGTAAAAACCAGACATTATTTGCCTCCTGATGAAGGAAAATGACCCTGCATCTATCTTGCCAGAGGTACTGACCAATCCTCAGATTCTTGCTGCCAATTTCCAAGAAACACATTGTGTTGCACCATGAGTACACAGTCAGCAAAATCCAGACTGGGAAATACTGTAAGTCCAACCATCCAGGTTCCTCTACGAATACATTGTAAGGAAAAAAAGGGATTTGGTGGGGGCAGGGAACTACAGGGAGGACCTGTAAATTAAAAGAAACTTTAAAAGACATGTGAAGTAAAAAGAGGGGCTATGAAAAGAAATTAAAGTATCTAGAGATACATGTTTGACTGACAGAACTATAAAGAAAAGCAAAGCAGTAATGTGCTATAAAGTGAGGACAGTGGAGGGAGGGAAGAGGGGCTGGGCATGTGGAGGGCTCTGGGGTGGCTGGTAAAGTTTTATGCATTGAACTGGGAGATGGTTAAAAGGTATTTTCTTTATAATAATTCACTAAGCTATACCCACCCCCCCAGAAAAAAACAGATCAGTAAGGATAAAAATTTCCTTTAAGTCAACCAATTAGGCAGTACTTGGGATCTCACTGAGAGCTGCTTCAAGAAAAGGATGGAGGGAGAAGTCAGATGGCAGTAGCTTGAGAAATAAATGGTAGGGAGTGAAATAGACACATATCCTTGAGTCTAAGGAGTCAAAACACTTCCTATTAAACGATCTAGAAGGATTCATACTTTAAACAAGGTTATTCATGGTGAATGGGAGTATGAGGAAAATAACGAGGACCTTTCGTTTTATACTGAACATACTTAGGCAATATTTCTTTTTGTTTTTTCAACATGCTTGTGTTACTTTTGTTAATTATTTTGAACCTGTAAATGTTTATCTTTTAAAAGAGCGTCATAGTGACTTTCCTGGTGGTTCAGTGGTTAAGACTCCATGCTCCCAATGCAGGGGACCCGGGTTCAATCACTGGTCAGGGAACTAGATACCACATGCCGAAACTAAGATCCCGCATGCGGCCACAAAAGTCCTGCGTGCCGCAAGTAAGATCCAGCACAGTCAAATAAATAAATAGAACTTCCCTGGCGGCGCAGTGGTTAAGAATCTGCCTGCCAATTCAGAGGACACGGGTTCGATCCCTGGCCCAGAAGATCCCACATGCTGCGGAGCAACTAAGCCCGTGCGCCACAGCTACTGAGCCTGCGCTCTAGGGCCCGTGAGCCACAACTACTGAGCCCCCATGTCACAACTTCTGAAGCCCGGGTGCCTAGAGCTCCACAATGAAGAGCAGCCCCGCTCGCTGCAACTAGAGAAAACCCGCGCGCAGCAACGAAGACCCAACGCAGCGAAATAAAATAAAATATCAATATAAATAATAAAGAATAAATATTTTTTTAAAAAACTACACACAAAACAATATTTACTAAATAAATAAATAAACAAACAAATAAATAAAAGAGCTTCATAATATAAGCCCTGGGGGAGAAGAGACAAATTGAGAAGAATTTCAAATAGTTTCTGGAGAGGAGTTTAATTTGAAGGTGGAAATACTCCACCTTCAAAGAGGGGGCGTGTAACTCCCCGCTCCTTAACTGTGGGCTATGTGTAAGGAATTTTTTCCAAAGATGACAGTGTGGGAAGCAGGAAAGAGGGTATCTTTACAGTGGAGAAACCTGAGAAACACTACCTCGGCCAGGTGACCAAGGTCAACATCAATACTGATCAATCACGTTGATAGGATGTTCCCCTAATATGTGATGAAAATAGCACTTTACTTCTGTGGTCTTCCTCCCCCAAAACTCATAACTCCAGTCCGATCATGAGAAAAGCCTCAGACAAATTCCAACAGAAGGGCATCTATAATATATCTGACCAATACTTCTCAAAACTGTCAAGGTCATCAGAAACAGGGAAAGTGAGAAACTGTCACAGCCAACAGGAGCCTAAGACAGGACAACTAAAGTAATGAGTATCCTGGATGAGATACTGGAACAGAAAAAGGATATTAGGTAAAAACTAAAAATAATGGGCTTTAGTTAATAATAATGTATTGACGTTGGTTCATTAACTATAACAAACATCCCATACTAAATATAACATACTAACACTACGGGAAACTGGGTACAGGATATAAGGGGACCCTCTGTACTATATTCTCAATTTTTCTGTAAACCTGAAACTAAAAAATAAAGTTAATTTAAAATATTTTAGAAATAAAAGCCCTAAAAGTAGCAACATCACAGTATCTTTACCAAGTTTGCTAGGTTGAGGTTGGTAAGTTTCTGCAATAAATAAAGCAGAATAAATGGTTTCTACTTATTTTTTCTTTCTCAAATATTATGGACAGATCAACAGACCACCTGAACACTACTGAACACACTCTGAGAACCAAACAATGACTTTGGCAGAGAATGCTATTTTTCACGCATTCCTCAGCACAACAAAACAGGGAAGAAAAATGTGTTACTGCTGTGAATATGAAAATACGTATGACAGGCTGGTGGGAGAATGTTCTTGGTAAAACACACTGGGTACCGGCCATCAGAACTGTAACAGTCTACACAAGACGTGCATTTATAAAATACTTCAAAGAGGTCTCACTTGTAAACATTTAATCAGATACAACGGGCAGGAATGCCTTCTACTTCATCTCCTCCCACACCATCTTCACAGGGCTGACAATCAGAGAGCTCCTCCATCAAGCACGCACCCTAGCCCAGCTGTTAAGTTTGTGTTCCCTCAGCCCTTAAGCATGTGATTAACATTGTTTTAGATTTATTCTTATTGTCAAGTGACTTCACAAATGTATATTGTCTTTCAAGTGAAAAGGAAATTCCTCAAGAGTGAGGAAGCAGGACTTCCCAGGTGGTACAGTGGTTAAGAATCCGCCTGCCAACACAGGGGACACAGGTTAGAGCCCTGGTTCGGGAAGGTCCCACATGTTGCGGAGCAACTAAGCCTGTGCGCCACACTACTGAGCCCCCATGCCACACCTACTTACTGAAGTCCACATGCCTAGAGCCCGTGCTCTGCAACAACAGAAGCCACTGCAATGAGAAGCCTGCACACTGCAACGAAGAGTAGCCCCCGCTCACTGCAACTAGAGAAAGCCTGCGCACAGCAACAAAGACCCAACACAGCCCAAAATGAATAAATAAATAAATTTTATAATAATATAATAATAATATAATAATTATTATATTATATAATTATAATATAATATATAATATAATAATAATATATAATAATAATAAATTTTTAAAAAGAGGAAGAGAGATGGGACATTCATTGTTACGTGTCCTGTGCGTTCAGCACCGTACTATTCTATACAAATGTCTTATAAAATCTCTCACTTAGGGGCTTCCCTGGTGGCGCAGTGGTTGAGAGTCCGCCTGCCGATGCAGGGGACACGGGTTCGTGCCCCGGTTTGGGAAGATCCCACATGCCGCGGAGCGGCTGGGTCCGTGCGCCATGGCCGCTGAGCCTGTGCATCCGGAGCCTGTGCTCTGCAACGGGAGAGGCCACAGCAGTGAGAAGCCCGCGTACCACAAAAAAAAAAAAAAAAAAAAATCTCTCACTTAGTGCTCACCATCACTCATGTGGCAGGTATTATACCTATCCTATGGATGATGGATATGACGTTCGGAAAAGTAAAGTGACTTGGTGAGACTGTAAACTCAGTAACTAGTTGAGTCACGTCTGAACAGCTCCACGAAGTCCAAGCTTCTTCTACTACAGCCCGCTGCTCCTTCAGGCCTTCTAGGCTTCCACCCCCACCAGACGACTTAGACTGCTGTGCGTGGAGAAGATGTTCACACGCTTTTTTGACGAGAACCAGGTCAAAGGATTGATAAGAGGGTAGTGCCATGACAGTACTTTGCGAACAAAATGTTATGACCAAAGTCTGACCATGTCCGTGGCTCTTACGAAAATAAAAACAAAATAAAAAGCTTGGTGAACAGGTGTTATTATCAAAGCTGTTCACGTCTGTACCACACTGTGCACCACTAACCAGAATACTAGATACTTTCTAACATGCTGTGCCTGTGGAAAAAAAGATGTCAGGTTGTAAATGATTTATTAAGTTGACTTGTGTGGCTATATTAAAAAATGGTAACCACAGGACTGTATTTTATGTGCTTTTCCATGAATAAGGGGAGAAGTTTTTGACAAGCATCTTATTGCACTGCCTATCATTACTACATCCTTCTGAACCATACGCATATCGTATGAATCAGCAATACCTCTGCTCCTTAGAAAATCCCTAAGTGTTAGCTGAAAAGAGAAGTAGTCAAGGCTTACATTATTCTCCTCTTAAAATGTTTATAATTTTTATTGAAGAAAACTTGAAATAAGATTCTTCTTTTGCTTCAAATAATCCAGAAGAGGAACTGAAAAATTTACTACTGGAATTTCAGACAGAAGTCACTAGCTAAAATCACTGAATTCTTTTTCATACTTCCTTCACTACCCAGCAAAGATCTACTACTATCTCAGTTACATTTCCTTGGCAGTATTTAAACATGATAACTGTATCACTTGGAGAGAACTTCACTGTGCCATAAAAATGAAACAAAAGGGCTAAGCATAGATTATAATCAAAGTCCTAGCCTTGGTTTTGAGTAATGAGTTCATTAGGGCTTATTACATTATTAAAAGTAATTAAATAACTCTCTAAATGAATAAATGCAGGCCATGCATGGACCAGAGATGAACCTGTGCGTGAACCAGGAAGTGAGATTAATCAAATATGAATTCAAATTTTCAAAAAGACTAGAAAAAAATTAAACAATATAACTATTAAACAGGATGTGTAACAAGAGACAGAATGAAATGAAAACTACAAAACAGATTTAGAAAGCTCCAAAGCACACTGAGAAAATGGACTCAAACTTTCTACATGAGGAAGATAGTAGTTCCGACTGAATCACACGCCAACTGATAACGAACCTAAGTCTTGGCCATTACACATTACCACTGTCTAACCCACTGACATAAAACTAATATCCTTCTGAGATCACTGATGTGCCAGTTATATTCAGTGCCTTTCCTTTAGTTTCCTCCTACGTAACGCCTTCAGTTTCCCCCCCAGCATTTGATTACCATTCATGTTTTCTTAGCACAATTCCAAATTTTGTGTAATTCTAAGTGGCCTTTCAGCTAAAAATTTCAGAGCCATACAAAGATTATTCTTAAAGAACAAGAGGACAGATCACGGACTGACTTAGCACTACTTTCATGAAGAGGCCCAGGATGCTGAATAAATCACATCCAATGACAACAGCAAAGAAGGACATTCCAGGCCTACTTGACAGTCATGACCAGTTTATACGAGAAAATGGAGTTCTTTTCAATACAGCTACTACCAGGCCTCCGCCCAAGAAACCCTCCTTTGATAATTTTAATATTGAAACGTATTTGTTATATTTTTAAAGTAAATAAATATACGCTTAGAGATGCTGTAACAAATATAAGTTTCTAAGATCAAAAACACTGACATTGGGGAATGAAGGGTTTAAAGAGAACGACTTTACATAGGGAGCTACAAACAGATTTCCTCCAAGGTAATAAAGGCTACAAATACAAATAAATTCAAAGGTGGGGAGGAGACAGATTTTTAGCAGCTACTAAGGAAAGCTGGGGATGACCGAGATGCATATGGAGATTTCCAGGTCCTGCTGTTCATGTACCATTAGGCCAGAAAAGGAGAAACAAGGAACCTCTACAGGCAAGATTCTATAAACAACGTTTACTTGAATTGAGTTCAAGAACATTTACTGAAGGCGCCCTTTGTATCACATTTACTGGTGAAACTGATTGCTGCCTTCAGTCAGGATTAGATCTCTAAGAACTTTAAGAAGAAAAGTGCTAAGCTGTCAAGCAGAGTCTTTTTCTAAGGAACTCAAACCAGAAAGCTATGACAACTTTCCAAAAGGTTACAGCGAGTTCTTTCCACACCCATGGTGCCTATCACCAAGCACGAACACAGTACTTCACCTCAGCACATTTGATTACAGCACCAGCACTGTTCAGTAGAGCCCACTGCCCTGAGATCCAGAGTGTCTGATGGCCACGCACCAAGCCAGGATAAATCTCTACAATTTAGGGCCAGTGTTCATCCAGTTTTTCAGATGAGGAAACACTGACACACAGATTGTAAAACAACTTCTTTCATGTCTAAAGCTAGTCTCTGAAACAAGTAAGTAACACTTCAAAATGCTATTAAAGTGCAATTGGAGATTAGAAGAAATGAACCACAAGAAACTGGGGCCCTCAGGAATTGCTGGTGGGAAGGAAAAATGGTGCAGCCACTGTGGAAACAGTATAGCTGTTCCTCAAACAATTAAATATAGAATTACCATATGATACAGCAATTCCTCTTCTGAGTACAGATCCCAAAGAACTGAAAAGCAGGGAATCAGGTATTTGCAACGTTCATAGCAGTATTATTTGCAACACCCAAAAGGTAGAAACAACCCAAGTATCCATCAACAAGTGAAAAGGTAAACAAAATGTGGTTTAATACGCACAATGAGGTATCATTCCGCCTTAAAAAGGAGAGAAAGTCTGACACCTGCTATAACATAGATGAATCTTGAAGACATTATGCTAAGTGAAGTAAGCCAGACACAAGATAAGTAAGATTCCACTTATATGAAGTACTTAGAGTAGTCAAATTGATAGACAGAAAATAGGATGATAGCTGCCAGGGGCTAAGAGGATGAGGAGTTATTGTTTAATGGTTACAGAGTCAGAGGTTAAAAAGTTCTGGAGATGAACAGTGGTGTTGGTAGCATAACAATGTGAATGTACTTAATACCACTGAACTGTACATCAATAAAAAGGTTAGAAAGTTATTTCTGCCATCATTGGCATTATCCTGAAGCACATCTATGGCTTTAGAATTTTAAAAAATAAAGAAATTTCAGCTTTTCCATTTTTTAACAAGAAAAAATATCCTGTACCTGCGTTAAAGACCACAAATTACTATATATCTCTTTAGAATCTTAGTGAACCTAAATGATTAACATGTAAAATCATGCAGGAAAAAAGGAACTCTGCATGGATTGACTACTGTGCCTGATTAGGTATTATTTTACAGTAAAAATTCTATATGACCAAACATAAACATTTCTACTCATCATAAAAATGCAGATAGCACGCTCTCACTGCTGATGGCCCAGATTCAATCCTTGGTCAGGGAACTAAGATCCCACAAGCCACACAGCGTGGCCAAAAAAAAAAACAACAGATAAATAGATAAATCTGCATAATAGTAGTGAATGTTCACTCACTCACTGTTTCCAGTATTATCCAACTCACATTTATAATAAGGGGGAAGGGGGAGAGCTACCCCAATTTTCTTTATGTTTCAAAGGCTTTCTCATTTACTTAATATCCCATTCTCATACAATACATCTTTGACAGACTTCTCTCTGTGGTCACATTCTGTTCTCCCCTACTTAAAATTTACAAAGGAAATCAAACCCTCATCAGACATACCCTTGATTCCATGGCTCTGCCTGGTGAGGCCCGCTGCAAGTTTGTTGGCTTAAAGGTTAGAATAATTTGTAAGTAGTATTACAATATTTTTACTCCATTTCTAGAATTTATATGTTAGCATAACTTTTTATGTAATTCAGTTAGGAAACCAAAGAAGATTAAAAACCCGTTAAAATAGTTACAAATATATGAGCAAGAAACAAACAAAAAACCCCACAAACCTTCTTGAGAAGACACAATGGGTGGCATGTAATCAGGGATGTATTCTTTTCTTTCCTCTGCATCTTTACTTCCGGGTTGAGGAAACTGAAGTACGTTGTTCTTGCTAACAGGAAATGAAGGAATTTGATGTGGGAAAGTGACAGGTTCAATGTTGTGGATATAGTCTTCTAGTTCATGAAGACTAACCCCCATAAGTTGGAAAGCTTCACCAACATCATCCAAAATTGGGTCTGTCCGGCCATCTGAAACAAAGTCAAAAGCAAAGCAAATTATTGTAAGCAAATTCCATGAATATTTTTTAAAATATTAAGAAAAAAGTATTAGGTAAATATGCAGCTCAGAATCAAATATACTATATACTTAAGACTCAGTTACTGGAAAAAATTGAATAGATTTTCAATAGAATATCATATTGTTTAAATATTAGAAAGTTGACTCTGAAAGTCAATTTTAAATATGATCTGACAACCAACCAGAACACCACAGACAATTCATACTAACAATCAGCCAGTACAGAACTAATGTCAAAAGTAACTTATAGATGGTCAACAGCACCTGGAACAGTGGCTGACACAAAGTAAATGCCCGATAAATATTTATTATATTTTATCAAATAAGTATTGATAGAATGCTGAGCTAGGTAAATATTCATTCCATTTTCTCTACTGCTCAGTGATACAACTCTGGAAACTACAACAGTGGTTGGCATATAGTTGGCACTTCATAAACATTTGTTGAATGAATTACACCACTGAATCAATTTTTTAGATCCAAGAAAATTTGCTGAAAAGGCTTAGACCATAAAGGTAATTTACATGTAATTTTTAAATGTATTTAGAAGACACCGTATAAAATGGGTAGAGATAAAATGATAAAACGTTAGATATAGTGAGATTCTCTTTACAAAAGTTCCTCCTCTGCCTGCCCTTAGCAGAACTTAAGGTCTCTACATCTTTTAAAACTTCTATGAAAATTCCAGTTCCAGATTTCCAATAAATAGCTTATTTTTTTTAAACTATAATCTCCTATGATCACGCCAAACTCAGTTCATCTGAAATTAAATCATGATGTAAAATGGAAAAGAATAATCCAAAGTTCATAAAAATTAGACACATGTTTGCTCACACCCACACAAGGAAACTTCTGGAAGGATATACATCCAACTGTAACAGTTTATGGGGCTGAAAGCTGCAGAACAGGGGAAGGGCAGAGTTGAAGCAGGAGACTCGTTTCTAACTTCAAAGATTTTGTCGTCTGAATTTTTATACAAGTATGGGTTATTTCTTTGACGTAGAAAAAAGAGAGGATAAATAAAATGAATACTCATTCTTTCCCTTAATGACAGGCATTTCAACTCTTTGATTCTTATTAAAAGCAGTATTCTTTTCTCAATCTTAAAAATGTGGTCCTCTTGAATTCTTCCACATTTTTGCAATTTCAACCCAAGACCTTCTGGTGTTCCCCCTGCACCCTTTTGGGTCCTGGCTTTCAGAATTTTTCCTTTCTCTCTCTTCCTACTCTCACTGTCTTAGCCCAGTTTCAAGTTCTCCCCCCTGAGCCTCTCTTGCACTTAACCGACAGCACAATTGTCTTGAAGCATCACTTTCATCACACAATCCCCCTCCGTAAGAGTATGCAGTGTTTCCTACCACGTTGTAATTTCTCTCTGTTAAGTCCCTCCCTAATCTGATCTTGCTCCATTTAACATTTTCCTCTAGCACCTTCTAAATGAACTGGTTACATATGCCAAGCTGGCTGCCTCACTTACTCCCACTTGGTTATCTCAGGTTATGCTTTTCTCTACCTGGCATGCTCCTTACATTATACAACCTTGCTTCATGGCTCAACTCAAATCTCATCTTTCCAGTGAATCCTGCCCTGGAACCCAGAGTGTGCACGTGTCTTTCCTTCACCGTATTCCTTTTGCATTTACTGCCTATACCTATACTGTGCACTGCTTTCAGTGTATACACACATTATTTAATGTATAATACAATGCATACAGAAACTTCTGCTCCTGAATGCTTTGGCAGATCGTTACCTTAGGGAAATTTTCAAATGCATTATTTGTTGAATTGATAGTAACTTCTGAGACTTGCTTTAACTTTAGAGCATTTTTTAAAAAATGAACAAATCAGTTTGTTTTTATTGACATTTCGACACCCTTTTACACACCTTACGGGCAGGGATTGTGCCTAAGTAAGCCTATGTCTCCGACATGTAGCACAGAACTCAGATCATAAGTGGTGCTTAATAAACGTGTGTCAGAAAGACAAAGGAAATAAAGAAACAGAATACAAGATTGCATAGTGGTGACCTGATGTTACAGAATTCTGGTTCAAAATAAGAATAGTGTAGAGAAAAGAATATTTAAAAGTCTATGGCTAATAAGTATACCAGGAATTAGCATTTTCAAAAAGTCACCAAACCACAATGGAGAATAATGAACCCGATAATCGTATCCTCACTAAAAGCAAGAAAATCATAACAGAAATTGGTTAATTGTCGAGGTTCACATTAACACAAAACAGGGATCACCCGATGACTCTAGAATACCTGGTTGCTTGGAGTGCCAGCACCTGTCTGGTACCATGTATAAGGCAGGAACAGTACTATGTATCCAGGGTTATTCTGATTACCTAAAGGTACAGAACATCTGTCCTCATTTAGGGAACTTGGTAGCAAAAATATAACCTGGACTACGCATGCTGTAACAGTACACGCAAGCACCAGAAGGGAGGAGGGAGGGAAGAGAAGCAAAAGCAGACAGCGGTGTGCTGGTGGTGTACTTTTAAAATCAAGATGAATGAGAGCTACTCAGCAGTTCCAAATTCAGATTAGAAGTATCCATGAAATCAAGCTGTCTAAAAAAATACACATTTTTAAAACTCAAAAGGTGAAATGACTAAATAGTTATTATGGTGGTGGATTATCAGTTCACTTATTTATTCAACAAATATTTCCTGGGTGCCTATTCTATTATGGCACTGTACTAAGTTACAGAATATAAATATAATATAATAAATTTGTCTCCTGGGGAGGAGAGAGGGGAGAGTGAGAGATATACATAGATGATTACAAAACAAGGTGTTCAATAACATAGCAGAAATATGCACAGAATTATGAGAACAGATATCACGAGTTTGCTAAAGCAAGTGATAAGTAAATCTCAAACTAGAAGTCATACTACTGGTGGACCAGGGTGCGAAGGACATGCTAGGAAACAGCATGCATGCAGGAATGGAGGCTTAAAGTGTTTCGGAAAAGGCAGGTAGCTCAGCACAGTTGCAGATTTAGGATGACAGAATGGCAGAAGATAAGAAAAATACTAGCTCACAAAGGGAAGTGTGTGCTGCTTGAGAGCTTAGATTTTTCAGCCTGTAACCAACTGAAATATTTTTAAGAATGACAAAACCAGATTTGCATGATGGAGAGATTAACAGATTATTCTGGCAGCACTATGGCACTGGAATGGAATTTGGGGCCTAAGAAGTAAAGTGTATTCATGGGTCTCAACTTGTCAGTGGAGCAACCTCTTTAACAAAAAATATCCTATGAAACACTTCACCCAGTTTTCCAGCTTAACACCTGAAAAATAATGCCCCAAAACTTAAATGAGGGGTAGTTCCCCCTCCACACACACAGACTTCCCATCAATGAGATGATGTGCTGCTTCTACTAAATATTCCAACTTAGTAAATGCCACCAGCTATACATACTACCAGACATTCGCGTAAAAACCATGTACTGTAGCCCAGATTACCTGGGGAGCCTTGTAAATTGCCGACGATCCCTCTACCACACTTTGATAACCACTGACACAAAAATATAGAAGAGGAAATCAATGGGCGGCTGAGACGTAAGCCACAGGTAATCTAAGTGAAACTGACCAAGTCGGCCTTGGGAAGGAGTAAGCAGAGATGCTGTCTATGAAACGAACACATACAGAAAGAAGAGGCAGTGTCCCTAACGGAGCAGAGCTGTCAACGAGTATGTGTTGTCAGGAGCTGAAGAATGGCCAGGCTTGTAAGAAACGGCCGGTAGACGGAGCGCCTGTGACAACTAGTTGTAGTAGTTTGCGGGCAAGGGAGGAAAAGGACCAAAGTAACAGAGGCTGTAAGACATTCTGGAGATGGTTCTACACGCAGCCAAAAGTAGACGATGATTAAGACCGATGATCAGATCACAGAGGAGGGCAGAGGCTGTGGAGCTGGGAGCGGGGACAGGGCTCGGGCTACGGGCGGGATAAGTTAGCGGCTGACGAAGAGGGACCAAAGGGATGACTCGAGTTTCCAGGGACAGTGGAAGAGAAGGGGCGTCAGGGGCCGAGAAGACACCCAGTCGCGGAGTGGGGGTGAAGGACCAACACCTCCTGGACGCCGGTAGAGCGAAGGGGAACGCGGAGGTGTCACCCGTGACTGGCCAGAGGCAGCCCTCCCGCACCCAGCCCGGTACTCACACAGCTCAGAGTACCGGTGGCAGCCCCGTCCCAGCTGCTGCAGGTAGCGCTGCAGCACGTCCGTGAGGAGGTGGCAGGCGCTGAGTTGCACCGAGTCCCAGCCCAGCGCCTGGCAGATCTGCGCCACCGAGACCCTCAACAACGACCTGGAGTAACTCTCGCACATCCCGCTCCGTGGACTCCACCGCAGTCCTTGCTGCCACTTCTCTCCACCCCCGCCGCCTAACCTTAGAAGAGCCCCTGATTCATCCTCTGGGGCCCCCGCGGCGGGGAAATCGTCCCCCCCGACCCCCGGCGACCACCTCAAAGCCTCAGCAGCACGGAGCGCGCCAGCCTGAGAGCCGCCATTTTGGACTCGCTCCGCCTCCCGTTGGATGGTCGCCGGGGGGAGGCAGCACTAGCCGAGTGCGGAGCGCGCCGATGAGGAAGCTCCGCCCCGTTGGAGCAGAGCGATGGTCCCGGTATCGACTCTCGGGCCTGGAAGGATGCAGGAAACGGCAGCTCGGAGCGCCGGTGGAGGATGCGCCCGAGGAGGCAGGTGCTTGGGGCCTTCCCGGGGTGCTCGCTCGCAGATGAAGGAGGAGGGGACGTCAGTGGTTCAGGGGCCGAAGAGCGAGCCGGGATATGAAACTGAAATGCGGGTGTTAGAGGAGAGTGGGAACCTGAGAGGCTGTGAGTGCAGGGGTGGTATTTGGGGCGTGGAAACTTCAGGACTCTCCCAGACTTGGATCTAATCCTTTGCTTGCCTCTGCTAAAAAAAAAGAGCTGCATACCATTGTATAGATTAAATCAGGTCCAAGCTGTTAAGCATGCCATTCAAAACTTTTCACAATAGGGCGGGGTGCAGGGTGTGGCCAGCGTGGCACTGACCTCCGGGCAAAATTTACGGGGGCAGCAGAAAACGTAATCAAGATCAATAATATTTTAATACAATTTTTAAAAAATCCGACCACTGCCCCCGAATTCCGGCCTCACTCTCTCCTTTCTAATCCCAGCCCTGGTTTCAATAAAACTTTATTTACAAAAACGGGTGGCATGCTTGTGGGCAAGAGTTTGCCGATGTGCCCTTCACCAGCCTCTGGGATCTGTCAAAGGAAGAAAGGACTCAGTTGCCTGCGGAAAGGCCTTAACTCAGTGAAACAGTCTGTGTATGGAGAACTGTTGCCTGCCCCAGTCTTCTCGCTCCAGCCAAGTGTTGCCAGATCTTAACCAGATGCGGGACACCGAGATTTTGTGATCAATAGCTCGATCAATATTTTTAACTATTGGAAATACATTTTTAAAGTTTTAGTTTGCAAGCCAAACTAATCCCACGGTTAAGCCAGATTCAGCCTATGGGTAGCCAGGTTGCAGTGGCTCACCTACTCAGTTTATCCTTTTGTGCTTGTTTCTTCTAAAAGCTTCTGGAGTGTTCCTACCTTCCCCTCCTCTCTCTCCTGTGTTCCCCTCTTCTTGCACCTATCACAGTGCATTTAGTATTTGAGTTTACATACCTCTCCAATAAACTATGAGTTGCTGCATGGCTCTACGTTTTCTTTATACGGACCATTCCAGAACTTTGAACATAATATTCAATTTTTTTGAAGTCCCAGAAACCCAGTAGAATGGAAAATATGATTCTTCCACTAAATGACAATCTGTAGACAAGGAGCAAGATACTAGGTGGCAGGGTGCCTATAATATTTTCTCCACTGACACTTCTGTCCCCAAGATTATCAGGGACCTTCTAGGTGCTAAATCTGGGGGACACTTTTCAGTCCTAGACTTGCTTGACCATTTTGTAGCCATTTGATAATGTTGAACACTACCTTAATTTTGAAACTCTTGTACCTTGGATCTCACAACACCCTGCTCTCTTCTGTTCCAATACTTCTGGAGGCTCCTTTTACATCTCTTATATTGCCTCTGTGTGTGTGTTTTACCCCTTAATCTTTTATTTTGGAAAATTTCAAACCTACAGAAAAGTTGAAACAAGTATAAACACAGGTACACACTTCACCTAGATTCACCAATTGTTAATATTGACTATTTTGCCACATTTACTATGTATACATACACACACACACGCACAAACCTTTTGTTTTTTTTTTCAGAACAGTTTGAAAATAAGTTGCAAACTTCGTAACATTTAACCCGGGAACAATTCAGCATGTATATCCCCAGACAAGGACATTCCCCTACATAACCAAGTGTCGCAGATTCAGTTCTCCAGTTCTGAGGTGGAGATCAACCTGCAGGTTTATTGAGTGCTGCTGAGATCCACACCTGTGCAAGGGAAGGGGGTTGCACTGCATTTTCAAGGAGGGCCTCAGGCAATCCCATAGGGAGCTCTAACTCGGGGATGGCCTATCACCTCAGTCCTGAGTTGGGACAAGGGGGCTGGACCTTTATATTCCCTTGTTGGTAAGTCATTGCCTGAGGGCTTCCCTGGAAAGGGTGTGTGATCTCGGGCAAAGGAGCTGAGCACAGCTGGGGCAATTCCACAGAACACTGAAGCCTTTAATCCTGAGCAGTGCGTTATGGTAGTCCTTACTGTTTTAGTTCCTTCTGGCTGCCATAACTCAGACGGGGTAACTTAACAACAGACATTTATTTCTCACAGTTCTGGAGGCTGGAAGTCTGAGATCAGGGTGCAGCACGGTCATGTGAGGGCCCTCTCCTGGGGCACAGATTTCTCAGGTTGTATCCTCACAAGGTGGGAGGGGCTCGGGAGCTCTGTGGGATCTCTTTTATTTAAAGCATTAATCCCATTAATAAGGGCTTCACCCTCATTACCTGATTGCTTCCCAATCAGGTAATAACACTGTCACATTGGGCATCAGTTATTATTTATAAAATATTGGCTATATTCTCTGTGCTGTATATTACATCCTTGTATCTTATTTTATACCTAGTAGTTTGTACCTCTGAATCCCTTTTCCCTATCTTGCCCCTCCCCCAACCCCTGCATTCTTTAGGTCTTTAAGGGTGCCCTGATTTCTGCCTCCCCCTCCCTGCTGCACCTTCCCCAAGCTGGAGGGCCAATCTCAAAAGTTTGTGCTCAGCCTTCCCACTGCCACAGTTCTTACCCCAGAGGCCAAGGAACCAGCGTGGGGATTGTCCCAACTTCCCCATATGTGTGTTCTACTTACATTCAGGAATCAGGGAATTGAGCCTGAGTGGGTCCATCAACCCGGGGAACCCAGTGTGAGCTGGACCTGGGCCAAGACTCCGTTTATTAGTTGGCCTCCTGTGACCCCACTCTAACTGGGGGCCCACAATGACTCATTTTCTGGTCTCTGTCTCAGTGCAGAGAATGGGTCTTCTAGGTGAGGACTGTGGGCCCCAGTGCAGCAATGGCATCACTTTTTATTCAGCTGGTGTTGGCAGGGGCTCAGAACTGCAGTTTTCAAACTTAACTTAGAGTTTCCAGTGATAACAATAATAATAATGTTTCTGAAAGTTGCAAATATCTCATATTAAATAGTAAGAGAAACAAATGTTCATTAAAGGACAAATTATTAGAAAAAAGAAGTTGTAACAATGGAAACTCAACCTTGGAATATTAAAGTTAGCATTTCTAGCACTTCAGATACTCTCTAGACAGGTCTCAGAAAGAAGTTATGTAGCAAACCTTACTAATGCAAACATTTGTCATTGTTATTGCACTGATCTGATGCTTAGCAAAGAAGGAGGGGGTGTGACCTGGGGGAAACTTTCAAGCTTGCTTTGTAAGACTCCCTTCTATGGGTCTAAACTGCATAGCATGGGGTGCTCAGAGTCTTGCTTCAGATCACCTTTCCAGATTGATGTCACCCCAGTAGTTTAATTTCTGTTGGTGATTGCTCCTTCTGTTGGTGAGTTAGTTTAAACCTCACCTCCTTCAGGCTAGGATGCCTTTTCAGTCTGGTCATCTAACCCCAAACTGGGCTCATCTTCACCCAGACTTGGCTATGTGCTCACCAATTATAACCTTCCACACGTCTCATTCAGATGTCCCCAGCTTTACTCATACTCATTTATGTGTGTATATGTTTGTGATTTTTTACCTATATAGATTTAGAAAAAGAATCTACCACCACATTCAGGATGCTGAACAGTTTGATCTGTGCCCATTGCCCTTTTATAACCATACCAGCTTTCCTATTACTCCCCTACCCCAGTCTGTAATCCCAGGCAACCACTAATCTGTTCTCCATTTCTAAAATTTTGTCACATAAAAAACATTATATACGGGCTTCCCTGGTGGCGCAGTGGTTAAGAGTCCGCCTGCCGATGCAGGGGACACGGGTTCGTGCCCCGGTCCGGGAAGATCCCACATGCCGCGGAGCGGCTCGGCCCGTGAGCCATGGCCGCTGAGCCTGCGCGTCCGCAGCCTGTGCTCCGCAACGGGAGAGGCCACAACAGTGAGAGGCCTGCGTACCGCAAAAAAAAAAAAAAACAAAACAAAACATTATATACATGGAATCACATAGTATATAATCTTTCAGAATTTTTTTCAGCATAATTTCCTGGAAATTCATGTTACTGTGTCTATTAATAGTTCAAACTCATTTAAAATTATTTATTTATTTTTGGCTGCGTTGGGGCTTCTTTGCTGCATGCAGGCCTTCTCTAGTCGTGGCAAGCGGGGGCTACTCTTTGTCGTGGTGCGTGGGCTTCTCATTGCGGTGGCTTCTGTTGTTGCGGAGCACAGGCTCTAGGCACGTGGGCTTCAGTAGTTGTGGCACAAGGGCTCAGTAGTTGTAGCTCATGGGCTGTAGAGCGCAGGCTCAGTAGTTGTGGCACACGGGCTTAGTTTCTCTGCGGCATGTGGGATCTTCCCGGACCAGGGCTCGAACCCATGTTCCCTGCATTGGCAGGCGGATTCTTAACCGCTGCGCCACCAGGGAAGTCCCAAGCTCATTTTTTAGAATTGGATTTTGTCTTCTTACTGATTTGTGGATGTTTAAAAAAACATACACTCTATATACAAGCTTTATTTGTATTGTAAATATCTTCCCTCAGTCGTTTGATAATTTTAATAAAGCCCAATTATCAATGTTTTTCAAATGATTATTAATTTTTTTGCCCACACTGTGTGGCTTGTGGGATCTTAGTTCCCTGACCAGGGATTAAAACCAGCCCATGGCGGTGAAAGCGCTGAGTCCTAACCACTGGACCGCCAGGGAATTCCCTAAATGATTAGTTCTTTTTGAGCCATGTTTGAAAAATCTTTGCTATTCCCAATATCATGAAACCTTTCTCCTGTTTTCTTCAAAAAGCTATATTATTATACCTTTTATATCTATGATCTCAAATTAAAATTGTGTATGGTGTAAGGATCAGGGATTTTTTCCTATAGAGACATCCAGCTGATCCTGCAGCATTTACTGGAAATATTCTTTTCCACATTGAATTACAGTGACTCATAAACCAGGTGGCTGTATACGTATTTGTTTCTAGTCTATTGTGTTCCATTAGTCTATTTTTCTATCCTTGCAACACCACCACACTATCTAATTACCATGACATTTTAAGTAAATCTTTCTTTCCCCTTTTTAAAGCATGGTTATCTGAACTAAGAACAGTGCTGCTATGAATATCTTGTACATGTGACTGCATGCATTTCTCATGAGTATATATTTTAGATCATTGATCATTCAGTATACAAATGTTCAACTTCAGTAGATACTGCCGACCAGTTTTTCAAGGTGTTTATCCTGATTTAAACTCTCAGCATCTATATGTATGGGACTTCAGTCCATATTTGATATAATCATCTCTTTATCTTAGCCATTCTAGGGCTTTTTTCTTTCTTTTTTTAAAAAGCAAATTCGGAGAATCTAACGCAACATTTTAAGCTACTATTCTCCCCCCTCCCATTTTCCTAGGTTATCTAAATAAGTGTTGTCCTTATGAGTTTAGATTCTCAACTATAAGTAAAACTGGGGACATCTGAATGAGATTTTTGGATTTTATCAATATCCTGGTTGTGATATATTATAGTTTTGTAGAATATTACCATTGGGGGAATTTATTTTTACTTATTTATTTTTTTGGCCGCTCCACCTGCAGTGGAAGCAGAGTCTTAACCACTGGACCACCAGGGAAGCCCCCATTGAGGGGAATTGAGACAACTGTACAAGGGATCGCTCTGTATTATTTCATACAACGGCATGTGAATCTACAATTATCTCAATAGAATGTTCAATTAGAAAACAAGCAAAAATCACACACACACAGACACACACACACAGAGTGCTCAGAAACTTTTGGAAAGAGAATATCTAAGTTCCACACAACCAATATGCATGATTAACCCCCCTCATTGGCCATCAGAGAAATATGCAAGTTAAAGGTATTATTATATAACACTACACTCCTACCAGGATGGCAAAATGAAAAAGGGTGACAATACCTAGTGTTGATAAGGACGTAGACAACTGCCAGAAAGAGTATAAACTGGTATCAATACATCCACTCTGTGAAAGGCTTTGGCAGTGCCAAAGCAGCAGAACATTTACAGAACCTATGGCCAAGCAATCCCACTGCTAGGTATGTACACAACAGAAATTCTTTCAAATTTAAACAAAGAGAGGTGCACAAAAGATTTAGAGAAGCATTTATAATTGTTTCAAGCTGGAAATAACCTTAAACGTCCATCAACAGAATTACTAAACTCTAAGATATTTATCACGTGTGGTAACATAAATGAAAAAAACTGCTCTACAAATGTGAATGAAATCTCCCAGACATAATGTTGAATTTTAAGAAAAAGCAGACCCCAAAGGCTTCATGTGTATGATTCCGTTTACTTAAATTTCAAAAACAATCAAAACACATCTATGGTGATAGAAGTCATGATTGTGGGTACTTTTGTGGAGATAACAAAAAGGGCAGGGACACAAGGGAGGCTTCTGTAATGACAGGACCTTTTAGATCTTGATCTAGATTGTAGATACATGAGTGTTTACACTTTGCAAATTTTCCTGAGCCATAAACTTATGAATTATGCCTTCTTTTGTACATACACTATACTTCAGTAACAGTTTACCAAAAAACCTTACCATGTTTTTTTTTCATTATTTGTCTTTGCTCCAGACTGTAAGCTCCTATAGGGAAGTGTATTATCATTGTAGTTTCAGAATTTAAGAGTGCTAATACACAGAACATCAGAAACACGATATTGAACCGATGGTCACTTACGTAGATCAGGCAACATTTAATCACAGATACAGCATTCGTCCCACATCAGTTTCTAAGTATTTTGCAAATATTGATTCATTTAGTCCTCATAACAACCCTATGAGGTAAGTACTATTTTAATCGTCATTTTACAGATGATAAAACTGAAAGATTAAGTAACTTGCCCAATGTCAACACAGCTGGTAAGGGCTGAACTGGGATTCCAACCCAGTTTGCCCCAAGTTTATGCTCTTAACCACTGCTCTATGCATCGAACACTCGTGTGGCTGGTAAAGTTAAATCCTTGCTTAGTTTTATTTCTCAAGACCCCATGCTGCATCTGCAAGAAAGTAGTGGAAGTGCAAACTTTCTAACACAAATTAATTTGCAACACAAATGAGCTGATGTCACTCATATGCCAAGAACTCTTATGTTTCAATGAGAAAAAGAGAAAAACTCACTTAAAAAAATGGGCAACGAATGAGTAGTCTATTGTCTTTTCACCCATCAGATCATTAAAGATTAAAAGACAAAGTCTCAGCAAGTGGAGGAAATCAATTTCATACACCGTTAGCACAGGTTTACAACTTTTTGAGAGCCATTTGGCAGTGTCTATTAAATTAAAAAATGTACATAGTCTGAGTCATCGATTCCACTTCCAAAAATTAAGAACACAGAAGTACTTGTCCAAGTGTGCAAAGACTTCCCCAAGGATGCTTATTAACAACTATCCTTGTGACATTTCAGAGCAACACAGGTAAAGACCTATGAGCCTTCAGAGAAAAACAAATGTCACAAAGGCTCAGAAATCAAAATGCCTCTTGTAACATTTCAGGGAAGCTAGAAAATGACCCTGAGATTCTGTTCAGTTTATCTTTCTCTGGCAGCCTTCTTCTTAAAGTGGCAACACTGCTCTTTACAGGTTTGTGGTTGCTAATCTTTTTTTTTTTTTTTCCTGTGGCACTCGGGCCTCTCACTGCTGTGGCCTCTCCCGCTGCGGAGCACAGGCTCCGGACACGCAAGCTCAGCGGCCATGGCTCACGGGCCCAGCCGCTCCGTGGCATGCGGGATCCTCCCGGACCGGAGCACAAACCCGTGTCCCCTGCACCGGCAGGTGGACCCTCAACCACTGCGCCACCAGGGAAGCCCGCTAATCCATTTTTATATTACTTATTGTTCATTTTTATGAATAGTTATTGGTAAAATAATAGCATATGCATGTATTTATTTAATGTTTTTTAACAAGAGTAATATAAAGTGTTAAGTGAGAATGGGCTTTGTATTTTTTTATAGTTCTACAGTCTTTTGTAATTCCTATACTACTTTTGCAATAAAAACCCCTAAGCCCTCTTTTAAATAAATAGGAAAAAACCCTGACACTTTGGCATGGCCAACTCCCTGTGTGTAATAGCTCACGCACCCAATCTTAATGGTTATCTAAATGCTAATATGGAGTAAATATCCTACTGAAATGTTTCTCAGCCCTTGGAAAAGATTTAAAAATTTATTTAGATTTAGTATATGCCTGAAATTCTACACCGTGCATGTGAGAAACAGCAGATGACCTGGACAGTGCGTTTGCTTCCCCATGCTGGCTGTTCTATGAAGGTGTGGTGCTCAGGTGCCTGGGCTGGGGTTGTGGCCTGGTGCCTCTTCCACTCTGACCCCACGGAGGCCAGGCTTTCCACGGCTGTTAGGCAACCAGAAAATCAGAGGAGCCTCTTCAACTATCTTCTTAATAAGTAGCATGTTAGTATTTTTAAGTGTTTTAAGATCTCATTTGGAGAACTGCTGTTCTCATATAATAAGAAAAGACAGTGATTTTCTTACGGTGAGTCATTTATTGTAAGATAATTTACAAATATCTCGCTGTCTTTACTAATTTAAACAGTGGACCAACAATTTCTTCTGACAAGGACAGCAGTAAGCTAAAAACAAAATCAGCTGGCTGAATCTTCTTTACCTGAAAAATAAAAGTACAGAACAAATAAAAAACAATGTTTTTTTGAAAAATAAAGATGTCAAGAGATAATACATATTTCAGTGGGACTTTAAAAACTGACTCTACATAATAAAATGCTACTCTACACCAGTGGTTCTCAAATTTTGGTCTGGTGACCCTTTCATGAGGTCCGTGAGGGCAAAACTATTTTTATAACAATGTTATTTGCCTATTTTATTCTCATTCTCAGGTGCACATGGTGGAGTTTTCCAGAGCCTACATGACGTGTAATATCAGAACAGAATGAATACAGAAATGGAGAGAACTGAGCTATCCTCTGTGAAGTCAGATATCAAAGCGTTCTGAGACCAGGAAGTTTGAGAACCACTGCTCCTCATCCGCCTGTATTTAATAACCCAAAAGCATGCTAATTCTTTTTCTTTTTTTTTTCTTTTTGGCCGCACCACGAGCCACGTGGGATCCTAGTTCCCTGACCAGTGATCGAACCCGTGTCCCCTGCAGTGGAAGCGTGGAGTCCCAACCACTGGACCACCAGAGAGGTCCCAAGAATGCTAATTCTTTATCCTTACAGTTTATTTAATATATCTAAGAAGAAAAAAAAAGCCCACTAGCATCACCCACATACTCCCACAAGATGGCTGCTGCTCTAATGGCCTGGCCATCTCATCTCTCAGGGAATCAGTTTCACTGTTGCTGAATTACCTTCAATTCTATCTGACTGGGTTTCTTTTCTGACGGGGTAGGGGGTAGGGGAGAGTGCGTGAAATATTACCACTTTACCTCTTGTCTGAGGATGAAACTCGAATTTCATTAGTCCCTGGGTTATTATATTAGAAGAAAAAGACAAACACAAAACAAGCAGGTCAAGAAACAATCCATGCTGGTTAATCATTTACAATTTCTGACTAAAAAAGCCCACTTCCTCACTCACTACCTTGAGTATATCACATAAATACTTACCAAAATATTCCCTTAAAACAGATTCAATGATTGTTATAAAAGGTCATAGACTTGAATCTGGTTAGAAGCAATAAAACCATGTTCATGCAAGTAGGCAGGACTATGAAAGCATACTTTAAACCACAACTTTTCTATAAATAGCATACAATATATTAAAAAATTTTAGGCTAGCAACTAAATATTTGGTACCTCAAATATTATGGTTTATTCATGCCTTTTATATTACTACCAAAGAGCCAGATGTGTTTGTATTAAAGCCTTTAAGCAGAAGAGCTGAGAGGTTACAGAGCATGCAAGTCCATTCATATAAATAATCCACCGTCGGGCTGCACAGCTAACTTGCAATAAAGGATATAGGCTGCCTTTCTAGAAAGCGAAAACCAGTCAATTTCCAGTTATTTGAGTTCTTTTTAAAATTCTTGGTCTTCATGTCCCAATCTCCCTCTCCTCATTTCTCTGACTTTGCTACTTTTCAGCCAAGTCCCCGCATTCCTAATCAAGAAAGAGCCTGGTCCTCAATTCTGCAGAGGCTGTAGCCTCCATCTATTCCGAGCATTCATTCCTCTTTGCCTGGCTCTCCACATCTCACAGCTCCCGGACCTTCAGAGCGCAGTCAAAACTTTCCCCCAGGCCTCTGCATGCACGCCACCCAAGAAGAAGTCCGCGTGGCTCCAGCAGTAGGAAGTACAGCAAGGAGGACATGAATAATACACTTATTTAATCCCTGTATTAGCCCCCATGTCATAGAAAACAACTGCGTTGCAGGGAGAGTATCGTAACCACGTCTATCAAGCTGCTAAGTGGCAGAGCCACTCATCACTGCACTAGACTCTGACGTTAAGAGAGCAGTAGAGACCAGGCTGAGAGATGGATTAGTCTTAAACTCACGCCTGAAAGCAAAATAAGAGAAGGAAGGCTGCTGGATCCAACCAACACGTATAAAACAGTCTCAACCAGTTTATTTGTGTCTCTGGCATGCTGCCCATTTCTATCCTCCATAGACAAAAGGACCAACTTAAATGTCATCGTAGTGATAAACCTTTCCCTGATTCTTAAACCTGGATTCATTTTTTCACATACCCAATAAAATGTTACTTCTCTCTCCGCTGAACTTCCAGGTCTTAATATATTCATGGCGGGCTTCCCTGGTGGCGCAGTGGTTAAGAATCCGCCTGCCAGTGCAGGGGACAGGGGTTCGATCCTTGGCCTAGGAAGATCCCACATGCCGCGGAGCAACTAAGCCCGTGCACCACACTACTGAGCCTGCGCTATAGAGCCTGTGAGCCACAACTACTGAGCCTGCACTCTAGAGCCCACGTTCTGCAACAAGTGAAGCCACGACACTGAGAAGCCCGTGCACCGCAACGAAGAGTAGCCTCCGCTCACCGCAACTAGAGAAAGCCTGTGCACAGCAACAAAGACCCAACACAGCCAAAAATAAAAACAAATAAATTTTTAAAAAAACGTATATATTCATGGCACGTCATTCATCCACTCTACATATATTTACTGAGGAAGTATGTGCCAGGTGATGGGGCTACAAGACTGAATGAGACACTCCCTGTCCCAAGCCGCAGAAGGACGTAGACAAACAAAAGGGCAATTCCTAGTAAAAAAGTGTAAGTGCTATGATGAAGGGAAGCACAGGAGGCTGCCCCACTCAAACCAGGAAGGGGGGATTTCTGGAAGAAAGCATTACCCCAGCTCCGTTAGGAAGGATAAACAGAGATGTACAATCAAGGGTGCAGGGGAAGGATGGCATTTCAGGGAAAAAAACATGTGCCACTCAAAAAATATACTTTTTAATTTGGGAGAGAAATGACAAGGATCTGCGTGAAGAGGGCATAAAGGGGAAAGGGTCAAGGGATGTTTAGAAGGTAAAATGTACAGAACTTGGTGACCAATTGGCCGGAGGTGAGAGAGAATGAGTCAAAGATAACTCACGACACATTTTATCTTTCAGCATAATTATCTGCATTTTTTTCTTATCCTATTAGCACGTAAATGCCTTGGAAGAAAGGATCACATCCTTTAACACCGTGCCTAGCACTGTATGAGGCATATAATGGGTGTTCAATTTAATAATTTTTAAAACAATTCCCATTATCGTAACCATGGTTTCACAAACATTAACATATCTAGCTAGACAACCAAGACATTTTCTTGAGGAAAGCGGTATTTTAAGAACTCCTATAAGACAGTACTGATACAGAAAACTTAATTTTAAAATTCCTGGACCCTACCACCATTCAATGATCTGCAGATTTATATAAAACCAAAGCCCAAACCAGTCCTGTAACTCAGAAAGCCTGATTTATAATATTTTAAGTTTCAAAGACAGATTTTGTAAATGATACTGAATTAATTCACATCCTTATTCCTAAAACTTGAAGAAAGTGAAAGCTAGCAATATACTAATTTCTAAAAAGAAGAAACTAAGCCTGAATATTTCAGCTGAAACAATCAAAATACACCAGAGATCTCGTTTTCATCAAACTTGATGTTCTACGATTAAGGAAACAAGATAAGCAATGGATTATTTCATCTTTAACAGACAAAACAAAACGGAAAACTTAAACATGCAAAGGTTAAACTAGCAGGCACAGATGAGACACGGAGTCTGAGGGCGACGCACGGTTACTTACAGAGCCGCAGCACCAGAGATGATTTCTATCAGCTCCTTGGTGATGACAGCTTGGCGGGTGCGATTGAACGTCAAAGTCAATTTGTCAATCATTTCAGCTACAAACAGAACAAAAGATTAGACAACAAGATCTAAAACTGGAAAAGAATACCTTTTTCACTAAGTCATTTATAGACGTGTATTGCTTAATTCAAAAATAAGATTCTGTTTCCTTTTGGGTACCCAAACTGGCCACTCAAAAAATTTTATGAAGGTATTTTTGTTTCTTCCACGAGATACCTTTTCAAAGTACCTGCACACTTACTGCGTACCAAGTAAGATATTACTTCCTTTAAGGCAGAGAATATAATTTTTCTATCCTCACAGAATCGGTGGCAGAGCCCAGGACTAGACCCCAGCTCTCCTGCTTCCTGGTCCACTTCCAGAATCGCTAATGCCTTTTGACGTGAGGGTCTTCATGCTGCTTTCCACAAGGGAACTGTCTCAGGAACATGCTCAGCACTTACAAGCATTCTTGCTGGCATTGTCCATGGCCGTCATCCTGGCACTCTGCTCACTCGTGGTGGATTCCTTCAGAGAGTAGTAGATGATGTTGGCCAGGTTGTACTCTTGGTAATTCTGCAGCACGTCAGCATCAATATCATCATATATACTCATGCTCTCTGTTAAAACAAGCCATGGATTTCTCTAAAGCGATACAGCACAAAGACTGATTTAATCAAGACAGCTTCCTAGTATAAAAACTCTTTACAATTACAGAGAAGTCAATGTAAGATTGGTTAAAGGACTCAGTTCTAAAAGCTTCATCTATTTCCATACTATAGATAATAGATTTTCAGCAAAATATGATGTGTAAACAAAGCATTTGATATTCTACTTCAAATGCTTAACTTCATAAAACTTAAGAAGTCCACATTTAAAGTAACAGCACCACATTTCACAGATACAAATCCTTTGGACAGTCTCTAGCAGTGTGCTGGGCACAAAGCCACCCAACAGTCAGTGACTGCGTTTTTCAATAAAGAAATTAAGGAAAGAACTGAGACTCGTATAAGTGTAATATAAAAATCCCATTTCAGCCATTTGATTATTGGGGAAATCTGTGCATAAGATTATTGGGGAAATCTGTCAAGAAAATAAGGGAGGGAAAGCTTTTCTGAGAATGTGGAAGAGAGGAAGAGTTAAGAGGCTGCTGTGCATTTTAGTAATTAGGCAGTGGAAACGTAGCAGCAGACTTCAAAATTCATTCATTAGTGTAAAGTGCTAAGACAGTACTGGATTTCATCAAATTTAAGATGCGGTGGATTGTAACTCCTGTTTTATGTACCATGAAGAAAGAAAATAACATAGCCAATTAAAAATGACATGCCACTGACTGGTAGAAGCATCCTAACTTCTAAGACGTTAAAATGTAAAAGTTATAGGGACTTCCCTGGTGGCGCAGTGGTTAAGAATCCACCTGCCAAGGCAGGGGACACAGGTTCGAGCCCTGGTCTGGGAAGATCCCACATGCCACGGAGCAACTAAGCCCGTGCGCCACAACTAGTGAGCCTGCGCTCTAGAGCCCATAAGCCACAGCTACTGACCCCATGCACCTCAACTACTGAAACGTGTGCGCCTAGAGACTGTGCTCCACAACAAGAGAAGCCACCGCAATGAGAAGCCTGTGCACCGCAACAAGTGTAGCTGCTGCCTGCCTCAACTAGAGAAAGCCCACTCGCATCAATGAAGACCCAACGCAGTCAAAAAATAAATAAATAGATTTTTAAAAAATGTAAAAGTTATACACCTAGAACAGGAGAAGTCTAATATACAGAAAGGGAAAATAAAATCAGTTCCTGAGTTATTTCCAGGATGCATCACTGAGCAATGATCACTTTGTTTAAATAGCAAAACAAGAGAACTGAGTTGTTCAACGTATATTAGTTGTGAATAGTGTTCAAATCTCTATTCTAGAGCGTCTGTTTGGTGGTTAGGAAGGGCTCCCACACACAGATTGCAAAGCCAACAGATCATTCTAGCTAAGTTCTTCAATCTCCAAGGACAGAAATCATATCTAATGATGGCCTTCAATGGATATTTATTTATTTATTAAATTAATGAAAGAATGCAGTAAGAGTTGTCAAACAATAAATGTTTATGATTTCATGGAAGCCACTAACAGATGGTGATAGAAACAGCCCAACATCATTTTTGTTACTGCTGAAAAAAAGCCACCCTGATAATCACTGTTTTCCTAAATGTACAAATCTCTCCTTTCTATAGGAAAAATACTTGTCATACAAAACCTACTTACCAGCACTTGCAATGGTACCAAGGGAAAAGATGGGCCTCTCTTCTGTCTTGTAGGAGATGACAGACCTAGAAACGGCAAAAGCAAATGTAAATTCCAAAAGTATAATTTTAAACTGTTAAGTAGACATTTACTTAATTAAAAAATCTGAACATAAACATAAAAACGCTTGGATTTCAACATTTTTCTTGCCTGAATCGGTTAAAGATGATAGACCCTTCATCAAATTCATATCCAGAATTTAACAGTTCAAGGGCAATGACCGACGCATCCCCAAAGGTAGGGGGCCTTCTCCCCACTTCTTTGAACGTCACCAGAAACTGGTTAGAATGAGTCCTACAAGAAAATGAAGAGGTCACATAAAATAGTTTAACAGAATACTTCTGCTGAAAGAACAGAGAACAAGGAAAAAACACTCTCACTATGGATCAAGCTTTTTTGAGGGGGGCAGGGGGTGTTCACTGAATTAAGGTGCCCCTACATTGTCGTGATTGTCCCTTTCCTTCAGCACCTGCCAAGAACTAAGGACTAACACCAGGCCTTTCTTGTCTTGCATTTCTCTCTGCTTTTACTTCTCTCCTTCCAGTCCTAATCAGCTGTCATTCATTTCTGGCACTTCCAGGCTGTGAGAGCACCTTAGGGTCCTCATTAAAAAAAACAGAAAAACGCCCCCCAAAACAAAAACCCATAGCTTCTGATATTCCTACTGTATTCCATTTATGGTCTGGAAGAAGGAAAAACAAAAGATAAATAGAAAACAGGGGAAATCTATCCATTCTACTATATTCTGGAAAAAAATTCAAAACAAAACAAAACCTCTGTGTATAAAATGGTAACCAAAAAAAGACACCTTGCTTAAATAAACTATCAAAGAAACTTCCCTTTATTCATTCTTGCAGCCTTCTAAACATAAACAATATACACTTAAATTACCTGTGAAGTATACTCCTGATTTTATCACCAACTCCAACAATCTTAACTTCTTTCCCAGCTGCTGTGAGATTGGCCGCCTCACTCTTTAAGTGTTTAGCAATCGAGGAATGAATAGCACCACAAAGCCCTCGGTCTGAGGACACACCGATAAGGAGATGTTTCTTCTTGTCTTCAGGCACCTTAATATCAGCCTTTTCATATAGAGCTAAAAAGAAAAAAAAAAGTATGTGTAGTTACACTAAATACAGCAATAATCCCTAATTTAAAAAATGATGCCTCAATATAATCAAGTGTCTGTGCACTTATTTCATTTACGATCAGGCTGAAAACCATAAAGGTTTAAATCTCTATGAAGACGAAGGTTCCTAAGGGCCAAAAAGCACTGACTAAAAGAAATCGCTAGCACAATTAAAGAACTTGTAAAAAGGCCAGACTTATAGAAATACCAACTTCTCTAGACTTGCCAAATTTCTAAAGAACACAGATCTTCAGTGTACAACCAAAAAAGCAGAAAACAAATATTTACTGAAATGCTCATATAATCTACATAGCAAGCTTTTATGAAAACTGTTGACATTAAAATGATGGATGCCATTTTATTTTTTATTTATTTATTTTTGCTGGGCTGTGTGGCTTGCGGGACCAGGGATCAAATCCGTGTCCCCTGCAGTGGAAGCGTGGAGTCCTAACCACTGGACTGCCAGGGAAGTCCCTATTTTTGGTATTACTAACAACCTCACATTGTTGGTCTTCCAAGAAGCAGAAAGCAAGAGGTGTTTAAATAAGATAAAATATACATGGATATTACTGGGGAAATGCCTGTCAGAGAAAATAGGAAGGAGGTCAGAATAGCCATCACACCAGGATGCCAGTCTGACCAGTGGGAAGAAAGGTGGGGTGGCAGCTTCCTGGACTGCTGTACAGTTGAGGCAAAGTTCAGCGAGGCTGCCAGGGAGCCCCAAGTCTCCCAAGAACACGCCTACCTGAGTATCCCACCTGTGCTCAGGTGCTGGCCAGGAGCAGCCCGTGGGAAGCATGGCTTAGGTGCAAAAACACAGGACGATTCAGCAGCTGTGCTCACTCTAGTTACAAAGTGCATCTTCACGGCTGCCACATTCCCCACTTCAACAAAATTCCTGCTATCACCTTTTTCAGTATAGAGCAGTGATTCTCAAATTTCAATACCTGAGGACCCTCCATAAAAAGCAGAGAGAATACTCAACTCCAAAGTTTATGGAAGTGGAGAAAATATTCCTTTTCAGTCTCTTTTTATGTTTCATATTATACAGCATAAAATGTCTATTTAGAGTTCTTAAATATTTTAAATGATTAGCCATTTAATATCTAGCAGTTAGTATTTTTTTAGTTTGAAGGACTGAGTAGCTGAATGGCAGCCTTGACTTGAATTTTTAATATTACACCACAAATATTATAATTAGATATCTGAACCAATTTCCTTATTCGATAGTTTTGTGGTTATAGTTTTTTTTTTTTTTGGCGGTATGCAGGCCTCTCACTGTTGTGGTCTCTCCCATTGCGGAGCACAGGCTCCGGACACGCAGGCTCAGCGGCCATGGCTCACGGGCCCAGCTGCTCCACGGCATGTGGGATCTTCCCAGACCGGGGCACGAACCCGTGTCCCCTGCATCGGCAGGCGGACTCTCAACCATTGCGCCACCAGGGAAGTCCGGTTATAGAGTTTTGAGGGGAAACAAATTTAGTACACTTATTCATTTCAGCATGAAAGGTGAACAGTGAATGACTTTCACCTTTTCATAGAAATAGGCTAGAGTAATTTATCAACCTCTATTGGGCCGCTAACTAGGTGCTCAGTATTATGCTGGTTAGAGAACAGGACTCAGGAGAGCAAACGGCTGGGGCTGTTAATGACTGCTAACCCTAACCTAGCAAGTCTCCATTATGCCTCCTAGGAAAAGCTGAATATGGCTGGGTTTTTTTGGCTGCACCACACAGCCTGCAGGATCTTAGCTCCCCAACCAGGGATCTAACCCGAACCCTGGCAGTAAGAGTGCCAAGTCCTAACCACTGGACCGCCAGGAAATTCCCTAAATACGGCATTTTTAAAGCAAGGAGCCATTTCCACTGAAGCCTAGTGCCCTATCGTTTTCTCATACAAAAGTTTCTTTAGAGCATGCTTAAAAAAGCATGCTAGGGCTTCCCTGGTGGCACAGTGGTTAAGAATCTGCCTGCCAATGCAGGGGACATGGGTTTGAGCCCTGGTTCGGGAAGATCCCACATGCTGCGGAGCAACTAAGCCCGTGCGCCATGACTACTGAGCTTGCGCTCTAGAGCCTGTGAGCCACAACTACTGAAGCCCGCACGCCTAGAGCCCGTGCTCCACGACAAGAGAAGCCACCGCAATGAGAAGCCCGCGCACTGCAACAGAGAGTAGCCCCTGCTCGCCGCAACTAGAGAAAGCCCACGCGCAGCAACAAAGACCCAACACAGCCAAAAATAAACATAAATAAAATAAATAAAATTTATATATAAAAAAACTGATTGGACTTCCCTGGTAGCGCAGTGGTTAAGAATCTGCCTGCCAACGCAGGGGGACACAGATTTGAGCCCTGGTCCGGGAAGATCCCACATGCCACAGAGCAACTAAGCCCGTGTGCCTCTAGCCTGCACTCTAGAGCCCGCGAGCCACAACTACTGAGTCTGCGTGCCGCAACTAGTGAAGCCTGTGTGCTTAGAGCCCGTGCTTCCCAACAAGAGAAGCCACCGCAATTAGAAGCCCATGCACAGCAACGAAGACCCAATGCAGCCCCCCAAAAAAACACTGATTAAAAAAAGGATGCTATAAATGCATGCTTAAAAAATATGAAGAGCACAAGAAAACTACTGTACAAGGTAATTTATATGTAATACATAGAGGTATTAAAACACAGATGATACAGATACATCTTTTCTTCAATTTGGAAATAAGCAAATTTCTCCCTCTTTACAGTTGATGTTTAAACATTCCGCTCATGTACTCAGTCATTTCCATGACTACCCAGTCCCCTTCCACTGCAGGGCACCCCCTCCCCACCCTGCAGTCCTAAAAGATCACATCACAGAGTAACAGGAAGAAATCAAGCATTTGAGTCTAATGCACTAAACTTCCAAGTTCTTTTGATGGTATATTTAATAATCTAGGAAAATTTTCAGAATATCTTAAAAGTGAACATGATCACATACAGTGGTTAACAAATAGGCTCAGATGCCAAGTCACAGAGGTGTAGTTATGACTGCACTGGGCTTCAGTTTTTCTTATCTGCAAAGCGGGAGCTCTGATGGTCCCCACCCGCACAGGGCTGCTGTGATAGATGGGGGCCTGAAAGTACTCAGGACAGATGAGTCATGAGCAGTGATCTCTAGGTTAAACGGTACTTCGTAATTTGTGACTGTACTCTCCTCTTACCCAAGGATCCTATTCCATACACCCGGGCTGGTTTCAGCTCCCTCTCAGCTCGGGCATATTTCGCTGCTGCTACCATTTTCATAGACTTGGTAATTTTCTGGATGTTTTTGATTGATTTTAGTCGCCTGGTAACTGAAAAATAGAAGTGCTGTGTTAAGATAAAGGAGTTACCATTTCATTTATCGAAACATTTTCCTAAACTTCAAGGTAGAATAATTAGCAGTTAGACCTTCAATTAATATCAACTACTAAACTAGGCTTAATGTTAGAGTACCAATAACTCAGACCTTGTGCTACCTGGAGAGGACAAGCAAAACGGCAACATAATAGTATCAATAAATTATGTATTTAAAACACTAAATGGTAGTGAAAATGGCCTTTAGCCACATATTCCATAACATTTTATACACACACACACACAGTAGTTTTTTCTAGTTATATCATTATCATTCTACAGACAACAGAATCAACAACCATGTGTCACCTCACATGGGTCTTTTCCAAAACAAGTTCAATGCCGTACATAGATGACATAGATTCACTGTGTCCATTCTGACCAAATACGTAAATGGGCTAAAGCAGCACATTTTTATTTGTCAAAATTTAGTTTTTCTTAATTCACATATTGTGATAAAGTACTTACTATCTTTCAAGGTTGCCATATTTCGAACTTGGATCCTAAGAATAAAGGTGGTAAAAAACATTTTAGTTTTTTGAAAAATAGCTCAAAGAAAAACTTTCAAAGTTGATAAACTGATTTAAAGAGTATCCCATAAAGAAATGATCTATAAGACTCTGAATGTGTGTGTACGTGTGTGCGTGTGTGTGTGTATATACATAAATTCCTCAATACTGATACCAAACCTTATATCATCAAAGATCTCATTCTAGGGCTTCCCTGATGGCGCAGTGGTTGAGAGTCCGCCTGCTGATGCAGGGGACACAGGTTCGTGCCCCGGTCCGGGAAGATCCCACATGCCGCGGAGTGGCTGGGCCCGTGAGCCATGGCCGCTGAGCCTGCGCATCCGGAGCCTGTGCTCCGCAACGGGAGAGGCCACAATAGTGAGAGGCCCCCCAAAAAACATCTCATTCTATTTGATCTAACACAAAGCTTCCACTGAAGTCACAATGGCATTCACACATGCTCTATTCCCACCCCTATGTCTTTGCCTATATTGTTCCGGACTTCCTCAGTTCACCGAAACCTTTTCAAATAACCCTTAGGGTCAACTACACATTCTAACATGACCACATGTGTCAAAGTACAGTTTATTTAAACCGATTCTTAACTTTTTCAACTCAATTCAGTAAGCTCTTTACAGAGCAGCTACTCTGCTCCAGGACGTGGTCTCTGACTACAAGAAGCATACTACTATCTCATAAACAAGATTTATGCAAATTTAGATTTACATGAAATTTACATTAAATATTTTCTACAGTCTTTTAAAGTGCTGATGCATTAAAGTCAAAATGATACGACTTAAAAGTAATGTTGGTGAAAGATAAATTACGAGAGGATCCTCCTCTTACTGGTGAAGACATGTTACTGAATATGTATTATCTTGTAGCTCTTAAGTCCATAAAGTACCTGTGTTGGCCTGGAAAGCTCCATGGGAGAAATGAAGAATCGATAAATTTGTGCATAAAGAAGGAGGGCCTAAGGAGGGCATTCCTAGGAACTGGATGTAGTTTTGAAGCTGGAGACATAGCTTGGGTTAGTAAGTATAAATATTATTTTATAGGTACTGGGAAAGTGATGAATGTTTCTAAGCCCACAAATCAGTTTAGTTTTTCAGTAAGGTATCTCGGATGGCAGTGAAAAGCACAAAATCATACCAAATGTTGATGACATGGAGGCCAAATAAGGGGCTTCCAGACAAGAGAAGGCAAGCACCTGGACTGAGAGGTTGGCAAAGCAACAGGAGACCAGATGTGAGAGCAAGCTGACCCAAAGGTTTCTAATTTAATGACCTAAATGAACAGTGTTGTCATTTAACCAAGAGAGAAAAACTGGGTGGGGGAGATCTCCCTGGAGATAATGAATTTTGAATGCGATGTAGTTTAAAAAACCATGCAACTAAGTGGAAATGTTAACCAGGTCTGGGAAACATATGAGGTATTGAGATTTGAGACAGACTTGTAACTATCAGTAGACATGGTAGTTGCTGCCAAAAAAAATAAAATTAAAGAAAAAAAGAAAAAGAAAGAGAATCAGAACGAGAAGCAGGGGGAATACGTCCTCATTCTATAAGGCCAGCATAACCCTAATACTAAAACCAGATAAAGACATTATATAAGAAATGAAATTTAGAGAACAATATCTCTCATGAACCTAGATGCAAAAATCCTCAACAAAATATTAGCAAATGCAATCTAACCATGTATTAAAAACAATTATACACTACGACCAAGTGGGATTTATTCCAGGTATGTGAGGCTGGTTCATCATTCGAAATTCAAATATATAATCCACCACATCAACCCACTAAAGAAGAAAAATTATATCATCAATAGATGCAGAAAAAGGATCTGACAAAATCAAATGCCGATTCATGATTAAAAACCTCTCAGCAAATTAGGAATAGAGGAAACTTCCTCAACCTGATAAAGAACATCCACAAAAAAAATCCCTAAGGTTTAATGGTTAGAAACTAAGAGCTTTCCCCCTAAGACTGGGAACAAGACAAGGATGCCCTGTCTCACCACCCCTACTCAACACTGTACTGAAGTCCTAATTAATGCAATAAGACAAAAAGGGAAACAACACGTATACAGGTTGGGAGGGAAGAAATAAAGCTGTCTTTGTTCATAGATGACATGATCAACTACATAGAAAATCCCAAAGAATGGCTAAAATTAAAAAAAAAACCTGACAATACCAATGACGGCAAGGATGTGGGGTAACAGGAACTCTCACTGATCACCAGCGGTTATACAAAATGGTATGGCTACTTTGGAAGATGGTTTGGCAGCTTCTTACAAATCTAAACATAGTTTAAACATATGATTCAGCAATCATACCCCTAGATACCTACCCAATTGAGCTGAAAACTTATATCTACATGACAACCTGCATTCACATTCCTATAGCAGCTTTATTCATGACTGCCAAAAACTGGAAGGAATCAAGATGTCCTTCAATACATGAATGAATGGATAAACAGACAGGTGCATCCATACAGTTGGAGCAGTATTAAGCAATAAAAATAAATGAGCCATCAAGCCACAAAAAGACATGGAGGAACCTTAATTGCATATCGCTAAGTGAAAGAAACCAGTCTGAAAAGGCTACATACTGTATGATTCCAATTATAAGACATTCCAGAACTGACAAAACTATAGCAACAATAAAAATATCAGTGGTTGCCAGGATTTTAGGGAGAGATTTTTAGGGCAGTGAAACTATTCTGCATGATATTGTAATGGAAGACACATGTCACTATGCATTTGTCAAAACCCACAGAAGTATACAACAAAATGAGTGTCCTTAATGAAACTATGTACCTTAGTTAATAAAGCATCAACACGGGTTCATTAATCGTAGTATACACTCCACACTAATGCAAGATGTTGATGACTGGGGAAAATGTCCAGAGTGGGGTGTGGGTATATGCAACTCTCTGTGCTACTCATTTTTTCTATAAATCTAAAACTGTACTCAGAAAAAGACTAAAAAAAGTCTATAATAACTTAAAAATGCAGGCTACAAGATATGATGCCAGTTTTGTGATTCTATGTGTTTATGTGCAAAAAGTAAGTCTGAAAGTTCATAACCAGAACAGTTATTTTTAAAAAATCGCTTGACTTATGTAACTTAATACTGGTATTACTCAGCCATGGACAAAGAAAAATAAAGAAAATAAGAGGAAGGAGACTACCTGGAAAACATTAGGTTTGGTTTTAAGAGTGGATCCCCCAAAGGCAAAGATAAAAGCAGTCAAACACTGACAAGCTCTGCTAGTTCAGAGGGCGGACTTATCGACATAATGACCATCCCGTGAACATTTTTTCATCATGGCACTTGAAAAGTAATATTTTGGGGATGATTTTCTTTTTTTGGAATAACTTTTTTACCCAGACATTCTAAATTTAGAGACTATAAAGAGTGACACTGGGACAGTATGGTCTTAGGCATGCACTCCAATTTAATTGACACAGGTTTCTAGTCAGAGCACATCATATGGAACAAAATCTGAACTGCATGCCATATCTGGATGAACACAGTATGTTCGGGTCTCCACACGTATCCCAAGTGAGAGGTATGCAGGAAGATACAGGATCTGTTGTGATTCTTTCTGCTGTGCACACACCCTAATTTCCCCAATTTTGAAGCACTCTCATGTTTAGACTTCATTTAATTCTAAACATGTCTATCTGTGTCACAAAGTTATTTTTTAAGTATAATTTGAGTGCAAAATAACCACGAGCTGATTTGAACTCTCTCTAGAGACAGACTGCTCTACTGAATATACAGCTTTTGCAAATGAGAAGATAAAGGAAGTTCTTTCTGAGTCAGTTTTGTGTTCTGGAAAATTGCATCACGTCCTGAAAAATTCTAGGGAGATTATCTGAGAAACTAGAAACACGTCAAATACAGCAGAGGGCAAGTCGCACAGATAGATGGCAGACTACCATGATCTACTGTGATCACACAGCAGGTTCGTGGGTGAACTATGTATCATTCAAAGAAATTACAGACAGCTTGAATGAATTTTAAGGAGTGTATAATGCTGAATAATATAAAAATTAAGGAAGAAGCAGCATCCACTAATTCCGAAGGAAAAGAAAATTATGATATATGTCTAATTCTAACACTGAATGCCTGGGTGAAAGTCCGACCCTGGCCTCTCCACCAAGTGACTCCCCAGAACTTTATCACCAACCATGACACACAATTCAGTCTTGTTAGGCTTCTAACCTTCTCACATTACGTTTTATGTAGAACGTGTATGTATAAGTTCGTTTTAATTTTTCAACTGATACATCTGGATCCCCACAAGCATTTTTCCCACTGTCCTTGGTTCTTTACAAATACTGATTCACTTAATCCTCACACTAATCCAATGAATGGGGTACTAGCATTAACCCCATTTAACAGATGGGGAAATGGTACAGAGACACTGAGTAACTTGCCCAAGGCCACACTGCCAGGTGAGTGGTGGTCAGGATTCAAAGCCGGAAAGTTGGGCACCATTCCATCAAGTACACTACAGGCTGCTGCCTCACGTTTAAAAGTAAATATCTGCTATCTCAGCCTCAGATGATGGCCTCTCTTCTCTCCCCTGAAATGCCATCTCTCTCCCTTTTCAGTGTCCATAGTTCAACTTACGGCCTACTGGTTTCCTATTATAAAATAGTTCCATTTTAGACAATGTGGAACACTAGGAAATAGAAATGTATTTCCCCCTGATTTGAGATAGAAAAATCACTCTTTCCCACCCCCAAATTTCTTATTTCCATTTTCTTAAATACTACTTTAAAAAAAAGTTTAATTTCCAAAAATTTAGGGTATTTTACTGACACCCTGAACAATTAAAACAACTTCACTATAAGTGTAATTAAGCCTAATGTTTAGTTAATGTTGGTATGCTAAACGTCCTTGAAACCAAAACTATAACAACAAATTGCATTTTAAAAAGCTTTCAATAACCAAAACACAACCAAGGAAATGCCTCTTTCTGGTTCTGCAAAGACAAAAGTATAATGTATTTCCCTTCCAAATTAATTCTGTGGCATGTGAAACATTAAGATGGCTTTAGTTTCTGAATTTAAAAGGCAATTATAGGGAGTGGAAGGGAAAAGGCAGAAGAGGCAGGAAGGCCAGCAGGCACCCAGAGTGATGCAATGTATGAAAAGGAAGAGGACACAGTCCGCCTTCAAGGTGGAAACTGACGTTTGATGACTATTCATAACCTAACAATTTAAAACCAACACTCCAAAGGGAGTAAGGTCAGGACTTCCACATTTATTTGCTGACTGAGGTTCCAGTTTAAGCCCCACCCCACGCAGTAGTTGTCTCAGACCCAGCAAGCGCTTAAATGCTTCTTTACTAAAAGATCTTCAAAAGATCTTACAGGTTTTTTTAAAAGTTATTTTTACAGTTTTATGTAATGTATTTGGTCCTCATTTCAGAAACTGTCCATTTTTAAAGATCAACTTGGATAACTTAAAGTTCTAAAAATATTTACAGATAACATTAATGCACAGCAAGATGGGAAGGAGGAAGGACAGCTGATGTTTGCAGAGCGCCACTGCATGTGAGGGACTGTCCCACAAAGCTCACCAGGATCATGTCGATTTGTTCACCACATTTTAGCACTTTCCACAGTGCCAACTTGGCGCAGGGCAAGCACCCAACAAATGTGCGCTGAGTGATTAAGAAATGGGACAACCTATACCAGTGAGAATCCAACTAATGGGACTTCTTACTTCCCATGAATCATCTTTCAATATTAGGGGAAAGAAGCTCTGAATTCCAAGGCAAATCCACCAACATCTGTATGTAGGTTTTTCACATCGGATTTAATTACTTCATTAAGCTGAAAGTCTTTTAGTGTTATAAATGTTTTGCTTAATGAACACATACCTATTTTAATTAATGCTTTATAGTCCCTTCTCATAAATTAGGTACAAAAATCTAGTTTAGTGGGGTGGCTCCTTAGAATTCTCCTTTACTGTAAAATCGGGGAAGTGCTACAGTCTATAGCTAACCCTTTAGCACTGTATCTGAAATTCTTCCAGACTCTGTCTAGCTGCAACACATCTCATCCTATTATAGGGTACCATACAAACCAATGTTTGTCTGCCTATTCCTAGGCCTTCTAAGATGCTTTTTCTGGGGGTGTGGGGAAACCAATGTTTAAAATCCCTAAAACTTGCATGGCAGTGAACAGATGACGCATAGAAGTCCGTCTATCTCCTCCTCGGGGCACTGGGACGATGTCATAACCTTGCAGGGTTACTGATTCAGCACAACGGTTTCGAGATAGTGCAAGGTCTCTTCCGCTTCCTCGCTAACAGATATTTAAGGTCCCCTTTGCAACCCACAAGGACACTTATTTTATACACTTGGGCCCAGCAAAGCGCCTGCTGCAAGGTCGCCGCTTAGTTCGCGTTGTGCGTTACTGCGCTCTGCACCGGAGAGTTTCAAAAGGCGTCAAGGACAAAAAGCCCACCTTAACCTTCCGCTGGACCTTCCCTGGTGCCCTCCACTCTCCCACTTTGAGGGCCCGGGTAAGGCCTCCCAGAGGCTCGCCGCCTGGCGCGCAGCAGAGGCTCCCTAAGCATTTACTTAGTAGCTGAGGGGATCCAAGACTGCCCTGAAATTAACTGGGCCCAAGGCCCCACTCTCGAGGTCCCAAATGAGCACTCCTCGTGGCCCTCACCCCGCCCCAGCCCGCCTCCGGAGACGTGGCGCGCCCTTCCCGGTTCCGAGCGCTTCCTGCAGCCCGGGCTCCGGGGTCTCTGCGTCCGTCCCACTCGCCTCCACCCGCTTCCCCTGCTCCCTGCCTGAGCCCCTCCATCCGTCGCAACCCTCCCGTTCCCACCGCGAGCTGTCATACCTTTGCGGCTGCACGGCCCAGGCCGACAGCCCTGCGAGGCCCGCCGGAGGAAACATGGTGATACCGGTCCTCCTGAAGGTCGGCCAGACAGGCCTCACCGCGCCTGCGCGGGAGCTGCCCCACGCGCCCCGCCCACTCCGTGATCTCATTCAGTCTCGCTTCTTCCCGCAGGATTGAACGAAGCCTCGCGAGCGTTGGGGAAGGTGGTGCCCAAGTTTCCGAAGCCCCACCTCCTTCCGACTAGCCGAGGGTATTTGTCCTGCCCACCCCCGCCAGCCCTGTTCCGCTTCCGGTTAACCAGGCGCTGGGCTCCTGAAAGTTGTTGCTGCAGAGGGCGCGATGGGGAAATCAGATTTTCTTACCCCTAAGGCCATCGCCAACAGGATCAAGTCCAAGGGGCTTCAGAAGTTGCGCTGGTATTGCCAGATGTGCCAGAAGCAGTGCCGGGACGAGGTAAGCGGGCCCGGGGCGGCCCCGTGCCCACCCCCTCCTCTCCCCGGAGGGACCCCGCTGGAGATGCAGGCTGAGGTCCCCGACGCCGGGGTGAGGGCCTGGGTCTCCCGTCCCTAGTCGTGGGGGCTGCGCAGGGTGAGTCAAGGACTCAACTTAGTAGGGCCGTCCTTCCCTTCATCCCCCGTCCTGGCGGGGAACCAGTGGCCTTTGACACCTCCTTGTTCCCCAGTCTAACCCCAAAAAAGAAATGAAGTAAGAAAAGGTTTTGCAGGCCTCGGAGAAGTGACCCCACTCAAGTCGTCAAGAAACGGGGGGTGAACAGTACCGAGCCGGACGCCCGGGAGTGACAGTAACAGACGTCTCTGACTTGACGTGGCTCTTAGACATGATCAGGGTGTACACACCTCTTTTCGGGATCAGATGAAAAAGGAGAACTAAGTTCTTGCACACTAGTCACCTAACAAGCATTTATCGAGCACCTGCCATGTGCCAGGACCAGGATGTTATCGCGAGTGAGATGTGGCCTCTGGGGTCAGAATCAGAATTAGGAAGCCGACAAGTCACACTGTCTCTGCCTGTTTACTTATCTGAAAAGTGAGAATAGTAAGTGTCCCTACTTGTAAGATTGTTGTGAGTTTTAAATGAGTGAATTATGTGTAAAGTGGCTCAAGGGCTCTTTGAGCAGATCTTGAAAAAACGTTGCTGTGCTGTGGAGTTTACACTTTTCCCCATTATTTAGATGGATGATGAAGCACCTGGAAAAATTGAGAGCAGGCTAGTGACAGGATCACGTTTTTCTCTGGAGATTGAATTGGGTAGGAAAGGAAGAACACTGGGCACTTGGAATAATCTAATCCAGTGTTTCTGCAAGTGAGGGATGAGATACTTTAGGTGGGCCTCACGTTGAATAACACTGATACAGTTATTCTCTTTCATTTCTCTTTAGTTCTCTTTACTACTAGTCAAGGTAAAATTCTTACACAGAAAACTAGAGACTAGTACAGGGAACATCCATATATCCACTACCCAGATTTAACACTTTAAGTTTCACTTAACATTTTAAGTACTTTGCCATGTTTCCTTTTCTCTGAAATATGTAAAGTAAATTACAAGCATCGGGGTATTTCACCTATAAATATTTAAATACGCTCCTCTAAAATATTAGGATATTTTTCTATATAGCCATAATATATGTCATCACACGTAACAAAATTAATAAATATTTCTTCATATCATCTGGTGCATACTCCATAGTCACATTTTCTCAGTTGTTCCCATGAATGCTTTTTAAAACAGTTTGTTTAAAACGGGGAACTATATTCAATATCCTGTGATAAACCATAATGGAAAAGAATATGAAAAAGAATTATATATGTATGTATGTATGTATATATATATATATATATATAACTGAATCACTTTGCTGTACAGCAGGAATTAACACAACATTGTAAATCAACTATACCTGAATAAAATAAAGTAAAAACAAAAACAAACAAACAAAAAAACCCAGATCCAGTCAAAAGCTATACATTGGATTTGGTTATTTGAACTTTTAAAAAAATAGACCATTTTTTAGAGCAGTTTCAGGTTCACAGCAAAAATGAGCAGAAGGTACAGAGATTTCTCGTACCCACCCTGCCCTCAACATGTACAGCCTCCCCAACTATCAACCTGGTGCAACAGAATGGTACATTTGTTACAACCAATAACACTACATTGGCACATCATTAGCACCAAAGTCCATAGTTTGTATTAAGGTTCACTCTTGGTGTTGAACATTCTGTGGGTTTGGACAAATGTATAATGACAAATATCCACCATTATAGTATCATACAGAATAGTTTCATTGCCCTAAAAATCTCTGTGGTGTCGGGTGTTAGGACTTTTAATTCTCTCTCAATTCTAAATTTAAAATAGGATTCCCTCCCTTCCCCTCAGTTGTTTCTCTTGACATTGACTTGAAGAGGCCAGGCCAGTAATGATCCTAGAGGATTCCCCCTTTAACAATTAACTTTTCTTGTGGTTGTCGTTCGTCTTCTTTCTCTAACTCTTGTAGTTTTTGTAAACTGGAACTTAGGTCTGAAGGCTTGATTAGGTTCAGGTTAAATATTTGGGAGCAGAATCCTTGATAGGTGACCCTGTGTGTATCACATTGCATCAAATAAGGAAGCCCATGATGTCTGGTAGTGCCAAGAAAATTGAGTACAGTTGACAGCCTGTAAAGTAATGTTGGAAAGTAATATTTTCCCCTTTGCAAGAGCAAGTAACTATGGGGGAACCGGTAACAAATACTAGTGGAGTGTGGAATCGTGCCCATAGCTCCAATTTCCCATCAGCCTTTTACTCATGTGTTTTAACATCTTTGCTTGAGTCACTTATTTCATTAGAAGTTGCAAAGTGGTTATTCTTCTGGTTCTTTTTACATTTATTGTTGACCACCATTCTTTCGTAAAAATGAGCTTTTTCTCATTAACTAGGGTTATTTGGTTATCCTCAAATGTTATCCTAAAATAGAATTCCTCAGGGAAAGAGAAGACACGTTTGATTCTCTCTTTTAATTACTACTTTTCAGAGTAAGACACTTGGGGTGATTCTGACCTGTTTGCCCTCACATCTGTTCATTGCCCTTCCCTGCCTGGGGGAGGAGAAGCTGACCCCTACAAGCCCCCTCCCCTGTCTCTGTCTCTAATACAAGAAGATTGAGGGGGGGAAGGTCAGATCCCGAGTGTTCCCCTCCTGCCCATCCACTCCCTTGAGTTTCTAGAATTTAATAACATTATTTTGCTTTCATCTTACTGATTTATTTGTAATTTATGGAAAGTGGTGCTGGTTTTTCGTTTATGAGACTGATATCAAGTTTCCTTTTAAGATGCAGTTAAGGAAGAGTAATGCATAGGTAGGGCACAGAAGAGGCAAGAATTGTGTAGGCATCTGTGGGTGACTGAAGATTAGGAAACTGCTCTAAGCAAGATTGTGTGTTGAAATGAGGGCAGTGGCAATGGGATTGAGCCGAGGGACTGGGTAAGTTATTAGGACGGCGGAGTAGATGTAGTGCTGAGTGGAGGTGGAGGACTCTGGGATGCTGTCCTTGGTCCTGGCCTGGGTGACGGTACAGGACAGTGCTGTTCACCAAGATGGGGGAGACAGAGGAGAGGCACATTTTTCATTTCTCTTACTAGTGGAGAATCAGGTTCAAATGTTAAGTAGAATAGACACAAAGTCAAAATTTGCATGTTTTTTACAATCATCTGAAGAAGATACAGATTTAGTATGATAAAGTAAGGTTTATGTATAAAATGCAAGTGTATTTTGGGTAATGAGCTAAAGTATAGGAAAGTGAGTGAAAATAGTTTCCTTAATGGAAATTCACTAATGACCCATCTTACTTTGTTATAGTCCTCGAAACGCTTGCATAACACTTGGTATGAAGTAGGTGCCCAATAGGAATTTGTTAAATTGAGTCAAAAAATAAAATCAGGGCTTCCCTGGTGGCGCAGTGGTTGAGAGTCCGCCTGCCGATGCAGGGGACACGGGTTCGTGCCCCGGTCTGGGAGGATCCCACATGCCGCGGAGCGGCTGGGCCCGTGAGCCATGGCCGCTGAGCCTGCGCGTCCGGAGCCTGTGCTCTGCAACGGGAGAGGCCACAACAGTGAGAGGCCCACGTACCGCAAAAAAAAAAAAAAAAAAAAAAAAAAAAAAAAATAAAATCACTCCTCTGTTACTGTGCCCTGTAATGTTTCTTACTAATGTCTGTTTTCTAAAGCAGTATTTTTCTGTCTCTTTAATCTTCTGGGATTCTTTGATTAGCAGGGTTGCAAAACTCAACTTTATAAAAAAATTTTTTTAGAACGATAGGGTGCCTACAGCCAGTGACTTGATTATTTTTTACAGTTTATCATCAAAGAGCAGCTTTTTAGGATTTAATTAAATACTTATATTTAGGGCCTATTATAATGAGCTAAATCAAGATTTAACCACTACCTTTACATTTTTGTAGAATGGCTTTAAGTGTCATTGTATGTCCGAATCTCATCAGAGACAACTACTGCTGGCTTCAGAAAATCCTCAGCAGTTTATGGATTATTTTTCAGAGTAAGTAACTCAAAGCCATCCTTATATCATAAGCTTTATTCAGTTGGACATTTAATAGATGCTTAATATTTAATATATTGGAAGCTCTGTTTATTCCTTACATGTTAATGTGATAGCTGTATTATCTTTGTGCTCAGTTTTTGTTTTGACAGTTTATCATTGTGTGGAATTGTTAAAAAAGTATGTCGCACAAATCAGTCTTTCTTCCATTCACTTCAAACCTATGAAAAACCATCGCTCAGTCTAAAACACTTGTGGCTAAGAGCACAGGTCTGGAGTCAGACTGCTTGTCTTTTAAGTCCTTCAAACCCTGGCTTCTCCACTCAGGAGCTGTGTGACTTTGGGTGAACTTACTCAGTTTCTCTGTGCTTTAGTCCCCTCATCCGTAGGTTTTGTACCTTTCAAGTATTGTCTTTCCTTCATAGGGGTTATGCAAAGATTAAATGAGTTAATACTTTGCAGGTATTTAGAAGAGTGGTCAGTACTCGATTAATATTAGCTGTTAATTATTATTATTACAATTAATATTTAGTCTTGCCTCCATCCCTTTCTTTCTTTCCAGGGTTTTAGACCTTTTGGTCTTAAACCCCAAAGACTTTTGTTTATGTGGGTTATAGCATGTAAATTAGGGATTAAAACTGAGACATTAAAAAAATTTATTCATTTAAAATCACAATATAAGCCTATTACAGTTAAAATAACATTTTTACGTGAAAATTAACTATATTTTCCAGCACACAAAAAAATAAGAGTGGCGTTGTTCTACATTTTTGCAAATCTCTTCAGTGTCTGTCTTCATAGAACACAGTTGTATTCTCACATCTGCTTCTACCTTCATTCTCTTCTGAAATGTTTCTAGGTTGAAATACTTAGAGAAAGTCCAGCTTTTACACAGATGTGTAGTTGGAATTGGGGGGAGTATTTTAATAGCCTTTTCACATAATTTTGGCTATTCTTCTATGATACTACATTGAAACACAATGGCGTGGTAGTTTCTTAAAGGTTAGTTGCAATGTGGAATCAGAAACCATATAGCAAACCTTTTGTACTCTATGACATTAAACTCCATGTGATCTTTTACTTTAAGTGGATCTTGTACCCATGCATGGTTTTGTAACATCACACATCAGTCATTTGGAAAATATTGCTTCATTGAGTTACACAGGTATTCTGAAATTCTGAACAGTGATACATTTTATTATGCAATATCATAAAATCATATTCACTAATGTCAACTCAGTGCTGTCAGAAACATCTTTAAGTATTGAGAAGTATGTCAGACTCATGGTGGCGGACACTAGTTTACCCGAATTCACATTTTTTACTTGAAAGCTCAATTTTATCATTGACAACAAATACCGTCAGTTGTTTTCCTTGACCTGACAGGCTCACTTTGTTTATTTTTGAGAAAATATCTACTGAATACTTAATTTGAAATAACTATTGTCTATATGTCTGTCATTTCTCAAATATCAAGTGATGCTTTCATGTTTCTGTGCCAGATGGGAACAGCCTTCTCTTTCTCTTCACCTGTAAACGTCTTGGTCAGAATGTATATCTTTATTCACCTATGTTTATCTGTCACTTAACACAGTGTGCTCAGCTCAGAGGGACACATTAAGTGCCAACTTCATGTTTTATTATCAATAGAATGAGATGACTATGCCACATTCAGTAGCACTGAGACTCCATGAAGAATCCGCTCCAAAGATGTGTGGTCACTTTTGCTGTGCCACCTTTACCAAGACAAAAAGTTCCAACTTGACTTTGAACTTTAATTCTTGAAAGCTATAATCTGTCAGGATTTTTCCCTTGTTCCGTTTTCAAAGGTTCGGAACAGATATTCACATAGATGTTTTATATATCATGTGCTCATGCAAACTATACAATGGCTTAAATTTCAGAAGGTGATGCTATTTGTTTGTAGACATTACCTTAATGCTTTCCCTTCCTACTTTATTAGGGAATTCCGAAATGACTTCCTAGAACTTCTCAGGAGACGCTTTGGTAAGTATCTTAAGTCTTGTGCCCATAATGACTTTATAATCTCATCATCTGCTCAGGGTCAGCAGTGTCCTGATTTCTTCTTAGGAACCAAGAGGGTTCACAACAACATCGTTTACAATGAGTACATCAGCCACCGAGAGCATATCCACATGAACGCCACGCAGTGGGAGACGCTGACAGATTTTACTAAGTGGCTGGGCAGAGAAGGTAAGATCAAGACATGGTGTGAACAGTTGTTATATGGCTGCCCTGCAGGGAGAGAGAGAATGATCATATTTTCTGTGTAAATTTATGAAAAAGAGGATGAGTAGGGCAACTAGAAACTGGTGGAGAGGAGCATCATCTTCCAGGATCGATTTTGTGCGCTGCAGGTGCGTAAGAGCGTCTGGAGTGATTCTTTCAACAGTGCAAAGATGCATCCCTGAAGCATCCGCTTGTTAGGTTAAGGACCAGTACCCGTCCTCTTCCACTTTTCCCCCTACTTTCATTGCACTTTGGGAAACTTTGGTTACCCCTTCTTAAGGCAGTTTTTAAATTTGCTGCCTCTTTTTCCATTTCTAATAGGATGGAAAGTTCAGGAAAAGAACAGAGAAAGACAGTTTGTATCAAGGTATTAGTTATTCAATGTGTTTCTTTATTCCATTTTGGGGAAGATTTCTGCTTGGTTAAGTTAGCAGAATATCCTGTACTCAGTGGATGTTAAGTACTTAGAGACAGTTGAATAATTACTAAGCAAGATAATGCTTTTTTTATGTTTTCCTTGTTTAAATGTGTTGTCTCAACCTAGTCAAAAATCAAAATAATATTTCTTTTCTCTTTAAAGAGATAAAATATTCCAATTAAAGTCTAAATGTCACTAACTGTAAATGTGGAAAATTCACGTGCTGTATGAATTTGTGTACCTGAATGTGTTTGAATGAGTGTATTTGAATGAATGAGTAAATACTGCAGAGAGAGACCACATTTAGATGTACTTTCAGCTTTGATTGTATTCACAATTATAGTGTCCATTACTTTTTTTAAGGCTTGTGCAAAGTGGACGAAACACCAAAAGGCTGGTATATTCAGTATATAGATAGGGACCCTGAGACGATCCGCCGGCAGCTGGAACTAGAGAAGAAGAAGAAGCAGGACCTTGACGACGAAGAAAAAACTGCCAAATTTATTCAAGAACAAGTGAGAAGAGGTCTGGAGGGGAGAGAGCAGGTGGGCATCATCAAGAGAGACAATAGACAAAGGTCTGAAGAAGCAAAATCGCTTGTTTGTTTAAGCCTTGAACGAGTTTTGTAGGAGAAAGAGCACAGCCAGGTATCAAAGACCAGGCTGTGGAGTTGAGACAAACCTGGGTCCATTCCTGACTTACTGACTTCACAAGTTTGTGTAATTATGGAATCTTCTAAACCTCAGTTTCCTCATCTCTAAAACAGAGTCAGTAGCTAGTGGCAAAGGCATAAACAGCATTTCAACTGATTATAATTAATGCAGTGCTGGGGATGAACACAGTGTGTGAGCACACAGAGGGCTGGCACTTGCTCCAGCCTGGGGAGGACCTAGAATATTTGGAGGTAGATACATTCCCTAGGCTGAGGAGTCTTGAGGAATTAATGGGTAAAATCCAGGTAGATGGGGAAGGGGAAGCATGATAAAGTTGGTTCAGGTGTTAGAATAACTAGATCAAGGCATTTATTTCAACAGACATTTATTGATCACCTCCTGTGTGCCAGGCGTTCTAGGCACTGGGGATACAGCCAGTGGTCAAAAGATAAAAATCCCTGCCCTCAAGGAGCTTACATACTAGAAGTTGTGTTTGAGCAGGAAAATACAGCCTAGTGTGTATGTGAAACTACTAGCCATTTAGTATTTTTAAAAACTTTTTATTGTGGTGTAGCACACATGAAGTAAAGTGGATGATGTGCATTAATCTTAAGGTTACAGCTCGATGAACTTTCACATATGTATGTGTCTTTAGATGGATGGATGGATGGATCAATAGATAGGTAGTCCATGTGGCCACCACTCAGATCAAGGTATGGAACATTTCTAGTATCCTAGAAGGTTCCCTCATGCCCATTCCCAATTAATATTCCTTGTCCTCTAAGAAGAAAGCACTGTTCTGATATACTATTGATTGTTGGTTAGTTTAGTCTGCCCTTGAACTTCGTAGGAGTGGAATCATCCAGTTTGTTCTCTCTGTGTCTGGCTTCCTTAGCTCACCATAATGTTCTGTATGTGTAGTTCGTCTACATCCTTTCCTATCAGTGCTTCACACTTTTTTTTTGATTGATGTATTTCATTTTACGAATAAAATACAATTTATTTATCCATTCTCCTGTTGAGAAGCCTGTGGCTTGTTTCCAGTGTTTAGCTATTATGAGTACAGCTGCTCTGATCATTGTGGAGCACATGTTGTATGAGCCGTTGAGTACAGTGATGCAGGAAGTAGCAGGCGATGAGAATTAAGACATCAGTGAGAATCACTTTGTGAATCAACTTTTGTACCATGTTGATTGAACTCTTTGATAAGTGAGAGAGTGAGTGTGTGTTACGTTTCTTACATTAGCATGCATATTGTCGCACAATCTTTTAGGAGTTTTCTACATTAAATTAAAACAGGAACGGTGTTTAAACTGCTGTAAATGTGAAATTTAAACTCCTTAAGACTGAAAGCTTTTTATTCTCTTGCTTTTTAAAAATTTAAATCTTCATTTTCAATAGAGAAAAAATTATAACTTCCTATCGTGGAAATCACAAAGGATTCACACCTTGTACTGAGGAAAGAGGTTTACTTTTTGGAATAACATTATTGCTCTGTAACATTTTAGCTTAATATTGCTAAAACCTTCAAGTTAATTGTACTTTTCAGGTGTAAACAGTATCTTTACCCAAAAAAGCAGGGGAAATTCTATTGATCAGTGCTTCCTCATTCTACATTTAAACATATCAGTTTTTTCAGAGTAAGATCATGTTTTTTTGTGTTCCTTTGTGAAATCCTATATGGACATTACCTAACAAAATATTTTAGCTAGATCTCAAGGTCATCCTTCTTATTTATCAGTAGTAACAACAATTAACATTTATCAAACACTACAGCAGGCACTATGCTAAGTGTTTTATTTATATTATCCTAATTAACCCTTACCATAACTCTAAATATGTAGGTTATCCCTACTTTAAAGATGTAATGACTGAGCCTTCAGGGAGATGATGAGATTGACCGAGATGACAAGGCTCATAAGTGGCAGAGGAGGATTTTATACACAGTCGTCTTCGAGTTAGTCTTAGACCCTTGCTCATTACACTAAAGCGTACTACAAAAGAGAAAGATTTTGCTGTTTAAAGTAATCCTCCAGCTGAGATTCCTAGAGTTTATTGCTTTATGTTGTTGTTTCCTGCTTAAATTGTAATAGAAATAAAAATGTAGGTAAACTTCTACAGTTTGGTACAGAAAAGCTACTTTTTTCCCCCATAGAATAATTCTTTATTGGAGAATATTTGCAATACATATAATTTCTTAATTAGTATCTTAACCATTTTAGGTAGCAAGTCATAATTAAGGACTATTGAATATTGATGGTAAATGCAGTTGTGAACCAAACCTTCAAACTTTTTTTTTTAAAGGAAGTCCCTGTTTTTACGGAATTAAGCAGAGAAAATGATGAAGAAAAAGGTAGTTTTACTTTTCTTTCTTCCTTTTTTAGTATGGATGCTTTTGTATTGGCTCTGCCAAAAACTAGCGACATGTTTGGGAGCAAGAGGTGTTATCTGTCTGGATTATTCTCATCAGTAAAATGAAAAGGTGATAACAATGAATTGGATGGAATGCCTACAGCAACAAGTAACCAGGCTGAGTAAAATGAGCCTAAACAATAAGGAAATACCTTGCCATGCCAAGAGTCCCAGAGGTAGGATGGTTCTGGATGCCACACTATCAGCAGCTGGACACAAGGTGGCTGCCAGCAGTCCAGCCGTCATATGCAGACCCAGCATTGTCCAGAAGACGACAGAGAGCATCTCTGTCCTTTGGAGTCCCCTGTGAGCAAGGAAACTTTTCCTAGAAGACCTTCTTCCCAGCAGCAGACTTCCTTTTGAATGTCATTGACCAGACTGTATCACATGTCCACCTCAAAAACAGTCACTTGGAAAGGGAGTGGAATTATTTTGATTGGTTTAGACCAAAGAGCCTTACTCATCACGTCCCACAGGTCCCACCCCCTAGTCCTATCACCTTGGGCATTAGGTTTTCAGCATTTGGATTTGGGAGGGGACACAAACCTTCAGACCATAGCATCCTCCAAGCCATACGTGAGGGGTGTGGACACCCAAACAAAATTGGATTCCTGTTACCAAGGAGAGAGGGGCAGTGGAGTGGGGAAGTGGCCAAGGCTGTCTGCTACATCATATGATGGTCTTTCCCAGCTCTGTAAGCATCAGTCCAGTATATTTTACAGGAGTTTATGATCTCTGGGTAGGAGCATTCCAGCTCTCATGTATTCAAAATGTCCATGAATTTCTATGTAGCTGCATTGTGATATTTATTATAATTTGTATTATAATTTTGTTTTATTATATCTGATGTTTTATTATAATTTTCCTGAAATACATATGGAATACCAATTCTTTTCTTCCAGTTACATTTAATTTGAATAAAGGAGCATGTAGTTCGGGAGGAGCATCTTCCAAATCAAGGTGAGCTATGTGAACAGGTATCTTAGAACCTGAAAATTTTGATGAAATGTTGATTACTACATTTTAAAAGGTGCAGTACTGTGAATTATTTTTTTCTGGTTGTTATTTTCATCTCTTTTTCTTTTTTGTTTAATGATTGTTTTGTTTTATTTTCTTAGGAACTGGTTTTTCTCTTATTTGCCTATGATGAGCTGATTCTATCTTTTAAGGAAAAGCTCATTTTCATTAAATGCTTCACATGGTAAACCTTAACTTCTCCCTGAAAGCTTCTCCACTTCAAGGTTCTTTCTGTGCTATGGCAATACTATTCAGTGTTCTGTCATAGCCCACTATCAAGTTTGTTAGCTGGAGTACACACTTGTTGTTTTACCTGCTCTATTATGATTTTCTGAGAACAGAGACTAACTTATTCAACTATCTCCTTAGCACCTGGTAGGAATATAAGTGCATTAGTAGACACTCAGTAATAATTGCCTTCCCTTCTAGATGGTGTGGTACTGAGCAAGACTTGGCCAGCCTTTTCTATAAAGAGCCACATAGTAAATATTTTAGACTTTGTTGGCCATGTGTCTTTGTCATCACTTAACTCTGCTCTCAGAGCGAGGATGCAGCCATAGATGATACGTAAGTGAATGAGCTTGGCTGTGTTCCAATAAAATCTTATTTATAAAAACAGGCAGCAGACTGGATCTGGCCCTCAACTGCAATTTTTCAAGCCCTGGTATGGCACATAGTCAGGTATTTATATGTACTTTTCATGTTCTCTTCTCTTGCAGTTCTCATATATTCTTTCACCAAATATCTGTGCATACTTGTGATGTGCAGTGCATGCAGTTTGGTTATGGAGGTGAAAGATAACTCAGACAGGATATTCAGAAGGGCACTGTATATTCAGTATCTACTGGAATTTAGTTTTAAGCTGGGTGATTTGCTGTTTTACTTAATATTCTACATGGTGCTTATTTAACCTAACTCAGTTTTTTGTTTCTGCGAGTTTTTTTTTTCTTTTTTTGGTTTACAGGCTAATGGTTATTTGCACGGCTAAGTAAGTGTCTAGGAGAATTGAGGGAGACAGGCAGTCTGAGTCAGCAGTGCCTAACTGCTTCAGGATGACTTGCCAGCTGTCTTAACTTTGATCAAAGTGTTTCAGTAGTAACATCTGTATTAGCTATCATGAAGAAATTGGTGAATTGGGTTCTATATATGATATATTTGAAAAGAAAATTTCTTTTCAAAATATTGCTGTGATATGACCAGGAAGACAGGCTGGAGTATATCTTAACACATGCCATATAGTTTTGGACCCTTATGTGTTTCTATTTTCCTTTATTATTTGTTATTCCTAAGTGTAGATGAATGTTGAGATTGGTCCCACTGGGCCCCAAATTGATCGCCCTTATGTTAGTTTTCTATGGCTGCTGTAACAAGTTACCACAAACTAGGTGGCTTGAAACAGCAGAAATTGATTCTGTCTCTGGAGGCCAGAGTTCTGAAATCAGTATCCTTGAGCCAAAATCAAGGTGTCTGCAGGCCTGTGCTCCCCCCAGAGTCTCTGGGGAGAATCTGTTCCTCACCTCTTCCGGCTTCTGATGGCTGCAGGCATTCCTGGGCTTTGGGTTGCATATCTGCTCTATCTTCACATCACCTTCCCCTCTGTGTGCCATCCCCCTCTGCTTCCCTCTTTTTTTAAAATTTATTTTTTAATTTTATTTTTTTAATGTATGTATTTATTTATTCGGTTGTGTTGGGTCTTCGTTGCTGCATGTGGGCTTTCTCTAGTTGCATCGAGCGGGGGCTACTCTTCGTTGCAGTGTCCGGTCTTCTCATTGTAGTGGTTTCTCTTGTTGCGAAGCTCAGGCTTTAGGCGCGCGGGCTTCAGTAGTTGTGGCGCGCGGGCTCTAGAGCGCAGGCTCAGTAGTTCTGGCGCACGGGCTTATTTGCTCCACAGCATGTGGGATCTTCCTGGACCAGGGATCGAACCCATGTCCCCTGCATTGGCAGGTGGATTCTTAACCACTGTGCCACCAGGGAAGTCCCTGCTTCCCTCTTAAAGGATGCATGTGGTTGCAGTTAGAGCCCACCCAGATAATCCAGAACAATCTCATTTCAAAATCTTTAACTTAATCCCATTTGCAAAGGCCCTTTTTCCAAATAAGGTAACATTTGTAGGTTCCAAGGATGAGGACCTGATAGCTTTGGGGGTCTGCTATTCAGCCTATTACATCCCTATGCCAAACTGTGATTTTGTTAGTAAAAACATTAGTTTTATTTGACCAAGTTCTGTGACTTCAGTCTCAACTGTCTATAATAATGTGAAAATAGTGTCACAGATAATACAATGGAGAGACTATCTAAGTTTTCTTTTTCTGAAATTATGGTATATTTTTTTAGAGGTTCGGATTTATTTTCCTGTTGATTAATATCTCATATATTTAAAACCCAGAATTAACTAAGTGATCTAGATATCAAAAATGGATAATTTAGGCTGTGTGAGGCACAAAGATAAGCCCTGCTTCCCCATTGCTGGAACAAAGATTACTCAGCTCTCACTTCTGTTTTTCCTTTGGGCTTCCCTCTCTTTTTTTTTAACATCTTTATTGAGTATAATTGCTTTACAATGTTGTGTTAGTTTTTGCTGTATATCGAAGTGAATCAGCTAGATGTATACATATATCCCCATATCCCCTCCCTCTTGCATCTCCCTCCCACCCTCCCTATCCCTCTCCTCTAGGTGGTCACAAAGCACCGACCTGATCTCCCTGTGCTATGTGGCTGCTTCCCACTAGCTATCTATTTTACATTTGGTAGTGTATATATGTCCATGCCACTGTCTCACTTTGTCCCAGCTTACCCTTGCCCCTCCGTGTGTCCTCAGGTCCATTCTCTATGTCTCCGTCTTTATTCCTGTCCTGCCCCTAGGTTTTTCAAAACCTTTTTTTTTTTTAGATTCCATATATATGTGTTGGCAAACGGTGTTTCTTTTTCTCTTTCTGACCTACTTCACTCTGTAGGACAGACTCTAGGTCCATCCACCTCACTACAAATAACTCAATTTTGTTTCTTTTTATGGCTGAGTAATATTCCATGGTATATATTTGCCACATCTTCTTTATCCATTCATCTGTCGATGGACACTTAGCATGCTTCCATATCCTGACTATTGTAAATAGTGCTGCAGTGAACATTGTGGTACATGACTCTTTTTGAATTATGGTTTTCTCAGGGTATATACCCAGTAGTGGGATTGCTGGGTCATATGGTAGTTCTATTTGTAGTTTTTTAAGGAACCTCCATACTGTTCTCCATAGTGGCTGTATCAATTTACATTCCCACCAACAGTGCAAGAGGATTCCCTTTTCTCCACACCCTCTCCAGCATTTATTGTTTGTAGATTTTTTGATGATGGCCATTCTGACCGGTGTGAGGTGATAACTCATTGTAATTTTGATTTGCATTTCTCTAATGATTAATGATGTTGAGCATCCTTTCATGTGTTTGTTGGCAATCTGTATATCTTCTTTGAAGAAATGTCTGTTTAGGTCTTTTGCCCATTTTTGGATTGGGTTGTTTGTTTTTTTGATATTGAGCTGCATGAGCTGTTTGTATATTTTGGAGATTAATCCTTTGTCAGTTGCTGCGCTTGCAAATATTTTCTCCCATTCTGAGAGTTGTCTTTTTGTCTTGTTTATGGTTTCATTTGCTGTGCAAAAGCTTTTAAGTTTCATTAGGTCCCATTTGTGTATTTTTCTTTTTATTTCCATTTCTCTAGGAAGTGGGTCAAAAAGGATCTTGCTGTGATTTATGTCATAGAGTGTTCTGCCTATGTTTTCCTCTGAGAGTTTTATAGTGTGTGGCCTTACATTTAGGTCTTTAATCCATTTTGTTTATTTTTGTGTATGGTGTTAGGGAGTGTTCTAACTTCATTCTTTTACATGTAACTGTCCAGTTTTCCCAGCACCACTTATTAAAGAGGCTGTCTTTTCTCTATTGTATATTCTTGCCTCCTTTTTCAAAGATAAGGTGACCATACATACATGGGTTTATCTCTTGGCTTTCTATCCTGTTCCATTGATCTATACTTCTGTTTCTGTGCCAGTACCATACTGTCTTGATTACTGTAGCTTTGTAGTATAGCCTGAAGTCAGGGAGCCTGATTCCTCCAGCTCCGTTTTTCTTTCCCAAGATTGCTTTGGCTCTTCGGGGTCTTTTGTGGTTCCATACAAATTGTGAAGATTTTCGTTCTAGTTCTGTGAAAAAGGTCATTGGTAGTTTGATAGGGATTGCATTGAATCTGTAGATTGTTTTGGGTAGTATAGTCATTTTCACAATGTTGATTCTTCCAATCCAAGAACATGGTGTATCTCTCCATCTGTTTGTATCATCTTTAATTTCTTTCATCATTGTCTTACAGTTTTTTGCATACAGGTCTTTTGCCTCCTTAGGTAGATTTATTCCTAGGTATTTTATTCTTTTTGTTGCAGTGGTAAATGGGAGTGTTTCCTTAATTTCTCTTTCAGATTTTTCATCATTAGTGTATAGAAATGCAAGAGATTGCTGTGCATTAATTTTGTATCCTGCTCCTTTACCAAATTCATTGATTAGCTCTAGTAGTTTTCTGGTAGCATCTTTAGGGTTCTCTGTGTATCGTATCATGTCATCTGCAAACAGTGACAGTTTTACTTCTTCTTTTCCGATTTGGATTCCTTTTATTTGTTTTTCTTCTCTGATTGCTGTGGCTACAACTTCCAAAACTAAGTTGAATAGTAGCAGTGAGAGTGGGCAACCTTGTCTTGTTCCTGATCTTAGAGGAAATGGTTTCAGTTTTTCACCATTAAGAATGATGTTGGCTATGGGTTTTTCATATATGGCCTTTATTATGTTGAGGTAAGTTCCCTCTATGCCTACTTTCTGGAGAGTTTTTATCATAAATGGGTGTTGAATTTTGTCAAAAGCTTTTTCTGCATCTATTGAGATGACCATATGGTTTTTCTCATTCAACTTGTTAATATGGTGTATCACATTGATTCATTTGCGTATATTGAAGAATCCTTGCATTCCTGGGATAAACGCCACTTGATCATGCTGTATGATCCTTTTGATGTGCTGTAGGATTCTGTTTCCTAGTATTTTGTTGAGGATTTTTGCATCTATTTTCATCAGTGATATTGGCCTGTAGTTTTCTTTTTTTGTGATATCTTTGGTTTTGGTATCAGGGTGATGGTGGCCTCATAGAATGAGTTTGGCAGTGTTCCTCTCTCTGCCATATTTTGGAAGAGTCTGAGAAGGATAGGTGTTAGCTCTTCTCTAACTGTTTGATAGAATTTGCCTGTGAAGCCATCTGGTCCTGGGCTTTTGTCATTTGGAAGATTTTTAATCACAGTTTCAATTTCAGTGCTTGTGATTGGTCTGTTTATATTTTCTATTTATTCCTGGTTCAGTCTCAGAAGGTTGTGCTTTTCTAAGAATTTGTCTATTTCTTCCACGTTGTCCATTTTATTGGCATGTAGTTGCTTGCAGTAAGCTCTTATGATCCTTAGCATTTTTGCAGTGTCAGTTGTTACTCCTCCTTTGTCTTTTTTCTTATTTTTCCTCGTCTTATTTTTTTCTTTTGCGGTACGCGGGCCTCTCACCATTGTGACCTCTCCCATCATGGAGCACATGCTCCGGAATTGCAGGCTCAGCGGCCATGGCTCACAGGCCCAGCCGCTCCGCGGCATGTGGGATCCTCCCAGACCAGGGCACGAACCTGTGTCCCCTGCATCGGCAGGCGGACTCTCAACCACTGCGCCACTAGGGAAGCCCACTTCTCCTTTTCATTTCTAATTCTGTTGATTTGAGTCTTCTCCCTTTTTTTTCTTGATGAGTCTGGCTAATGGTTTATCAATTTTGTTTATCTTCTCAAAGAACCAGCTTTTAGTTTTATTGATCTTTGCGATCATTTCCTTAATTTCTTTTTCATTTATTTCTGATCTGATTTTTATGATTTCTTTCCTTCTGCTAACTTTGGGGTTTTTTGGTTTTTCTTTCTCTAATTGCTTTAGGTGTAAGGTTAGGTTGTTTATTTGAGGTTTTTCTTGTTTCTTGAGGTAGGATTGTATTGCCATAAGCTTCCCTCTTAAAACTGCTTTTGCTGCATCCCATAGATTTGGGATGTCGTGTTTTCATTGTCATTTGTTTCTAGGTTCTTTTTTCATTTCCTCTTTGATTTCTTCAGTGATCTCTTGGTTATTTAGTAGTGTATTGTTTAACCTCCTTGTATTTGTATTTTTACAGGTTTTTTCCTGTTATTCATATCTAGTCTCATAGTATTGTGGTTTGAAAAGATACTTGATACCATTTCAGTTTTCTTAAATTTACCAAGGCTTGATTTGTGACCCAAGATATGATCTATCCTGGAGAATGTTCCATGAGCACTTGAGAAAAAAGTGTATTCTTCTGTTTTTGGATAGAATGTCCTATAAATATCAGTTAAGTCCACCTTGTTTTATGTGTCATTTAAAGCTTGTGTTTCCTTATTTATTTTCATTTTGGATGATCTGTCCATTGGTGAAGGTGGGTTGTTAAAGTCCCCTACTATTATTGTGCTACTGTTGATTTCCCCTTTTATGGCTGTTAGCATTTGCCTTATGTATTGAGGTGCTCCTATGTTGGGTGCATAAATATTTACCATTGTTATATCTTCTTGGGTTGATCCCTTGATCATTATGTAATGTCCTTCTTTGTCTCTTGTAATAGTCTTTGTTTTTAAACTCTGTTTTGTCTGATATGAGAATTGCTACTCCAGCTTTCTTTTGATTTCCATTTGCATGGAATATCTTTTTCTCTCCCCTCACTTTCAGTCTGTATGTGTCCCTAGGCCTGAAGTGGGTCTCTTGTAGACAGCATATATATAGGTCTTATTTTTGTATCCATTCAGCCAGTCTATGTCTTTTGGTGGGAGCATTTAATCCACTTACATTTAAGGTAGTTATCAATATGTATGTTCCTATTACCATTTTCTTAATTGTTTTGGGTTTGTTTTTGTAGGTATTTTCCTTCTCTTGTGTTTCCTGCCTAAAGAAGTTCCTTTAACATTTGTTGTAAAGCTGGTTTGTTGGTGCTGAATTCTCTTAGCTTTTGCTTGTCTGTAAAGGTTTTAATTTCTGTGTCAAATGTAAATGAGATCCTTGCTGGGTAGAGTAATCTTGGTTGTAGGTTTTTCCCTTTCATCACTTCAAATATGTACTGCCACTCCCTTCTGGCTTGCAGAGTTTCTGCTGAAAAATTAGCTGTTAACCTTATGGGGATTCCCTTGTATGTTATTTGTTGCTTTTCACTTGCTGCTTTTAATATTTGTTCTTTGTATTTAATTTTTGATAGTTTGATTAATATGTGTCTTGGCGTGTTTCTCCTTGGACTTATCCTGTGTGGGACTCCGCACTTTCTGGACTTAATTGACTATTTCCTTTCCCATATTACGGAAGTTTTCAACTATAATCTCTTCATATATTTTCTCAGTCCCTTTCTTTTTCTCTTCTTCTTCTGGGACCCGTATAATTCGAATGTTGGTGTGTTTAATATTGTCCCAGAGGTCTCTGAGACTGTCCTCAATTCTTTTCATTTTTTTTTCTTTTTTCTGCTCTGCAGTAGTTATTTCCACTATTTTATCTTCCAGGTCACTTATCTGTTCTTCTGCCTCAGTTATTCTGCTATTGATTCCTTCTAGAGAATTTTTAATTTCCTTTATTGTGTTGTTCATCATTGTTTGTTTGCTCTTTAGTTCTTCTAGTTCCTTGTTAAACATTTGTTGCATTTTCTCCATTCTATTTCCAACATTTTGGATCATCTTTACTATCATTACTCCCAATTCTTTTCAGGTAGACTGCCTATTTCCTCTTCATACTTTGCTCCTTCATCTGCTGCATATTTCTCTGTCTTCTCATTTTGCTAAAATTACTGTGTTTGGGGATCTCCTTTTCACAGGCTGCAGATTAGTAGTTCCCATTGTTTTTGGTGTCTGCCCCCAGTGGGTAAGGTTGGCTCAGTGGCTTGTGTAGGCTTCCTGGTGGAGACGACTAGTGCTTGTGTACTGGTGGATGAGGCTGGATCTTGTCTTTTGGTGGGCAGGACTGTATCCGGTGGTGTGTTTTGAGGCGTCTGTGAACTTGCTATGATTTTAGGCAGCCTCTCTGCTAATTGGTGGGGTTGTGTTCCTGTGTTTCTAGTTGTTTGGCATGGCGTGTCCAGCACTGGAGCTTCCTGGTCGTTGAGTTGAGCTGGGTCTTAGCGTTGAGACGGAGATCTCTGGGAGAACTCTCGCCTATAGAGATTACATGGGGCCAGGAGGTCTCTGGTGGACCACAGTCCTGAACTTGGCTCTCCTACCTCAGAGGCTCAGGCCTGACACCCAACCAGAGCACCAAGACCCTGTCAGCCACACGCTGTCTTTGGTTTTCCGTCTCCAGGCACAGCCTGGCCTCCACACACCTCCGTGTCTCCAGGAAGGCTTGGCACTGGGCCCGGTCTGACAGGTAACTGATGAAGATTCCAGCTGTGTTCATACACATGAATAACACTGCCTGGGCCACAACTCATCAGCTCAGTAACTCCACTTCGGTGTGGCTTCCCTGTCTCTTAATTGCACACATGCCCACTCCAGTTACTGAAAGCAGAATCCTAGGGCTGTTCTAGAAGCCTTCCGTTCCATTTCCAGTCTGTTACTGTTCATTTCCTGCCTTGATTTTAACCTCATTTGACCCTGTCTCAATCTCTCACCTTTCTACTAGAATCTTTTTTTGGGCTGGAGAGGCATTATTGGTACAGCAGCTGGTGTAAGATTAAATATCATACAAAGCAAAGCTGGAAACAAATTGACTATTTTCTTTTTCTTTTTTTTTCGGTACGTGGGCCTCTCACTGTTGTGGCCTCTCCCGTTGCGGAGCACAGGCTCCGGACGCGCAGGCTCAGCGGCCATGGCTCATGGGCCTAGCCGCTCCACGGCATGTGGGATCTTCCTGGACCGGGGCCCGAACCTGTGTCCCCTGCATCGGCAGGCGGACTCTCAACCACTGCGCCACCAGGGAAGCCCTCAATTTTTATCATTTGTATAATTTTTGTTTTTCTAGAATATTCTTTTCAACTAGATATTCAAATTTATTATCCGTTTTATTAATCTTTTAGAATACTGTCCTTCATCATGTCTCATCAACATTCTTTATATTTTTCATTTATTCATTTTAGCTCTAAGAGATTCTTTTTTAAAAAATAATTAATTAATTTTTGGCTGTGTTGGATCTTCATTACTGTGCGTGGGGGCTACTCTTCGTTGTGGTGCGTGGGCTTCTTATTGTGGTGGCTTCTCTTGTTGTGGAGCACGGGCTCTAGGTGCACAGGCTTCCGTAGTTGTGGCATGCTGGCTCAGTAGTTGTGGCGCATGGGCTCAGTTGCTCCGCGGCATGTGGGATCTTCCCAGACCAGGGATTGAACCAGTGTTCCCTATGTTGGCAGGCAGATTCTTAACCACTGTGCCACCAGGGAAGTCCCTCTTAGAGATTCTTGATGTCACAAGCAGAAAGGATCTTTCTGAATGTCAAATCTTACCATGTCTTTCTCTTGTTAAAGAGTTTTGACAATTTAAGCCATCGTCTATATGATAACCTCTAGTTATGTTTACAGGTGTACCACCTGCCATCTGCACCGCAGCTCCGCTGAGCCATTTGTCTCCTAAGCACTCTGTGGTCTCACTCTTGTTTGCATCTACTGCTCTCTCTCCCTGGAATGCCCTCCGTATCTGTTCTCCCACTACATCATGAGATCCTGATGGGCTATTCTGTTCATTTTTTATTCCTGATGATTCTCACATTTTAATCATTTAGTAATGCTGACGACATTTTCTAAATAGAAAACTTTATTTTTCCTATTCAGTTTAGTTTTCTTGTGTGGTGAAATATACATAACATAAAATGGTCCATTTTAACCATTTTTAAGTATACAATTCAGTGGCATTAAATAGATTCACACTGTTGTGAAACCATCACCGGTATCCATCTCCAAATCTTTTCATCGTCCAAAACTGAAACTCTGAACCCACTAAAAAATAACTCCCCACTACACTTCCCCTTAGCCCCTGGTTACCTCTGTTCTACTCTTCTGTCTTTATGAATTTGACTACCTCATTTGAGTGGAATTATACAGTGTTTGTCCTTTTGTGTCTGGCTTCTTTCACTTAACATAAGCTCTTCGGGGTTTATCCATGTTGTGGCATGGATCAGAATTTCGTTCCTTTTTAATCTGAATAATAATACCCCACTGTATATATAGACCACAGTTTGTTTATCCATTCATCTGTCAGTGAACATTTGAGTTGTTTTTACCTTTTGGCTCTGTGATTAATGCTCTTCCGACGATCGGTGTCCATATATCTGTTCAAGTCCCTGCTTTCAATTACTTTGGGTATTTACCTGGAAGTGGAATTGCTGGATTGTATGGTAATTCTGTGTTTAACTTTTAAAAGGTTTTCCACAGCAGCTGCAATATTTTACATTCCCACCAGCAATTACACAAGGGTTCCAGTTTCTCCACATCCTTGCCAGTGCTTGTTATTTTCTGTATTTTTTTATAATAGCGATCCTAATGAGTGTGGGTAGTATTTCATTGTGGTTTTGATGTGCAGTTTCCAAATGATTAGTGATGTTAAGCATCTTTTCATGTGCTTTCTGGCCATTTATAGATCTTTGGAGAATTGTCTATTGCCCATTTTTAAATTGGGTTAAATTTCCAAGCTGAAACAAATACCAAAATATTGAATAATTTATAGATGTGTTTGACAACTTACTGTTGATAAAATTTGAGGAATCACGGAGAATGTGAGAAGACGCAGAAAGCAGAAAAATAAGCAAATGTTTTTTCTAAAAGTGGAGAAAAATCTTCAGGACACAATAGTAGCTAGCTTTTCCTAGTGATTATAGTAGGAAATAGGTGGTTTGTGAACATGTAAGGAAGAAGTAATTACTAGACCCCAAAATAGCCACGTAATCCTAACTGCCCTTCTGCTGGGATCATTAGTGCCTATTTATATAGACATATTGTGGTTGTTTATGATCTGGAATTATTGCTAAATTCAGTGGATTCCTAGCTCAAAGTACATTTAACTCTAAAGAATATTTATTTTGAGTAGCACATTGAAGAGTTTATCTTTATTTGGACTTAATCTGTTCACAACCAATGTATATTATTTACAGTTGTCACAAACCTTAGAACTTAAAAATATGTCAAAGGATTGAATTATGGGACAAAACCTAGTAAGTGAAATGTTACAAGGGTACATTTAAAGCCTTCCAGTTAGATAAAGAGAGAATGGCTTCCATGAAGACAGGGTGTGGAAGTCCTGACCTGCAGCCTCCCCATATAAGAAGCAGGGATTTCAGTTGACTGCAGGCTCCACTGGAAGTCCTTACAGTCATCCGGCTGCTAATAAAGCTAATGCTGCCTTTAAATGCCTAAAGGAAAAGGTCCAAATAGTGGAAAATATTAACTCTACTGCATTTTCTATTAATCACACTTTTTTTCTTGTTTCCATGGTAGCTTTGTGCAAATATGTGTTCTTTGTATTTTACAAGTATGACAAATTAAGTAATTAGACTGATAATATTCAGTGAGTCAGCAAATATTAATGGAGCATCTATTTTATCTGAGTCACAAGATAGTTACTGCTACTTTACAGGGGGGAAAAAAATATATATATATATGTGGATATATATATTCTCTCCCCTCCTGTGAGAGAGGAGTCATATATACAAATGATTATATACCAGGTGGAGTGGGATGCCTGCCCCAAAGTGCTATGGCGGTTCAAAAACAACAAATTCCAAGAAGCCTCATGAAGAATGGATCTTAAAGAAGTTCAACAAATGGAGATAAATGGAGAGACTATTCTAGGTATAAAAGAGGCATTTGCAGATTTGCAAAAGCTTGAAGCACAGGGCATGGCTCAGTCAATAGCAAATTGTTCAGAATGACAAGTATACGTAATAAATCAAGGATGGCATTCTGGGGCCTGTGGTGACAATTTTATGATGACACTCAGAAACTTAGAATGTACACTGATGATGTTAGGCAATTGGGAACGATAAAAAAATTTTTAATTGGATGTTGATACCTTTGCTTTAAAGAAATAGAACTGGTAACAATGTGCTGGACTTCTACCAGCTGTTTTACAAACATCTCAACTTAATCCTGACGGTTGAGCTAGAGTTGGGTCACATTATTCTCCCCGTTTATATGTGAAGAAATGAGGCTTAGAAAAGTTAATTGCTCAAGGTCCCAGCAGAAGTAGGATCAAACAAACCCTGGTGGCCCCAACCCTGAAGCCAATGCTGTCATCCGTCACTCAGCCACACTGATAGAGTGGCACTCACTGAAGGTGGGGGGACAGGAAGGGTTCCATGTTCTCATGGTGCTCCCGGTCCTGTGAGTGATGGACACGCCCTTCGTAGTTCTGACTAATCTGTTGGAAACTAACCATGTAACAGATTTCTTCTGTGTTGTTCCTTTTGCACATTATAAAGCCTACGTCTTTGCACAGTTTTTGTTAACAGCACGGTTCCTCTTCCCATCAGTTCTTTGGGACCAAGTGCTCTGAAGACAGTAGGGAACGCAGCATCGGTGAAACGGAAGGAATCTTCCCAGAGCTCAGCTCAGTCAAAAGAAAAGAAGAAGAGGAAATCTGCACTCGATGAAATCATGGAGGTACGCTTTATGAAGTGCTTGTCAACTCTAGCTGTTAGGAGGATGATGTGATTCCAACCAAGGAAAGTTAAATAGTTTCACCAATTATGAGATTAATATAAAGTGAGAAAAATGTGCTCATACCAGGTTAGGAAAAAAGAGCCTAGATGTAGTTCCATCTGAATGGAGCTGGAACCTCCTTAGATAGGTTTATTTTCTTGCCTCAAGTGCTGTCTTCAAAACACTCCATAAAATTATGGTCAGTAGAGTTAGTTTAGGAGAACCTCAGAGGTAATTGAAGCCAGATATGAAAGCTCTGCTCACCTTTGGTGGCTTCATGAAATTGGCATCCTCCATGGATGCCCCCACCAACCTGGGCTCTCCTGTTGCCTCTGACTTCCACTTACCACCTCCTGGCCGGGAGAGAAAGCTTTGACTTTTTTTTTTTTTTTTTCTTTTGCGGTATGCGGGCCTCTCACTGCTGTGGCCTCTCCCGTTGCGGAGCACAGGCTCCGGACGCGCAGGCTCAGCGGCCATGGCTCACGGGCCCAGCCGCTCCGCGGCATGTGGGATCCTCCCAGACCGGGGCACGAACCTGTGTCCCCTGCATCGGCAGGTGGACTCTCAACCACTGCGCCACCAGGGAAGCCCTCTTGCATATTTTTAATTTGATTTAACCTGATGGCCAAGTTTATGTGATGAATCAGTGAAAACCTATGATTATCTGGATCTAGGGCTATACCTTTGCTCTAAATTTACCTGAAATTCTAGAGCTGTTCTGCAGAAGGTTCTTAATATAATCCTAAATATTCCTTTCTCCCTTCCAACACATCACTTTCCCTTATCAATAAATTTATGAAATAAGTAGAAAAGGCGAAGAGAAAGAATAATTGGATACAAGAAGCTAAGGTTTTTCCCTGTAACACCATTTCCTCTGGTCTCCTCATCCCTTTTCTTCATTTGTGAAGGGATGGGGGTAACTGTTTGGTCTTCCCTGTTACTGAGTCCTCACACAATGCAGGACAGTTAGAAAAGCTTAAAGTATAATATAACGTGTGTACGCTGTGAGATGTAGTCATTCCATCATTCAGCAGATACTGAGATGCTGTTACGTGCTGGGCATCATGTGAGGTCCTGCATGTGTAGGGTAGGGAGAAAAACACAGTCCCTGCATGTCATGGAGCTTTCACCCTAGTGAAGGAGGCATTCCACGACCAAGTGAACCAGTGGATAAGTAATTACAAAATGCTATGTGCTGAGGAGGTCTGAGGGCAGGGAGTGGGGAGATAGCTTGTTCCCCCGCTAGGGCAGGGGAGATCTCTAGTTCAGCATCCAAAGGGAAGATCCAGGTGGCTAGAGCATGGTAAGCACAAGAGTGGTGGCATTTGAGGTTGGAGAGAGAAACAGGGGCAACACCACAGAGGTCTTATAAGCCATTTTGAATTTAATTCAAAGTAAAATGGAAAGCCAGATCTACCTGCTTAGAATATAACCATGCCAAGTTTAGAATATTTTTTGTTCATATTGGAAAGTTGGAGGAATTAAGATGAGATTTTGAATCAACCAAAAAGCGACATTGTTCAGTCCCTTTGAAAGTAGTTACTTAGGGTTAACTGAGCAGTTGAGAAAGAAAAAGGTGTGAGATACAGCCAGGTCGTCTGGTCAGCACGTTTTCCTTTTGGTCACCCTTTCATTTACTTCTCTCCTGGTTGTGTTTTTCTTCCCCTCCATTCACAGGCTTTATTATCCTTATCAAACAGGGAAGCTCCTCTTTGCCATCAAACTGTATACCCAACTATGCTGTGCTGAATTGGTCTGTAAGAGTTATGTTTTTACTCCCTGAAAACATCGCCTGTTTTCCAGCTCATGACAGTCCAGAGGAGGAAGCAGGGATAGGGCAGAGTAATGCTGGCAGGTGGCGTTGCAGTATTGACTCAATAGAGGTTGTTTGCATTTATCTTCTTGGTCAGTTGACTTGCCTATCGCTTATTTTCTTAAATCCAAGTTGCTTTTTTTTTCAGTCAAAAACTAATTGCAAAAAAGGTTTGTGTTTGTCAGAGCTTGCAAATTATATCGATCTTCTGTGAGTGTGTTTTATGGTGTTCTTTTGCTAAATGGAATGTTATTTGAAATAAATTGAGGATTTTAAAGAGGTAATTTTATGAATGTCTCATGCGTCCTCCAGATTGAAGAGGAGAAGAAAAGAGCTGCCCGAACAGATTACTGGCTCCAGCCTGTATGTATCCTGCTGGGGCTTCTTACTTCTAAATGTGCTTTTAAGCGAATGATTTAAATAGCATTTGGTATAATGGCTAAATTTCTTAAATATCTTTAAATTCTATAGATAGATTTATAACTTTAATGACTTGTCTTTGCATCTACTCTGTAAGTATTGGTTGTATTGTTGTTAGAGGGTTACTTCATGTTCATGGACCAGTAGTGTTTCTTGAGTTTAATGCCAAATATGTGTATGGACACCTTGCATTTAAGCCTGGAATTATTTTCAATTTTTGCTATAAGAATACCCAGCTAGGTACTTTGTTGTAAAAACAGCTTTTTTGTTTTGTTTTGTTTTGTTTAACATCTTTATTGGCGTATAATTGCTTTACAATGGTGTGTTAGTTTCTGCTTTATAACAAAGTGAATCAGCTATACATATACATATATCCCCATATCTCTTCCCTCTTGCGTCTCCCTCCCACCCTCCTTATCCCACCTCTCTAGGTGGTCACAAAGCACCAAGCTGATCTCCCTGTGCTATGCAGCTGCTTCCCACTAGCTATCTATTTTACATTTGGTAGTGTATATATGTCCATGCCACTCTCTCACTTTGTCCCAGCTTACCCTTCCCACTCCCCGTGTCCCCAAGTCCATTCTCTAGTAGGTCTGCATCTTTATTCCCATCCTGCCCCTGGGTTCTTCATAACCATTTTTTTTTTTAGATTCCATATGTATGTGTTAGCATATGGTATTTATTTTTCTCTTTCTGACTTACTTCACTCTGTATGACAGACTCTAGGTCCATCCACATCACTACAAATAACTCAATTTCGTTTCTTTTTATGGCTGAGTAATATTCCATTGTATATATGTGCCACATCTTCTTTATCCATTCATCTGTCGATGGGCACTTAGGTTGCTTCCATGTCCTGGCTATTGTAAATAGAGCTGCAATGAACACTGTGGTACATGACTCTTTCTGAATTATGGTCTTCTCAGGGTATATGCCCAGTAGTGGGATTGCTGGGTCATATGGTAGTTCTATTTTTAGTTTTTTTAAGGAACCTCCATACTGTTCTCCATAGTGGCTGTATCAATTTACATTCCCACCAACAGTGCAAGAGGGTTCCGTTTTCTAAAAACAGGTTTTAATTATATAAGTTCAAGGAAAGATTTGTTTTTTATTGCTTTTTTATTATTGCTTCTTCTGTCTTTTTTCGGTTTTTCTTAGTCTAATTTACTAAAGTCTTTAAAAAATTTTTTTTTATTGAAGGAAAGATTCTTTAAATTCTGTAGTGCTTTCCAGTTTTCAGAAGTTTCACACACATGATTTCATGGAAGCCTGTAATAACTTTTTTTTCCCTCATCCCTTTATTGCCCCTCTCCACTTCCCTCTCCCCATTGGTAACCACTAATTTGTTCTCTATATTTGTGAGTCTGCTTCTTTTTTGTTTTATTCACTAGTTTGTTGTATTTTTTAGATTCCACATATAAATGATGTCATAGTTTTTATCTTTCTCTGACTTATTTCACTTTATTTCTTGTTCTTTTCAGATAACAATTGCATAATAATTTTTAAACATTTCAGTATTTTAAATATTTTTTATTTATTGCTGCTCGGTTTTGAACTTACTGGAATATGAAGTTTTCATAAAACCTTCAGGGTATCTTAGTTATCCTTAAGGAAGCTGGCTTGATCAATAACACGAGAGTGAAAAGTAATTATTTGGATAATTTCTGATTTATTATTATTATTAATAATGATCTTGAAGATCAAAAAGCATAAAGTTCTAACTTAAATCTTCATAGTTATTCCCTCTCTAGCTTAAAAATAATTTTGTTTCCATGTCTTAGTTTATATCCTTACACAATGGGAAACATTTGCCTGGTGATCACAGGAAAGATCATGAAATAAGTTTTGTAAAATGAAAATCCTTGCTGTATTAAATAGAAAATAAGTACTTCATAAACCAGACAGAGAAAGACAAATATCATGATATCGCTTATATGTGGAATCTAAAAAAAAGAAAGATACAAATGAGCTTCTTTACAAAACAGAAATAGACCCACTGACATGGAAAACAAACTTATGGTTACCAAAGGGGAAAGGCAGGGAGTAGGGAGGGGATAAATTAGGAGTTTGGGATTATCAGTTACACACTATTACGTATAAAACAGATAACCAACAAGGACCTACTGTATAGCATAGAGAACTATACTCAATATTTTTTAATAACCTATAAGGGAAAAGAATCTGAAAAAGAATAGATAAACATATACATATAACTGAATCACTGTGGTGTACACCTGAAACTAACACAACATTGTAAATCAACTATACTTCAATTAAAAAAAAAACTATTAAAAGAAAAGTGCTTCATATGAATTATTTCAGTTAATTCTCATATCAGCCCTACAAGGTAATTACTATTATTATTCCCTTTTTATAGGTGAGAAAACTGAGGTATAGATTATTTGAGTAATTCCCCCAAGGTCATTTAGAAAGTGGTGAGCTAGGATTTCCCTGGCAGCCAGATTCACTAGGTTGTACTCTGCCTGATAAACAGTACTTCCTGGGATGCATTAGTCTCCCTGACTTCCGTCTCTGAGTAGAAGTCTGGGTCAAGATTAGAAAAGGAAGGACCTAGAGAGAGGCAACCGTCTATGAATTATTCTGTTTGCTTTCCCTGTCAGAGTAGCTAGCATTTGATATTAATAGTTTCATATATTGTTTATGAATGTGTAATCAAGAATTTTGCTTAGAGCAGTAGTTCTTAACCAGAGCACAATTCAAAAAAATTTAGACCATTTCTTTCCAAGATATATATGCTTCAATACTACCACTATCCAGTCTCCTGGGGTGAAATGGCTATTTTCACTAACCACCTAGGTGATTCTCATGTTTAGAATCACCTTTGTTCAGAACCATTGGTTTAAAGGAAAAAGAATACAAAACAAAAACAAAAAAAACCCAAAACAAAACAAAGCATTTTTAGTTAGTCCAAAAGTTCTCTTCCCATTGACAATACTTTTTTTTTTTAAGATTTTTTTTTAATGTGGACCATTTTTAAAGTCTTTATTGAACTCCTTACAATATTGCTTCTGTTTTACGCCCTGGTTTTTTGGCCACAAGGCATGTGGGATCTTATCTCCCCAACCAGGAATTGAACCCACACCCCCTGCATTGGAAGGCGAAGTCTTTAACCACTGGACTGCCGGGGAAGTCCCTGCATTGACAATACTTTTAATAAAATTTTATTTTCAGTTTGATAATCTTCTGGTATAGTAAATTATTCAGATTTTCTTCCTAGCTCCTCTTGGAGAATGTTACATTAAAAGTGAAGATCAGCCAACAGGGATCCAGTGACTCAGTGTGTGTCTCATTTTGAAATGGGCAGTATGTGTGTTAAAATAACCAGCAGCCCACAGAGATGGATTGGAGAGCTTTAGTTTTTAAACTCAGAAAAGAAAGTTTTGACAGATGTGCTATGAGCAAGTGTCAATAGTATAATGAAGTAATGAATTATGTTTAAATTATAAGTGTGTGTACCCATGAGGGCCTTTGAGAAATTTAGCCCAGAAATCAGAGAAGCTGTTGGTATTATATGGCTTCATTGAGAAAGTCTTAATAGAATACTGGCTTAAGAATAAGAACATTCAAGCCTTCTCTTAAACATATTTTTCTGCTGTTAAATATCCTCCCCCAAAGTCCTTACTAGGTTTTTTGTTTTTTTGGGTTTTCTTTTGCTGTACGCGGGCCTCTCACTGTTGTGGCCTCTCCCGTTGCGGAGCACAGGCTCCGGACGCACAGGCTCAGCGGCCATGGTTCACGGGCCTACCAGCTCCGCGGCATGTGGGGCACGAACCTGTGTCCCCTGCATCAGCAGGTGGACTCTGAACCACTGCGCCACCAGGGAAGCCCCTTACTAGGTTTTTGTTAATGTAATGTTTAGCCTGGCTTATTGAAGTACTTGTGACCATCTAGTACTTCTGCTGTATCCACTTTGAAGTAGCAAATACAGAATTGCTGTAGTGAATCTGGAATTAAGTCACGTGATTTAATTTTCATCATCAGCCATTAGCTAATTGAAATCAGGAAAACAATGATAAAGAAGCAAACTCAGAATGCATTAATATGAAATAAACTCAGATTTCTCTCCCGTTGAGAACTAGATGCTCAGAAGAGTGATGCTTTTAGCTGGAGCTAGTCTGGAGGAGTCCAGTCTTATAAAAAATCCAGAGCAACATCATGAGAAAAGAGCATTGTGGAAAGTGTTGTGCTTTAGCTCAAAGCCTCTGTTTCTTGCAGTTCCCAGTGAGACTCTTGCTCTCTGAGTTTTTTTGTCAGCGGTGAACGTCAACATATAACATCCTTGGCATTTTTTCTTCCTTGAATGGAGAGAAAGAAAGAAGCTCTCTATGAAAGACCTGGATTAATAGAGTTGACATTGGTGGATGAAAGTCTTAGATTTCAGGAAACCTTCACTATGGAAATCAGCCATGAGATATGTGGTTTTTCCTCTTGGTAACCAACTGTGTTGAATAAAAAGAGACAGAAGGAATGAAAGATTACTAAGGAAATGTTCTGCCATCGTTGGGAAGACTTCCAACTCCAAAATGTCTTATTTGGCAAAGCAGTTAACATTTTACTATGATTTTTGGTGAAAATGTTTAAAATGAAGGATCAAAAGAGGAAAGATAATTTATATCATTCCTTCCATCGTTATTTTTTTCTTATATTCCAGGAAATTGTAGTGAAAATTATAACCAAAAAACTTGGAGAGAAATATCATAAGAAAAAGGGGATTGTTAAGGTAAGAACATGAAGTTATGATGGAATTTGGGGAAGGAGCTGGTGTGTGGCTGAGTAAAGCCATTTTGATATTCCTTAAAAATCAAGTCCTAGTAACAGAAGCAGTGTGTCTAAGGTTCTTGATGGTTCCATGAAAGGAAGGCTGACTTCCCAATGGTTGGAGAAATATTTCATTTCCAACCATAGTTTATACTTAACTTTGGTCGGCTTTCTTACTAGAGCAAATGGTATGTATGAAATCCCATCAGCACCTCTTAAAAAAATTCAGTGAGCGCACCTTGCTAGTAAGTAAGGTACATTCCCTTTGTTAATGACGGGCAATGTAATAGTGCCCCAGAGTTCCAAGGAGGACTTCCTTGTGGTTTGCCTGAGAGACTTATCTTTTGATTGCTCTAGGATTTTAAAATTTAAAAATCAATGCTCCAGTCTTTTTCTTTCTTTTGCTTTTCCTGAGTATAGTTTCATGCTAGCACCCAGCCTTGTGCATGCATAAGTTGTCCTCCTACTGTACTTGAAATGACACAGAATTATCCCTCTCATTGTATTTCTTAAAGTCTTATTCTAAGATCACCAGCCTTTCCCTCCAGATGAAAACCTTAACTAAACTTTGAATTGAATTCTTTAAGAACCATAAGGTCATATATGGCATCTAGAAAATAAACTCCATTGATACAAGGAGTTACTCTTAAAACAAGTTACTCTTACCTTTTGGTTAGAATTTCATTGTTTACATTTATTTCTGTCCTTTGGACTTTGTGTTCACATCTTTCTTCTGTTATAAAAGTGTTGGTTTTACATGGCAGGAAGTAATTGACAATTACACAGCTGTCGTGAAGATGATTGATTCTGGAGACAAGCTGAAACTTGACCAGACTCATTTAGAAACAGTAATTCCAGCACCAGGTAAATCTTTTTGCAGACCATTTAATATACCATCGAAATAAGTGATTCCATTCTTTAAAACCTTAGTTTCTGACGTTACTTGATAGTTCTGGGTATGAGTTTCCTTTTTAGAAACATATAATTGCCAATATAACTGATCCCAGTTTGACTTGGTGAGATGGTAGTTTACCAGGCCTCTGAGAAAGCTATTTTGTGGCATAAATAAATTTTCCCTTTCTAGAATCTTTGTTTTCTTTCCAGAAGCAAATCACAGACATATCTGGATAAAATCAATCATATTAGGATTATTATTAATATATTTGTTTAGCTATTTGAGATGGTAACGTAAAAGTCAGTATTATTTTGCATTTTCTTTTCCTTAATTGTCTTACACATATCTAGTATAAATGCTTCTGTAGTTAGGTTGTTTGCCTCTGACCCAGACTCTTCATGGTGGTATCATTGCTGGCACAGTGATAATGTTAGTCTCTAAAACTTCTGTTTATCAGATCCTATATTCTTTCTCCCTAAAATAAAATTCATTTTATGGATTAGAAATTGTGAACTTTTTTTTCAGCTTCAGTAAGATGTAATTAACATAAACTGCATCTGTATAAAGTATACAATTTGATGTTTTCAACACATGCATACTCCCATGAAAACCATCCTTACAATCAAGTTAGCAAATGTGTCCATCGCCCCCCAAAGTTTCCTCCGTTTCCTTTATAATCCTTTGCTTCCAGCTCTGTCTCCCCTGTCCCCCACGCAACCACCAATCTGCTTTCTGTGACCATAGATTAGCTCATATTTTTCTACAGTTTTATATAAATAAAATCATACCACGTGTCCTGTGTTTCTGTCTGGCTTCTTTCACAAGTACATCATTTTGGATTCATTCACGTTGTGTGCATCTATACTTTATTCCTTTTTATTGCCAAGTATTTCATTATGTGGATGTGCCAGTTTCTTTATCCAGTCACCTACTGAATGGACATTGGGGTTGTTTACGGCTCTTGGCCATTACAAACAAAACTGCTATATGAACATTCGCATATGGATCTTTGTATGGATATATGGTTTCTGTTCAGAAAATTCTTAGAGATAGAATGGCTCAACCAAATAGCAGGCATATATTTACGCTTTTATGAAACTAGCAACCATCTTATGATCTTAAAAAGAGAGAAATTAAAAGTAAGCTGAATTTTTTCTGATTACTTCTGGGCTCTGGGCATCTCCTCCAAGAACCTTATACTCCTTGGTATAAAATTAAAACATCCCTTGACAAATAAGTAGAAAAAATGAGGGGTCTTGTAATGTTACAGTAATCAAAGTATCTACAAACTGTACTGTAGAATCATACAGATATTAAATGATTAAGAACATCTAAGAGAAGAGTTTTGTTTTCTACTATGTTGATTCAGTGTAATTGCATTTGGCTGTAAGAAAGTAGAAGAAAGTGGCCATTTTCTTTGTATTAAGTGTTAACCCTTTTTTGTTACAGGAAAAAGAATTCTCGTTTTAAATGGAGGCTACAGAGGAAATGAAGGTACCCTAGAATCCATCAATGAGAAGACTTTTTCAGCTACTATAGTCATTGAAACCGTAAGTATAGTTTACACAAAGACAGAAATTTCAAAATGCTTTTAAAATGTGCTATCGTTTTTTTTTCATTGGATTGGTGTTTTAAGTTTGGGTTTTCTGTTTGCCTTCTCTCCTATTTGGAAATCTATAAGCTTATTTTCTCTAATGACTGACATTACTAAAGCATTTTATTTTCTGATTACAAAAGAAATTCCTTATGTGTCTTAATCTGTTCAGGCTGCTGTAACAGAATACCATAGACTGGGATGGCTTTAGAAACAACAGAAATCTATTTCTCACATTTGTGGAGGCTGGAAGTCCAAGATCAAGGCACAGGCAGATTCGATGTCTGTTGAAGGCCTGTTTCCTGGTTAATGTGTCCTCACATGGTGGGAGGGGAAAGGGAGCTCTCCGGGATCCCTTTTTAAGGGCACTAATGCATTCTCAAGGGCTCTGCCCTCATGACCTAATCACTTCCCAAAGACCCCACCTCCTAATACCATTACATTTTGAATGTATTGAATGAATTTTGACAGGGACACAAACATTGTCTCTAGCAGCACTCTTGGATAAAAGCTGAAAAATACAATTTAATATAAATAATTTTTTAAATTGCCTGTAAACCTCCAGGCAAATGATAACCTCCATTAATGTTTTGGTCTGTTTTTTTTTCAACCTTTCTATTTTATAACATTGTATATATTACACGTAGTTTTGTATCCCAGTTTTTTCCCCCCACATCTAACCTAAAACTCAATCTGCCGTAGTGTGATTAGTGGGGAATATATAGTCAGAGTTAATGGGGGAAAAGCCACAGAGATCAATAATATTTTTTAATGTCCTTCTTTCTTTCATGAAGGATGTAAGGTAGAAGAGATCAATAAATAGATTTTAAGAAATCTGACATTTAAGTAAAATTGCTCGTTGACTTAGAACTGATGGTCCACTGACAGGTCTACACATGAGGCTGAGTGAGACCTGAGCTGTCTTCAGAAGGAAGGGTCTGAAACATGTTTTTTTCCTAACTGCCTAATTCTTTTTAGATCCCTGCGCTACTGCACCGTGTATCTTTATCTCTAAATGAGAAGCTTTTTCATCTCCACTACAGGAAGTTTTAGTGTTTGGGGGAATAATCAACTTCCTGAAGAGTCTGATGAAAGTTTTGGGCTCTCTGCAAGAAACTGCACATAAACTGCCAAATTTTATGTGTTCCCTTTAAGGAGTTCTTAGGTCCCCTGAGCCCACCTATGAACGGGTTTGGGAATATGTGTCTCAGGAAAGCTTTCCAGAAAAACCACTTAGGTTCTGATTTGAAAGAAATCACATTTCAGTAAATTAAGCATTTTTTCCCTGTCCTTGAAAATACTAACTTAATCACCAATGAACATAAATGCTAAGGGGGAAAAAAAGGAACAGGGAATGTCACCTGTCAGTAGGGAATTTATTAATCTGACTACCTGAACAGATTGAGGCTCTTTTTTAAATCTTTTTTTTCTGATTCAATCAGCATAAGATCGTGGAAACTCTCGTATTTCCTTGGCAGGTTGAATCTCCTCCACTTTCTAGTTTCCTAATACTACCCAACTTCGATCCCGCTTCACGTTTTCATCTAAGGGAAACAGAACGACTCAGTACTGTTGAGGATATTTTAGGTTCCATCCACACCTTTGGTTTCCAGTCTGTATGATTTTCAAGAGCTGCTTTCTTCCCGGCCTTGCTGTGAACCCACAGCTCCATCTTCCCCTCTAATGCTTTCATCGCTCTCAGAGCCAGACCGAGATAGAACCTCGGAGGTGATCCACAGGGAAAGCCTTTCTGGTTGATTGCAAAGCAGCGTGTACTCTTGGGAGAGGAAACCCACGTGCAAATTTTTTGTTTTTTTTCTTCTTCTTTTGCAGCCTGCCTCCATTAAAAATATCTGTTGGTTTGTTCATGTCGGTCAGCTTGTCTCTACGTCCGCATGTTTTCTCCAAGTCAATGCCCTGAAAAACATGAACTTTTCGAGTGGTTTCTCCTATTTTTATTATTTCTGGCATCTTAAATTTTAGTATCAGTATCCTAAGATTCGAAATTTCCACATTTATTAAGCAGATTTTTTAAATAGCTCACAAATTGTTCAAAACCAGCCCCAGCTTTTTAGCTACTTGCCTAGTTAACCCAAGTCTGGCCCCCTTCTTTATCCCTTGCTTGGCCTTCTTATCACAGAAGTGTGATTGACCTTGGGCCTTTAAACCTGATGATGAAGGAGTCAAGCTGGGTCATGCTTTATCTGGGAACTTATTTCCTTTATATGTAATCATTATAGTACATTAAAAGAAAGACATTTTAAAAGCATTTTTTAAAGGAAGGTAAAAAATGTTAAAATCTCAGCCCAGGGTTAGAGTCATCATCATCATTTTATATTTTGCAGTGGAGAGGACCAACTTTTAAATTTTAACCGAAAGATTTAATAGTAAGAGTTAAGAATTATTGAGCTCATATGCATATTATGTTCCAGATGTTATTCTGAGCACTTTATATGTGCTAACTCATTTATATTTCTCAACAAGCCAGTAATGTAGGGTACTGTTACTGTTCCCCACTAGGGGATAATGGGGCACTGAGGGGTTATGTCACCTGCTGAGGGTGGGGTTTGAACTTGGGCAGTCTGGGTCCAGAGCCCATATTCTTAGCCTCTGTGTTCCCAGGCTGTATCAGCTTCTATGACAGGTATCACCTTTCATTAATCCAGTTTTCTTTCCCCTTTCCCTTTTTGTTGGATATGAAGGGAACAAGAAAATATATTTTAGGTTAGACTCATTTTCTTAATAAGACCAGCCTGTCACAGCTAAACTAGACAAATATGTTTGAGTATGAGGATTTGTATTGCTTAAAATAATATTTGTTATTTAAAAAAAAAGCCCAACTGATAGTGGCACAAACGTGATAGACATTAACTTCTCATTTTGAAGTCCAGAACAGGTCTTCTGAATCAGGGAATGGCTCTTTTCTTAGGGGTGATTTGTGAGCCCAGGGTCCTTCTGACTTGTGGCTCTACCACCTTCAACCGGGGCTTTGACAGCTGCCGTGTCCGTGTGCTTCAGGCAGGCCGCGGGGAGCGTGACGGGTTGCCTGTGGAGGGGAGCATGGCCTGGGCCTGGAAGTGGCCCGCGTCACTTCTGTTCCCTTCCTTGGGCCGAAGCTCCATCTCATGGCATACCTGACCACAGGAGGAGCCAGGAAGTGTGACTTTATCCAGGGAGCAGAGGAGATACTGACCAGCTAGCCAGTGTCTGCCACAGGGTCTAGAGATAACACATGCCACATAGCACTGAAGAAAATATGGCCAGTTCTTGATGAGGATGCCGTAGAATACTTTAGAATACTTTTAAAATTCACAGATGTGTAGAACTGTTAGCTACCTTAGTGGTATCTTAGGGATATGGAAAAGGCAAATTTGGATCCAGAAGTGTGTGTCCTTTTCTTGTCTTGTAAGTACATGTGTGTTCTTAACCTCTTCTTCAATTATTTTAATTTGTAGGGCCCTTTAAAAGGACGCAGAGTTGAAGGAATTCAATACGAAGACATTTCTAAACTTGCCTGAGTTAGAAAATTTGTTAACAGCACATTAAAATCTTAAAGCATCAAATTGGTGTTCACGAAGGCATTACAAGACTCTACTGTGTTAGGGTGTTTCTTTTGTATAAAACAAATGGATTTATTTAAATATTACTGTATAGTTGCTTAGCTAAACTTACAGAAAAATCTAGTTATGTCTTATGAAGTATCAAAATTATATAATTTTGTCTTTGTTATTTTTGTTTCCTTTGTGATATTTCCTTGATGATTTTTTATCTTCATTAAAAGAACATTATTGTACAGTGTTTTATATAGGACAATTTAGAATCATATAGTTAGAGGAAATCCTTCATATACTCTAAATTTCTATTTTCATCAGTAAAGTAGTAAAGTTGAACTGTAAATATAACTACATTTTAAAGAGTCAAACTATAAATAGAATAGCAGCTTTATTGAGATATAATTCACACACCATACAATTTCACCCATTTAAAGTGGACATTTCAGTGGTATTTAGAATATTTACAAAGTTGTGCAAGCACCACCGCTATCTAATTTGAAACATTTTCATCACCCCCGAAAGTAACCCTGTATCCATAGTCACTCCTAACTCCCCCTCTCTCCCCAGCCCCGGCAACTACTAATCGACTTTCCATCTCTGTGTATTTGCCTATTTTGGACATTTCATATAAATGGAATCATACGATATGCGGTCTTTTATGACCAGCTTCTTTCACACAGCATAATGTTTTCAGGGGTTATCCACGTTGTAGCACGGATCACTGTCTCATTCCTTTTCATTGAACAATTATCCATCATATGGGTATACCACATTTTTGAAAAACTATTCATCAGTTGCTGGATTTGGATTGTTTCCACTTTGAGGCAATTATGAATAATGCTGCTGTGAACATTCGTATACAGGATTTTGTGTGAACGTACGTTTTCAGATCTTAGGATTGAATTCAGAGTCATACTGTAACTCACTCATGTTATACCATGTTTAACATTTGAAGAGCTGCCAGGCCGTGTTCCAAAGTGGCCACACCATTTCACAGTCCCACCAGCAGTGGTGAGCTATCCATTTTTAAATAAGTAGGGCAGCATATTATGAAGGGATACTAAAGACAGGAAACCCACCTCACAGTTGCTTATGGGAAGAAAAAAAGGAAGTTTATAGTTCATATAACTGCGAAGGAGCAGACCCTCGATTCAAGTGAGATTCAGGGTGCAATAAGTCCAGATTCAAGGCTGGGTCCCTGTCATCTCTGGCTTCTGTGTTGGGTTCATTCGCAGGTACTTTTCAAAACAGCAAGATGACTGCCAGCATCTCCAGCCTCCAGGTTTATATCTTACCCTTCTGTCACAGTTCCAGCAAAAAACCTGGGATTGAGTCTTATGGATCCACACCGGGACAGATCATTCCAAGTAAAAAGATTGGAATACTACCGACTGGCCAGACTTGGATTGTATTCCAACCCATGGGCCATCCCTCTTGAGCCCCACCCTTAGGGGAGGAGTGATAAATCTGTTATCAGAAGGCGGGAGAATATTTGCTGGTGAACAGAGACAGAGGAGGCAGCAAAAGAAATAGTAATAGGATGATGTCAGTAGCTTTACAGAAAATGTTCTGGGATGAATTAAAGCGTTTCCAAAATAGCTGGACAGCATCGTACTGGGGAAAGGAGCTGGGTTTTGGAGTTGGGCAGACTTTAGGTTGAATTTTGGCTGTTCTATTCACTGGCTGAGTCATCTCAGGAAAGTTAATGTTCTCGAATTTCAATGCTTTTAATGTATAAGTTGTCAAAAATAGTGTGTCCCGGCAGGGTTGTTGTGAGAACTACAGAAAATGCATATGGAGTGTCAGACGTAAAGCCCAGCACTTAGTAGGTGTTTGATAAACGGAAGTGAGCAGTAGTGTCAGTAAATGGGGGCAAGCGTTTGTGACCTGAGGAATTTCCATAAGGGAAGTGGTTCTCCCTGATTATAGTGGAGAAATAAAACATGACAAATTTCATAGGCCTCCCCCAAATCTGTAAGTTTGGAATCAACTCAGTGGTTTTCTTCTTAGAAAACCATGTTTCATCCCTACCGCCCACGTTTAATTCTTTTCTCCAGCATCTTCCTGAAATTATCGCAGAATAAAATAAAGTAGCGTTATTGAAGGTCAACTTAATTGGAAAAAGTCTGAAGCACAAAAATAAGATGCTAGACTGTAGAACCTTTTTTCCTGTAAGTTTTTAGAGGCCAATATGGTTATGTTAAGCAGAGTGACTGCAGACACCTAAAATCAAGTCTTATGTAGACTTTTTTCTCTATTTTCTTTTCTTTCTTTATTTTTATTTCTTTGGCCGAGCCACATGGCTTGCAGGATCTTAGTTCCCCAACCAGGGATTGAACCTGGGTTCCCTGCAGTGGAAGCACAGAGTCCTAACCACTGGACCGCCAGGGAACTCCCTGACTTTTTTTTTCTTTTTAAAGCATCGTAAGCTATTCTTTAAAAAAAAAAAATAGACTATTTTTTAGAGCAATTTTAAGTTCACAGCAAAATTAAGCAGAACGTGTAGAGATTTCCCACGTGCCCCCTGCCCCCCGAGCCACAGCCTCCCTACCATCAGCACCCCCACCAGATGGTGCATCTGTTAGAACTGATGACCCTGCATGGACACATCATCCTCACCCAGCGTCCGTAGCTGACATCAGGGTTCACTCTTGGGATTGTACATTCTATGGGCTTGGACTAATTTATAATGAAATATATTCACCATTATAGTATCATGCAAAATAGGTTCATCAGTCTAAACATCCACCTGCTCATACCCCCTCCCCTGCCTGCCTCCATCAACCACTGATCTTTTTACTGTCTACATAGTTTTGCCTTCCCCAGAATGTCTGATAGTTGGACTCATACAGTATGTAGCCTTTTCAGACTGGCTTCTTTTACTTGGTAATATGCATTTGTTTCCTCCACGCGTCTTCTCGTGGCTTGATGGCTCTTTTTTTTTTAAGTGCTGAATAATACCACCTTATCTGTATATACCACAGTGTATTTATCCATTCACCTACTGAGGGACGTCTTTGTTGCTTCCAAGTTTTGTCAACTATGAATGAAGCTGCTATAAACCTACGTGTGTAGATTTTTGTGTAGGCATAAGTTTTCAGCTCATTTGGGGAAATGCCAAGGAGCGTGGTTCCTGGATTGAATGGTAAGATTGACTTCCGAAGTGGCTGTTCTATTCTGTAGTCCTGCAAGCAGTGAATGAGAGTTCCTGTTGCTCCACCTCCTCACCAGCATTTAGTGTTGTCTTGATTTTGGCATTCTAATAGGTGTGTAGTAGTATCTCATTGTCTTAATTTGCAATCCCTAATGACATATGATGTTGAACATCTTTCCATATGTTTATTTGCCATCTGTATATCGTGTCTATTCAAGTCTTTTGCCATTTTTAAATTGGGTCATTCACTTCCTTACTGTTGAGTTTTAAGAGTTCTTTGTATATTTTGGATGATCGTCTTAGATAATGTCTTTTATAAATATTTTCTCTCAGTCTGTGGCTTCTCAGTTTTTGGAAAGCTGTTCTTTTTCACCAGCTTGCTTGAGGTCACATCAAATTATTGGCATTGATATCTTAGGAAACCAAATTCCTTGAGTTTTCTTCATTAGGAATGCCGTCGGATCCCATTGCCTTATTTGCTTCTTTTTCCCTTGTGTATTTCTAACTGCCTATCAGTTTTTGCTGACATGTTTGAGTGAATTTATTCAACAAACATTTACTAAAGCGCCTCCCGTAAGTAAATGATTGCAGGAGGTGCTGGAGATAAAAGGGTGAGAAGCAGGTGTAGGCCCAAGATGGGTGTCGTGTAGGGACTGACAATGTTCAGTGAATTGATATTCAAATGAAATGATTGGCCGATTAAGAGACATTAGCTAATTTGGAGTAGCTACTTAAAAACCCGCCCTGGGACTTCCCTGGCGGTCCAGTGGTTAAGTCTCTGCGCTCCCAATGCAGGGGGCCCGGGTTCCATCCCTGGTCAGGGAATTAGATCCCATATGCCAGAACTAAGGCCTGGTGCAGCCAAAAAAAAGAAAACCAACCCCGCCCTGACTTTGACGTACCACAGTGAGAGGCCGTTACTGTTACCCGTATATACCTCAGTTCCTACTCTGGTGAAATGGGATCACAGGATTAGAATATGGCTCAGCCTTTGTTGTAAGTTCGTCATTAGGTAGACTGAAGTGACCCCAGAAACGTTAACTGGGTAATTGAATCATTATACCATTAAAAGGAAGCGTCCTTGATTTTTCTTTCTCTCACATGGATATTTCAGAAAAAGTCACCCATGTAGACTTTGCCAGTGTGAAAAAGTGTTTTTGTTTGGTTTGGTTTGGTTTGGTTGGTTGGTTTTTTGGCCATGCCTCATGCTTGCCACTTGCGGGATCTTACTTTCCTGACCAGGGTTTGAACCCTGACCAGGGTTTGAACCCGGACCATGGCTGCTGAGCCCTAACCACTGGACTGCCAGGGAATTCCCTGAAAAAGTGTTAAGAAAGGAATAAGACTACTAAATTATTACAGCATATAAGCATTTTTATATATCTAGGCAGCCAGGTAATTTCTATTTTCATCTTACTGGGTCTTTGGAATCACTTACAGCTCTTTCAGTTGGGATAAGGCTGAAGAGAAGATGTTCCTCCTTATGGTATTAAGTGATCCTTTAAAGCAAGTAGAATGACTTGCATAAGACCTCATACCATTAGGTACTAAAATAACTACTGATTCATAGTTCATTTTTACTACACATAGAGACACTTTCTAATTCCCTTTTTTTTACTTATTTCTTTGGATTGCCAATTTTCCAACTCTAAGTCTTGTTTAATTTTCAGATATTTAAAAACACAAACAGACGTCATGACAGAAGTATGATCTGAACGCAGTCTTGTTTCTCAAACAAAGGCTCTTATTTTTCTGACAGTTCTGACAATAAGACTTACATATCTTCTAATTGGTTTAATGGGAACTGTTTATATTGATACTTACAAAAAGCTTTGAAGATAGGCTACTTTTGTCCTAAAGAGGAATATATTTGACAAATACCAGCCCTGTAATACCCCAGCTTTATACAAAATTAAATATTGATCAATTACCAGTGGGTTCCAAGGTGCTTCAACGAATAAGCATAGATAATTGTCAACTTGTTTTTCTTCATCACTGAGAGCATAGTACTTTCAGAACTAATCAAGAGGCAGACAGTGGAATAGTTCCTTCTTTTCCAATGATTCCCATTAATTTGGTTTCTTCATTTGAAATTCAAAATTGATTATTCACTTATAATTCAAAATTAATTATATAGAGAAGGCAATTTTCTGGTCTCGAGGGACACATGTGAACAGTATTAATAAGGTGATTTTTACAGGAAATGAATTTTAAAACACCAGCTATTAATAAAAATTTTGATAATTTGAATAACATGGGTTTCATTTTAAATCTAGTTTCTTTTGCTAGGACTATGTTGCTCAGTACTCTGCATGTAAATTTACACCCCAAGATTTTCATCATTATTTTTAGAACTGCTGAGCACTTGTAAAATACTAGGAACAGAACCAGTTTTTTTTTTTGTTTTTTGTTTTGGCTGTGTTGGGTCTTCGTTTCTGTGCGTGGGCTTTCTCTAGTTGCGGCGAGCGGGGGCCACTTTTCATCGCGGTGCGCGGGCCTCTCACTGTCGCGGCCTCTCTTGTTGCGGAGCATAAGCTCCAGACGCACAGGCTCAGTAGTTGTGGCTCACGGGCCTAGTTGCTCCGCGGCATGTGGGATCTTCCCAGACCAGGGCTGGAACCCGTGTCCCCTGCATTGGCAGGCAGATTCTCAACCACTGCGCCACCAGGGAAGCCCATGGTAGCAGTTTTAAGGTCAAAATTTTTTACAAAGTAACCAGTATAAGAGCCCACTTTTGAAGTTTGTGTTGAATATTAGCATTTTAAGATTAGTATTTTTGAAATAGGGATAGAAAAGCTGTAATAGATTTTTTAAAAAAATCATAGGTGCCATAGGTGACCAATTTTTATAGAGGAATGAAACTAAAAGGCAATGCTATTTACCTCTTCAGCACTGTTATCTTGAAATTATAGAAATAATCACGTTTAGTATTTTGCAATTATGTCAAAAGATGATCTCTTGCTCTCTCAAATATTGGTTGGGTGTGTCTAAAAAGAGGTAGTTTTGTCTACTTTCTAAAATGAAAAATGGTTTTTACCAAATTATGGAGAGAAAGCTTCATAAAAATGCACCTTAAAAAAATTTTTAAGTGCAATTTCATCACTTTGGCCTTTGAACATATATCCATTTTCAGAATAGATTTAAAGGAAAGTTATAAACAAAGGAAAGCACAGAATGATAATGGATCAGACTTGCACCAGCCCCCATAATCACGTAAGCCAATTCCTTATAATAGATCTCTTCTTATATATATACCATTGACCCCTGAACAACATGGGTTTGAACTGCATGGGACCACTTGTATGTGGATTTTTAAAAAACAAATATAGCACCTGTTGTTTCATTTTACAGATCTTTAAAATTAACTAAGTATGGGGAAAAGTTTGTGTTTAATTAGAGATCATAGTATGTGGAATCAAAAAACTAGGGTTTGAGGACTTCCCTGGTGGTTCATTGGTTAAGAATCCACGTGCCGATGCAGGGGACACGGGTCCGAGCCCTGGTCCAGGAAGATCCCACATGCCACAGAGCAACTAAGCCCATGCACCACAACTACTGAGCCTGCACTCTAGGGCCTATGAGCCACAACTGCTGAGCCCACGTGCCACAACTGTTGAAGCCCACGCGCCTAGAGCCTGTGCTCTGCAACAAGAGAAGCCACCATAATGAGAAGTCCGTGCACTGCAACAAAGAGTAGCCCCTGCTCACCGCAACTAGAGAAAGCCCATGCGCAGCAACAAAGACCCAACACGGCCAAAAATAAATAATATAAATAAAAAATAAATTTATAAAAAAACAAAAAAAAATACTAGGGTTTGAGTCCTGATCTGTTCTATACTGTTTCAGTTTCCTGCCCTTGGGTGAGTCATCTATCAATTCCTTTGTCTTTGAGACAGAGATAAAAGTTTGTTGATTTTCGACTGTGTGGGATTTTGGCAGCCCTAAGCCCCACATTGTTCAAGGGCCAACTGTATATGTGTGTATATATGATATGGCTGTCCTACTAGTTCTCTTTCTCAGGAGAATCCTGACTAATACAGGCTTCTTGGACTAAAAAGGGTCTCTGAGGCCAACATTAAGGAAGGAATTTTGGCAAAGCATCATGGGCATCATAGGTACCTTGGCAAGGTTATCCCTACAGAGGGTGACAGGGCTTTATATTCATAAATATATAACTACAAAACAATTAAGATAGGTGACTTCCCCTGTTCTTATTCCAAGTTCACCAAATAACCTCTAATTGAATTTCCCATGTAACTGACAACCTAATAAGGTATTCAGTTGCAAGGCTGAGGACCTGACACTAAAAACAGTGAAGTCCTTACAGTAAACGCCAAACCCGGGACTCCGCCTGGACGGCAGCTTGACTCACCAGTGCAGCCCTCCTCTGCACGACCTCGATTAACACACCTTCCCATCTGAAAACGCAACGACATCCTAAAACTTCTTTGCAAAGTATTTATTTTCTTCAGGTGTGTTAACAGGTTTTATAAACCACCATGATATCTGGTTAGTTTTTAATTATTCAAACTCAAGAATGACTACAAAGGTGGCAAGAAAAAAATGTATATTTATACATAGAATTTCCCCAACTATAAACTTTTCAAGGCCATTTGAGAAAGCTGTAGAGCTGAGGCACAAGGTAATCCTTGTAATGTCCGTCGATGAAGCCTTTCCCACTGTTGTGCACAAACCAACAAGGAACGTCGGTCCCAAACACTCTGTCTGTCCGGTAGTCCTTCTGCAGACCTCTGCAAGGAGAACGGTGGGCGTGGTTAGGACACAGACCGGGGCGTGGCCAGCCTGTGTATCCAGAAAGAAGCCACACTCTCCCTCTCTGTTTTCTGCCCCCTTCTAGCACCGTATCTGCTAACAACCCCATGCCCCATCCCCGTTCCCCAAGTCTTCCCCAAGTCATACAAAGCACCAGAGTCTGGGGCTTGGTTTAGAAAGACAATAAGCAGTGTGTCGTTAGAAATTCAAATAACCTGTCTAGAGATTGACCAATGTGGACTTTTCCAGGAAGGTGAAGAGTGCAAATTAACTTTCCTTTTTTATTTTTTCCCTGCCGCCTTAGCGGAGGGGAGGCCCATGTATTCAGAGGCAGTCCTCTTTCTGGACATGGGGAAAGGGACAAGGGGACAGTGGGAACTGGCTGGGGGCTATGTCCTCAAGGTTGCCTAGGGCTGGTATAGTCTCCAAATTAGCCCAGAGCAAGGAAGAAGCTGCCAGATTTAGCAAATAACAATGCAGGATGCCAGTTAAATTTGAATTTCAGATAAACACCACTCATGTTTCAGCAGAAGTATGTCCCAAGTATCTGAAATTCACAATTTTTTGGGTGTCTTGTGTTTATCTGGTGAGGCTGGAAGAGGATCCAGCCACCGTGCTCTCTGGGGAGCTGAGGCTACTGCAGGGAGGCTGTGGGGCGGAAATAACGTTCAAATGGAAAAAAGGTGGAAACGAAGCTCCAGCTCACAGGTTCCCTGAAGGATGAATCTGAGGTGCCTCTCACCTTGACTGCAGGGGTGACTGTTCTACTTAGGAGCGACGCCAGCTGTTCCTGAGACATTCATGTTTTTCGTTTTAAGGGTAAAGAAGTTATACGGTATATTGCCATTAATGAGCTTTAAAACATACATCTTTGCGCGTGGCCCAAGGGTCAAGTTAGTTTCCGCTGCGCGTCACGAGGTGCTGGCAGTAGAAGAAAATGGGGCCCAGCCTTTACCTTTGGTCATTAGCATAGAGTAGATGTGTGTTTACCAACCTCAGATAACCTGTTATTACTGTGATCAACTGTGCTCAGCGTTGCTTCTATGAAACACGCTTACTGACGCCCAGTGGTAACTCACTGATCTCTGGTAAACCCATACGTGTACCCACTAAGAGCCCGTTGTTTCAGTTCACAAATCTATTCCTGTGGTAATTTTATTTCACTGTTGTAATTTTATGGTTTAATGATTATTGTAATTTTATGGCTTAATTGTTGTAATTTTATGGTTTAATGAAGTACATGGAAGCCAATGACATTCGTGTGCCAAAAGAGTCATTTCTGATCGAGCAAAGTTGGCTGCTTTGTAAAAACTCTAAAAAGGCCCGAATTCTTTAATATGATACCAAATTAGGCCTGGGTGAGACAACTGTAAAAGACTGGGGAAAATGAAATAGACGTATAAACATTTTAAACTCAGGATGCTTTACAGGTATCTATGTTCTCACTTCAAAATGAAGCATATGGATACGGTTTGTGTAAGAAAAGCTACACCAAGACGTATTCAGTAGATTCAAACACAAACATGCATTCAGTGGATAAATACTCAAAAAGAAAGCTCTAGGCTTAAGTAAAAATCTACACATTCTTTCGCTAGCACTAAGGCGAGTAGATATTTTTATGATTTCTTCCTTTGATCTGCTTTTTCAATTATCCAGCTTGTGGCCGTATGTACTATTCTAATGTACGAAGGTGAGAATAGTAGATTAATTAATCTTGGCATTTGATGGTACATACTTATGTACCTGGTCATTTTTTGCATTTCGGATGGACTCTCTGCGCCTTACGCCAATGCCATGTATGTGTCTCTTCCTGGTGAATTGTTTAGTGTGACACAGGTAAAGCTTGAAATGGCTTTTCTTGTTCTTCTATTTGGCCGTGTGAGTCCAGTCCTAACAGGAGCCCTTTTTGTTCCCGTAGTATGCATCCGAGACATACCTGGTGACAATCAGCTTTTGTCCCTTCACGTCCATGTTTGCCTCTGGCTTCTCAGGGTCCTTTCCTGGTCGCTCATTGAAGATATGTATCTTTGGCTCATACATGAACTGGCCTATGAAACAAAGTACAGACGTTTATTTACATGTAACTCAAGGGAAGACAAAAGGACAGGCTGGTCATGTGATCCAAGCTGCATTTTGGTTCCTCCATCTAGACTTTCTGGGGTAGACAGATGTACTGAGAGGAAAAGGATGTAGATGGGGATGGGTTCTTCCTGAGGGCAAATCCATGCTGCTCACTCATATGTCATTTGACATATGAGTCTGATCGACTGGACGCCAAGTAAAATCGAACACTCTGATGGTGGGGGTAAAGGTCAGCACCTGAGAGTACAGTTCAGATCTAGAAACACGTTTGGTTTGTGATGCTACACAGTATGCTTAAATTGCCACTGTTCTTAAAAAGTAGGGAAGGTTGACCTGGACGCCCTGCTTGTCATCACAGACTTCCTAAACCAGTTCACTTCTCTTCAGTGAGAAAAAAATCTTCAGCATAAAACTTACAACGTATCCATCCCTTCTCTTAATTTGCCCAGTATGTGATGAAATCCCAGCCCTGGGAAACTTTGTCTGGAGCAGCAAATAGTCCCAGCTATAGCATTACGAGTCGCCCTGCACTGCTGTGTTGGGTTGTAGGAATCTTGTTTTTTAGGCTCTGTATATTATGATGTTTTGACATCTTAAAAACTCCGTCTGGCTGGGGAGAGACTGCCCCTCCCTGGGAAAGCCAATTCTGAAAGAGAGCAAAGGACTCAGCCGGGAGCATGGCGGGGATCTGCACACGAACCAAGCCAGAGCCAGACCTCCTTCCTCTGGCCTGGGAGCCCCAGAAGGAATCATTCCAGGGCCAGGTGCCAGGCAAGGAAAGACCACCGTGTAGCCCAATGCCCACTGAAATTATTAAGCTAGCCAACCCCAAACTATCCTGCTCTGTCCTGTCTTTGCCACAGAAACCCCAGTAAAGGCTCTGGCCTGGACCTATCTCTTGCTCCTGCTTCTGGTTCCTGACCCAAACCTGGCCTCCCCGTGGCCGTGCATGGTGAGATGTGTCTCATGTTTCTATGGAAACTGTGAGCAACGGCAAATGTTACACTCTGTCAGTGACACTGACCTCTTTGTGTGTTACTCAGGCACCTTCATAAATTAAGACCAGGGCACAGAGTGTGGGTCCTCCCTGAACCCTTGAGTCCATGCCTGTCACTTTCCCACATTCTAACCAAATGTTCTAACCTTGAGCCAAAGTTGCTCAAGACCTAGGGTGGTCAGTCCCACACCTGCCAGATGGTCCACGGACACTTTACCTATCAACCCGTGCACATTAAGAGAAAACTTGTTTGTCGGGGGGATGTAGATCCCCAAAAAGTCGACATTGATGGGATGCTTCTTCCAAACACGATGAAGTAAAACAGAGAAGGACATCTCTTTATCCAGGGCGATAGTCACAGTTTTCTCTTTCTTCACCGAGACAAGCACCCTGGTGGGAAGTCAAAAAGGAATTAACGATTCCAGAACAGACTCGTTTTAGAATGTCATTCCTCTCCCACCCCTAATATGACTTCACTCTGCTCTGTACAATCCCCCCAGTTTTCTAAGAGCTTTACAACATTTTGGCCACAGAATGTTGATTTATCTCCCAGTGCTGAAATTCTGTCAATGTATACATTTCCGTATCAACAATGAACAGATACTAATGGGAAGATATTACTCATAGGACAAAATCATAGTGTTTCTGAGCACTCTGACCCACTGGGCTGGGTCTCAGTTGATGGATTCATTCACACGTCCAACATGTACTTATTGAGTACTTACTGTATGCCAGGCGCCAGGCTAGCGCTGAGACACACCATGACCAAAACACATAGACTCTACTGCCGGGAGCAGGGCAGGAAGTAACAAAATTTTTTCTGAACCTTGACTTCTTCACATTTAAAATGATGATTTTGAGTTTTATGTTTGTGTCATGCATGTCTGGATTTGTTGATGTAGTCACGTGTCAATTCGGATGTAACTGTACTTGCCTGTGGTTAAGGACGTGGGCCGTGTCGGACCAGGACAAGACGGATGTTCGAGAGCCCCCGCTCAGGGAGATGGTCTCGGTGCTGATTTCTATTTTCATGTCCTCACGCTGGAAATAAAATCCCAGTTTCCCAAAATAGGTGCTTAGTTTTTCATTCTTGGGCTTCTTGGCACCGATGAGCTGTCCATTGACCAAAATCCCTGCAAGGAAAAAAAATGTTTTTTTCTCTCTTGTGTGCTCTTTTTCTTTCTTTTTTCTTTTTTCTTTTTGCACATGTGGGCACCATAATTCAAATTTATAAAACTTGACAGTATGGGAAAATTGTTTTTTTATTTAGCTTCATGATTTACATAACATTTTTTTCCTCTATAATTCTCATTTTATAACTATTTTATTATGGTTTAAATGAACCATATCACAAGTTCTGCTAGTTCATACTCAGAGTATTTTATCTATAATAGTTCAAATAGTTAGGAATATATTTATAATTCATTTCTCACTCTCAAGAGTTTGAAAAGACTAGTTTGAAATATATATATAAGATTTTATTAAGGCAGGAAAGAAAGAAATCCCAGGTAGTGACAGTGAAGAATGACCATGATCTAGTAGTCTAATTCTAATATAATATCTTTTTATTTTACCTAATTCTGGATCAGAAACAAGGTTGAGGATTTTTCCAGGTTCTGAGTCAATATTGAAACAAATATTCTTTTGGCTTTTTGGTAGGTAGATGACGAAGTGTGGGTCATTTTCAACTGGAAAATATACAAAGAAAATGAAAACAAACAAAATCATAGAAAGGAAGATTAATTTGAACAGTATTTTATTCCTGAACATCTTTACTTTCACAACCACAAATGTTTATTGTGCTCCTACTATATGCTAGGTACTGTTCTAGGCACCAGGGACCCAGTGGTCCAAGTGCTGTCCCTTCCTCATGGAGCTGCCATCAGAGTTCTAGGTTATCTTACAAATATAGTGTAGACTCGTTTTGTAGCTATCACATATATTCTAGGCTAGAGAGAAAAAAAATGATAAGACAGACATAAGGAATAAGAAACACAAGCATACACACTATATATATAATATATACTACAAATGTACTACATATGTGTATATACAGTGACTGTGTGTATACATAGGTAAAATACCTGTATTTTTAAGTAGTCATACACAGTGCATAAAAATAAAAAAGACATAATATTACCTTTTGGCATACAGATTAATATTGATCAATTCCAAGAGCAATGAAGGATCAAGCTATTCCCAAGAAAGTACTCCTTTGTTACTAGACACCATTATTCTGGCCGATCTTTTTTGTTTGTTTGTTTACCCATTCAACAAATATTTGGTAAGAAAAAAACCAAACCATGTGCAAAACTCTGAATTATGCAATGCTTGGTGTAGCTATTAATAAGTCATGGTCTTTACCTTCAAGAGAGAAACTAGTTAATGAAGGAGTGACAGAGACACTCTCCTGGGACTAACTCTACTCAGGCTTCCCTGAACTCTTCAAGTTTGACCTCAACTTTTGGACTTCCATGTTCCTCTCTGCATTGTCTAATTTTAGCAAAAATCCTACTAAGTAGGTTTAGCTAGAATCCCCCACCCTCCAAATCTGATCACCCTTGATATCTATTCAGGTTCCTCCTCCCGCCACCATCCTCAAGTGAGGTCTGATTACCTGGCCTGCCTTCAGCAAGAATCCTGTTAGGTTAGTTTAACCAGAACCACCACCCCCCTTCCACTGATGTTTCCTCTTAGTAATATTCCATTTACTGACCTCAGCCTGGTTTTTGTCTGTAAATTCCCACTTTCCTATGGTGTGTTCAGAGTTGAGTCTAATCTCCCTCCTGCACTGCAATACCCCAATGCGGTGGTCCCTACACCCATCATGAATAAATTGTTCCTTACTGTGCTTTAACAAATGTCTGAGAGGTTGCTGTTTTCTAGATGCTATCACAAAGCTCTTTGCAAATATTAACTAATTCTCACCGCAGTCCTGCAGAGGACAGGTGACCTGCCCGAGGTCACATCATGGAGTTAATAAGTGGCAGAGTTATGACGCAAAGCCATGCCGTCTGATTACATGCCCATTCTCCCAACCATCCTGATATGCTCCTTCAAGTGTGTGTTTGGGAACTCGAAATGGAGGATAAACTCATCCAGAACTGGAACAAAATCTTGTACTTCTTTGCACCCCTTACACCACCAAGCTCATGCTCTGTAGTCAATAAATCCTTGGTTAATTGATTTTGTGTAGGAGCTGGGCATGAGAGGGCATCATGCAACAAAGGTTCCCAGCTCTTTGTTTCTTTAATCAAAAAAATCTTCTTATTATGATAGCCTCTTCTTTCCTCTACACAAATAGGGTGTTTTGAGATAACTTGGCTTGAAGGAAATTGCTTTCATTAAAGATAATGATGGGGCTTCCCTGGTGGCGCAGTGGTTGAGAGTCCGCCTGCCGATGCAGGGGACATGGGTTCATGCCCCGGTCCGGGAAGATCCCACATGCCGCAGAGCAGCTAGGCCCGTGAGCCATGGCCGCTGAGCCTGCGCTTCCGGAGCCTGTGCTCCACAACGGGAGAGGCCACAACAGTGAGAGGCCCGCATACAGCAATTAAAAAAAAACAAAAAAACAAAAAACAAAAAAGATAATGATGGGTTTTGCCATTTTGATGAACCTAAATCCCATCCATCAGACCCTTTGGTGAGCAGCAGCGAATCAGTACTGCCGTAATGAGTTGACAGACGTCTACCAGAAACAAAAGATCATACTGAAGTTAGTCTGTGCAGCCTTCCATTCTCATCAGGTTGGAGGGAGATTGAGGACCTGGGGTTAATGGGTGTAAGACTAGCCAGTGTTTACTGAGCTTCTCCTAGGAACCAGGAACCTACTTTAGAACCACCTTGCAGGTTATTATCATCCCCGTTTTGAAGGTGGGCTGAGACCTATAGATGTTTCAGTGTCCAGGCCAAGGTCATGGGGGCAGAGTTTGACCCCAGAACTGTCTGACTCTCAAGACCTTGTCCTTTTGGTTGCCTCATACAGCAGAGACAAGAAACTCGGTGCAAGCACTGCATTCTTACTGAGAAGCACACTTCAAAATAAATTGGCTCGGGCTCTACATGTTTCTATGAAAGTTTTATTTTGCAAAGGAGCAGTTTAAGTGACTCATGAACTTGTCGCTGCAATCAGGTCTTGCTCTCAGAAGCCACTTGTTGGAAACACATAGTAAAAACGGCTGTTGTGCAAGCACAGCAACCTTGGACACATAGATTCCCTCCTCATGTGCCACTTTACGAGGCTGTCACTTCTGAGAGTCACATGCAGACCCCTTCACTAAAGCTCCATAGTTGGAGGTGATGTGGGAGGGGAGTGGAGGGACGTCTGTCTGAAGCGTCACCACCAATGAAAGCATGAAGAAGAAGATCACTTTGGTCCCACAAATAACAATTTCAGAGCTAAGTCGTAGAGGTGGGATGTTTTAAAATATCTCTGTTAAGATACTTATTAAAGATATTTAAATATATCATAAATATCCATTCAAAGTCCTTGCTGTGTTCTCTCTGTTATAATTCGATGTCGGGTGAGTGGTAGGTGTACAGTCCTGAGAAATCAGTTCTGAGGATTTCTGGATAGAAGAGTCTTACATTCCAAGCAGTCTAGAAAAGCAGCACATTTCTAAGAAGCTACACCAGAAGCTACTCTGATATTTAAACTGCAAACCACCCGAGTTAAGCTGGTACTTTGGACCTTCCAAGAGGGAGAGGGATGTGCTCCTTCTTTGAATGTTGAAATTTACTCCTAAGTAAAAGGCAGAAAAGGGGCACAAGCTTTCTACATGGGACCAGCCAATGTGTAGGCAGTGGAAATCCCTTTCACTGAAAGGCATAGTGCAGACCAGGAACAGGAGAGAAGATAGTTTCCTATTTCCCCCAGGCAGCTCCTCTCTCTGGTTGAGAAATAAGACCCTGCAGAGGTTGACAACCAGAAGACAAAGAAAGAATCTGCACAAGGAAGCCAGCTGCAGCTGCCAGGACCCTCGCGAGGAAATTCGTTTTCTTGGCTTTCACACCATTGCATCTGCTACCCATGCCTCCCACTGAAACCACTGGTAGAAAGATTTTTAAATGCTGAGCAAAACTAGGATTTTCAAATATGTTGTTGATTAAAATCAAGTAAGCAAATTAACAAACAACTCCACAAAATAATGTATGATAATGCAGTTATATAGGAAACAACATTCAAGTATTTTTGATTATAAAATTGATAATAACACCTATTTAGGGACCTTCCTGGTGGCCCAGTGGTTAAGATTCTGCGATTTCACTGGAGGGGGCACAGGTTTGATCCCTGGTCGGGGTAACTAAGATCCCACATGCTGCACGGTGTGGCGAAAAACAAACAAAACACCTATTTATTGAGTGACTATAACATGCCAGCTCTTTAAAGATGGTTACACATTTAATCCACAGCTATGTAAGTAGCTTACATCATGATACTTACAGCTACACAAGTGTCATGATGCCTGTTTTCAAAATGAAGGAAGTGAAGTGCAGAAATGTTAAGTAACTTAAGTTCAAATGAGTGTCCTGAACAATCTCCAAAGAAGATGTCCTTTCCATTGATACCCATTGGCCCTCCCCACACGAGAGGTGCATCTCTTCCATCCCAGAGGGTGTGCCTCATACAGTTGGAAATGGGGTGCTATGGAATGCGTTGTCCCCCCCAAATTCATACGTTGAAGCTGTAACCACCAACATGATGGTGTTTAGAGGTGGGGGCTTGGGAGCTGATGAAGGTTAGAAAAGGTCATGAGGGTGGGACCCTTATGATGGGATTTATGCCCTTATAAAAGAGACGCTGGAGAGCCTGCCCTTTATCTCCCTCTCCAGTGCATACACAAAGGGGCCATGTGAACACACAGGAAGACAGGTACTGCCTACAAACAAAGAAAATGAAATGTACCTTGCTGGCACCTTGATCTTGGACTTCCCAACCTCCAGAACTGGGAGAAATAAACTTCTGTTGCTTTAACCACCCAGTCTATGGTATTTTGTTTTGGTGGCCCAAGCTGACTAATACATGGGGCCATCTTCTTTCCATGGAAGGCGACGATGCCTATAAACGGCTCTCAGTTTTACCAGGATTTTTTAAACGTATACAAATGCTCCACGGCATTATGGTCCAATTGAGATCTGGGATGTGGAGGCATTGTGGAAGTTCCCTTACCTCTCATCACGTGTGGAGGAGGGGTTGTCTCAAGCACTGGAGCGCCAACCGCGGGCATTGGGACCATTGGTGTTGGTGAAGGGTTCACCCAAGGTGGGAGTGAATTTGGAGCAACTCTGTTGCCATAATACAGGGCACCTGCATAGAAAAAACTGTATCCATTAGTTTCCGGGTTTACTTTTCCATGGACATTGCTTACAATATCAAGAATCTGTTTTATGCAGACAGACCCCAGAGGTTCTCAGCTAAGGTTTTCTCCCATTATTTTTACTCCTGAGTTCTCTATCTTCCAGCTCCTTCTGTCATCATGCTGTGAGGGCCTGCTGTAGGCTTCTCTGCAGAGTCTGGGTCCTGTGCTAGGGTCTGTAGTAGGAGGAACCAGCCCTTGGAGGTTGCAGAAGGACCTTGTGCCTTCACCATAAACTGGGGAGATGAGGTCCAGCCAGACTCTGGACGGCATCTTCTCGGATCTATTCCTATCTACTCACCAAATTACAATCAGAAAGCAACAAGGATTTACTGTATAACACGATATTCAATATCTTGTAATAACCTATAATGGAAAATAATCTGAAAATACATATATATATAAAATGGAATCATTTTGCCATACACCTGAACCTAACACCATATTGTAAATCAACTATACTTCAATAAAAAAAGAAAACAAAACAAAACAATCAATCTGAACGATTTAGTTTCCCAACCAACCAATATCCCCTACTGGTTGCAAAAAATTCATTTGGCTTTCTGATATGCAGTCAGCTCCTTGTCTCTGAGAAAAAAATGCCAGTTCACCTAGGCATTTTATCCAGGGGATATAAATCACCTATAAATGCCAGGGCATCTAGCGTGAGTTTCTCCCTGCATAAATTTAGTTGTGAGGCTCCAGGCTATTGTAACTGGAAGTCAGAAGTAAGAGTTTCTTGAAGCCTGGACCACTGTCATAAAGTTGGCATCTCACTTGGACAGAATTAAAGATGCAGAAAACGACCCCTCCTGTGAATGCTGGTCATTCTCAAGGTTGTTATAATAGGACGAGCCCCTAAGAAAGGGAGGAAGGAAGATGATGAGTAAACCAAGCTCTTCTAAATGTGGGGACATGTGCCCTTGGGTGTACCTTCGGACATTCCACAAGACACAGAGATCATGGATAGCTTTTATGGCAATTTTGAGCTTCTTAGCTTCCATATATATTTTTCCCAAGAAAACCCCTTTCTCCTAGTTTAGAAATGGAAGGCACACCTTTTTCCTGCCTGCCTCACCAAAAACCTCCCAGGAACTAAGTGTCTATCTGAAAATCGGTGTAGTGCCCCAAAATGGAATAACTCCAATGTCTAGGAAACAAATCTATTTGTAAGTCAGACAGTTTTCAATTCTTTGCTTTCAACAGGATTGGAGAAGGGCCTGACCTGTCATCTGATAGACCATTAAAAATACTTTTTTGAGTACTAGATTCTATATGAGTTTTGTATATGACTTCAAAGAAGTTCAGATGAGTGACTGCCACTGCTGTAACCAAGTTCCATTCCTGTTTACTTTTTTTTTTTTTTTTTTTTTTTTTTTTTTTTTTTTTTTTGCGGTACGCGGGCCTCTCACTGTTGTGGCCACTCCCGTTGCAGAGCACAGGCTCCGGACGCGCAGGCTCAGCGGCCATGGCTCACGGGCCCAGCCGCTCCGCGGCATGTGGGATCTTCCCAGACCGGGGCACGAACCCATATCCCCTGCATCGGCAGGCGGACTCTCAACCACTGCGCCACCAGGGAAGCCCCCCTGTTTACTTTTATCTATGTCAACAAGGCTTATCAGGATTTAGGCTTATAAAAAAGTATTGGGTTGGCCAAAAAGTTCGTTTGGGTTTTTCTGTAACATCTTATGAAAAATTTCTCCACCAGGTAGGCAGACTCACCTGAACAACAAGAATGGTCTTGTGGAGGGGAGTCTGCCAGCATGCGTTCATCCCCGGCGTCATTCTCAATCACCATGGATGTGAGGGGGGTCACTATATGGTGATCCAGAGACATCTGCAGGATTGTTTTTGTAATTTTCCTTTTCACAGCAGCTGTAGGAGCCAGGCTCCTGTACTCAGAAACAGAGACATTGGACAGCATCACTAGATTTAACTCCACCACTTCTGGGTCTAACTGGGACCCTGGGGACCATGAGGTAAAACAGAATTAACTGGCTTCATGAAGCTTAGTATTTTGCCTATCCATGCAGTCCTAAGGAATTTTTAAACACATTATTATTTTTTTTAACTGAAGTATAGTTGATTTACAGTGTTCTGTTAATTACTGCTGTACAGCAAAGTGCTTCAGTTATACATATATATACATTCTTTTTCATATTCTTTTCCATTATGGTTTAGCCCAGGATACTGAATATAGTTCCCTGTGCTATACAGTAGGACCTTGTTGTTTAGCAGATGTAATAGCTCAACCCCAACCTCCCACTCCACCCCTCCCCCGACCCCCTCCCCCTTGGAAACAAGTCTAAATAAGTTATTTTTTAGAGCAGTTCTAGGTTCACAGCAAAACTGAGCAGAAAGTAGAGCTTTTCTGTATACTCCCTGCCCCTTCCCCACCCGACAACCTCCCCCATTATCAACATCTCCCACTAGAAGTGGTACATCTGTTACAATCGATATATCTACATCTACACGTCATCATCACCCAGGTTCACTTTTGTGTTGTACATGCTATGGGTTTGGACAAATGTATAATGACAGGCATCCATCATTATAGTGTCATACAGAGTAGTTTCACTTCCCTAAAAAATCCCCTGTGCTCTGCCTGTTCATCCTTTCCACCCACTGCTCCCTGGCAACCACTGATCCACTTTACAGGGATTTTTTTTTTTTTTTTTTTTTTTGGCGGTACGCGGGCCTCTCACTGTTGTGGCCTCTCCTGCTGCAGAGCACAGGCTCTGGACGCGCAGGCTCAGCGGCCATGGCTCACGGGCCCAGCCGCTCCACGGCATGTGGGATCCTCCCGAACCGGGGCACGAACCCGTGTCCCCTGCATCGGCAGGTGGACTCTCAACCACTGCGCCACCAGGGAAGCCCAGGGATTGATTTTTAAAAATCAATATTTAACGGCTGCAGCAATTTGCTATATACCTTTACATGCATCCAGTTGCCTCCGTAAAGATGCAGGGACAGTTCTCACTTACTTTAAAGCCACAGCTTACAATCTTGTGTCTGTTTTATCATCTTGCTGACATTAAGGATGTTCTCTCTGAGCACAGTTATGCAGCCATATTTCATTTTCCCAGCCCTGGTCACACCACCCTGCTCCCTCTTCCTAAGAATCTGATCGAATAGGTAGAGGCGGGCTGGGGAACAGTAATTTTCTTATCCAAACACCCCCCTGTAATTCTGATGCACGTGATCAAAGAACCATACATTACTCTAGAAATATGGTTTTTATATTGGAGCATTTAAATACCAGTCAGCTGAGAAGCCAGAGATGAAATAGGTACCTATAGGAAGCCCTTCCTTATGTGATCTCAGAATTGCATAATCGTAAATTTCTCTTTGGACAATCATCTATTTTCAGGAGTAAATGCAAATGAATTCCTGATACCCATAGCAATGAGATGGATGAATCTCACGGGCATCACATTGAGTGAAAGAAGCCAGAAACAAAAAATACAGTTTGTATCATTATATGAAATTTCATCATGGACAAAATTAATTGATAGAGACAGATGTCAAAATAGTGATTTCTACTCGAGGTGGGAGGTGGGTGTTGAGTGGAAAGGAGAATGAAGGAGACTTCAGAAATGGAAGAACTGTTCCGTGTCTGGATCGGGTGCTGATTACATGGGTGATGTGCATAAAAATTCATTAAACTGTACATTTAAAGTGAATGCACTTCACATGCTTTATTGTATGCATGTTATATGTCAAGAAAAAAAAGAGTGAACCCAGCTGGAGTTAAAACTGCCTGAAACCAGTGGAAACGAATACTCCAAACCCTGTAATAATTTGCTGCTTTTTTCCATTCCAAACTCTTTTTTTTTTTTTTTTTTTTTGTCTATTATGTCAAGTATCCAAGGCAACTCTTTTGCTTTTGCAAATCCCTGTGGTGTACGGTCTTCTTACCGTTCAGCCAGAAGTTGGTTGATGGTCAGATAGGCCCACAATTTCTTGGTGAAATCAGGATCTGCATGCTTGTCTTTGGATAGAAAATCCTCCAAGCCATCCACCTCGGCCAGGGTTTCCAAGACTAACTCTGCATTAGCCTGGACAATGGAAGGTTCAGTTGAAAGACACCAGTGGGGCAGAATTGTAGTTAATCAATTCACATTTTCCAAAGGATCTACTGTGAGTGAATCAGGGTAGCAGGCAACTTGAAGTGGAATGCAAAATAATCCAAAAGAATACACAAGAGGAAGTAAGTGCCAACCTCTAGAGTTTGGGATGAAAAAGGTAAGGATTTACACAATAGTTGGGAAGATGGCACAGATATTCTCAGGCCTTCCCTTTTGCTTTTTGCTTGTATTATACCCACATGATTCTTGGAAGTCAGAGTATCAGCCTGTTAATATACAAGATGTCTCTTGTATACTAAGGGGATAATTTGTATTTTTAGAATAAGCAGATAAGTAGAAGTACCGAAGTTGCAGTGATAATACTCTGTAACTGCTCCAATTTATCTGGGTCAACTTTTCCTGCCACCACGATCTCTGAGCCTCCAAAATAGTTATGGAAACTGTTTTGAGTGACATCTGTTACTGGTGTTTGGGGATAGTTGAACTGAACATTCCGGAGCAAGGGAGTCGAGACCTGGTTGTAGAATTTCTACAATTCATAGAAAAAAACAGAGAAATCATTATTTTCATATCACTTTATAGATCTAAAGCATTTTTCTCTGAGATTCTTCAAGTGCTTAGCAGACTGCTCAATTTATTCTCCCAGGATCTCTGTGGAAAGCTATGGAAAATTCTCATAGTTATTCAATGAACTGAAACAGAGACAATCAAAACTTTGTTAAGAATATTACTCTTGACTTAAGAGCCTAGCATATTTTCTTTCTGTTATGACGAGCATGAAAAGCTCATGGACTCTCATAATAAGTCAGCTGGGTGGATATCCCCAAATTAGAACCTGTCTCTTACCTGTCCCCAGGTTTAAATATGGTGCCTGCTATTGATAGATGGTACCTGGTACTGACAGAGGGTGGAGTAAAGTATATTCTTCTTCTCCTTCATTTTTTCTTGTCCATTTAGTCAAAATAAACAAGTAATTGATATCCTTTATATTTAAGGAAATGTACAGGCTATAGTTTGATTTGTGTTGCATTGTAGAAAGTTGATTTCCAAGATGCCAATGTACTTTAAAGGGAGAACAGTGCCCATGACGATTAGGAGGACCGACGGCTTAGCGGGAGTGGAGAGACACAAGAAGCTGTGACGGTGTCTCCCAAGACCTGTTCAGGGAGTAGGGAACTTGGTATCCATCACCTTACCACCTCTCATCTCACTGTTACTGCAGGTGTACAAGTGGGGGTGGGGTGCATGAGAAAGGAATAGAACACTTCCCCGATTCTTGTGACCTAGTATAGCTGACATAATGACAATTTTTATTTAAATTCAGCCATCTTTCAGGCATCAGATATTGCTAGTTGAATGATTTCAAGTGAAGAAAAATAAAAAAGAACAGAAAAAAAAGTTACCTTGAGCTGGGCAGAAGTGTCCTGGTTTCCATAAATCCTTTGCGCGATCCCACGGTTTTCGTTGGAGAGTCTCTTCAAAAAATCATAGTCAACATCAAATCCTATCCCCAAACTGAACAAGGAGATGTTTTCTCGTATGTTCTGCTTCACATTTTTCTGAATTTTTGACAATTTCAATTCCCCTAAAGATGATGACAGGAAAGAAAGGAGTGAGAAGCCAATGCTATCAAGATTTGAGAAAACACATGGAGGGTAGTTTAGCAAAATTTGTCCCAACTCAAAATGCACCTATGCTTTGACTCAGTCACTCAACTTCTAGGAATTTTCCCTAGAGATGCCCTCATACATGTTGAAATGAAGGACGGGCAGTGGTATATAGCAACGTTATTGGGAATAGCAACACATTAGAAACAACTTAAATGTACACTGATAAAGGAGATGGGTTAAATTATGGTATATTCAAACTGAAATACTATGCAGTTATAAAAAAGAACATGGCAACTCTTTATGTGTTTATATTGAATGATCTCAAAGGCACATTTTTAAAGGGGAGAAAAACAAGGTGAAGGTCAGCGTATGCAGGATGCATCTGTATACATGTATGTATGTGTGTGTCTATATTTTAATATATTTTTGTGTATATGTATATACAGTATACAGATACACATAGAATATCTCTGGAAAGACACACAAGAAACTGGTAACCAGTGACTGTCTCCCGGGACAGGAACTGGATGGTTGAAGGTCAGGTGTAAGAAGCTGACAATTTTTTAAGCTTATTTCCTTTTTTTCCTTAAGATTTTATTCTAAAATTGAATTTTAAAAGTCATCTGATCCAAGCACTGAATCTACGACAAATACACAACAACTGCCATTCTGCCTCACTCTCCCTCTTTCTAGAACTCTGGTACCTTGTCAGGATTGCATCACTGGTTCTCCTTCCACTGAGCTGTGTCAGGCACAGTTAGGTACAGCCTTGTCTACAAGACGGACTGCAGCACAATCTAGCATTCACTCTCACTGATGCTTGTCCGTGTAAAGACGCAAATGAAGCAAATGAAAATAACAGTATATGTAATAGAAGCAGGGAGATGGCGAGCCATTGTGTGGATAAGAAAACACACAGGATGCATCAGAGAGAAGTAACCTGTCCAGGTGCAGTGAGTACATGGGAGAAATTTGGAGAACAGTGGGAGAACAGGTGACTGCAGACTCAGAGGATACATCCTCATCACACACCACCTCGCACACCTTACGCTGAGGAAATAAACACACTGCACTAGTATGTATCAGCAATCCTCAGAGTATGTGACTCAAATTCAAATGCAAGTTTCCCCACATTGTGGAGGTGAAACTGAGGCATTCAAGAGCATCCTCCCCCAAAACGTCTGGGGACTGCTTTAAGTGGAGTGAATGCTTCAGGGTCAAAAGAATCCTTCTTTTAGGAAGCACAGCTTTAAAATGGTTTAGACACTCAGGCAAATGCCATTTGAGTTCCCATTTTGAGCAAATCATGTTCCCAAGCAACAAGAGTAAAAATATTTATCACTAAAAATGTAAATGATACTCGCCTACTGTCGGATCGCCATCAGACACCAAAATGATCAGCGAGACCGCGTTGGGGTCCAACAGTCCCAAGTTATTGGCTTCATTCAAAATAAAGATGGCCCGCAGCAGTGCTTCGTTGATATTCGTCCCTGTGAAAGCCGTAGAATGTGCTGTTCTGTTACATACTCTTACTTTCCACAGAAACAATCACGTCTTGGGTTCAGGTTCATCTGTTTGGTGATGACTTATGTATAGTTTATTCAGTACCCACATCATTTGATTGCTTTCTAAATTTTGACCAGGCTGGTCCAGATTCCCCAGTGGAATAAAATATTCACTTTGTAGTCAATGGTTCCCTTAGAGATGAATTAACCCTTTCAAAGCACCAGTCATTTTGTTAACCACCAAACTGAAGTTACCTAATTCAGCCTTGCTGACATACTTGGACACTGTTCTGTAAACAATTATGTGTTATGATATGTGATTTTTTTCTTTTTTTTAATTGAAGTTCAGTTGATTTACAATGTTGTGTTAATTTCTGCTTTACAACAAAGTGATTCAGTTATACATATATATATTACACATATACACATATATATATATATTCCTTTTTCATATTCTTTTCCATGATGGTTTATCTCAGGATATTGAATATAGTCCCCTGTGCTATACGGTAGGCCCTTGTTGATTATCCATCCTGTATATACTAGTTTGCATCTGCTCATCCCCAACTCCTAGTCCATCCCTTCCCCACGTCCCTGTCGCCCTTGGTAACCACAAGCCTGTTCTCTATGTCTGTGAGTCTGTTTCATAGATAAGTTCATTTGTGTCATATCTTAGTGATATTATATGGTATTTGTCTTTCTCTTGCTATGCGTGTCATAAGAAGGCTAGTATCACTTCCTGACACCCTTTTCTGAGGATGGAATGGTTAAAAACATGTGTGGGATGGGGTATGGATTATGCTTTCACCACGACCATAGTATTCATTGTTTAATAATAAATGTATTATTTAAAGCAGAGCAGTGCAGACTGGGCAAAGACCACTGGGGTAGGGAATCATATTTCTTAAGTGAACCAAGATTTGAATCCTATGGAAGTTTCTCACTGGGCTGTGGGCTAAACCTACTTACCTCCACTGGGCTGGATTCTGTGAATGTAATTCTTGGCATCTGCAATCTGTGTTCTAGTAGCGGAGACTAAATCGTTTCTCCAGGTTCGAACATTGTGGTTGAAATCAACCATGGAGAAATGGTCTTCAGCGCGTAGATCATCCAATATGGTCTTCATCGCTTCCACTGTCTGTTTTGAGAGAGAATAGAGAAGGGTCTTAATACATAAACTCTAAGCCTAAGATGAAATGAGGAAGACCAATAATTCAACCTAGTCATCTTTCAAGTAGTGGCTCAAGCTATAATTTTTCCAGAAAACCATATAAATCCACTTGAGTCAACACAGATCTACCTCTCCTGTATTCTGAACATGTATTGTCTGTATTTTGATACTTACACTTTTACTGTCTTATTTTGTCATGCATGACCAGTCTCACTAGCTTGACTTTAACTTGAGGATTATGAGCCTCAGGGGTCTCCTTTGTGGTGTCTGAAAATCAAATGTATTTCTCAAGTGCATCTACTCAGCCTTCTCATCCACTACCATGTAATTATTGTTTCCCATCTCCTTCCCCTTCAAACCACCAGCACCTCCCTCTCCTGTCTCAGCTGATGACCTGGATTTCTACTTCACTGAGAAATGGAAGCAATCAGAAGAAAACTTCCACAACTCCCACCACCATAAAATCCCACCTGCCAGTACTTGTACCCATAAACTTTTCCTTCCCGCCTGGTAATGTAGAAGAATCAGTAGTTGTATTTCCGCCTAATGCAAATCCATCCACATGTGACCTAGACTGCATTCTCTCTCGTCTACTGAAGGACACGGCTCTAGCAACTGCCCTTTGCCTCTCCTGCATCTTGAATTTCCCTCCGTTGGTACATTTCCATAACAGAGTAACATGCTATCATTTCTCATTCCTTAAAGAACCTCATAATGTACCCACTTGCCCCATTTCTCAGCTTCCCTTTGCAATAAAATGCCTTGAAAGAACTGTCTACACATACTGTCTCCAAATCTTCTTTTCCTATTCTTTCTGAAACACATTCCATTCAGGCTTTCACCATCATCCCTCCACGGAAACGCCGCTCATCAAGGTTGTTGTGAAAGCCGGTGGACTATTCTCATCTTACCAGACTCAATCTGAGCAGCATTTGGACCAACTGGTCACATCTCTCTCCTAATATAACTTCGTCTTCTTCCAGAGCCTTGGACACTCTTGGTTTTCTTCTTCTTTCATTGGCTACTTTTTCTTAGTCTCCTTTGCTGGTTCCTCATCTTCTCCCCAGATTATTCTAATTATTGGAATAGTATAAGTTTGACTCGGTTTGCTTCTCTTATCTACACTTACTCCTTGATGTTCCCAACTGGTCTCATGGCTGTGAATAACTTCTACATACTGGTGGCTCCTAAGTGTCTATCTCAATATCTCGCCTCTGAGCACCAGAGCTGTAGAGCCAACAGCCTGCTTAACACGTTCACTTGGGTGTGTAATAGTCATCTCAGACTTCGGTGATGAACTAAGTGCCTGACACACAGTGGGTGCTTAATAAATACTTGTTAAATGAGGGAAGGAAGGAAGGGAGGGAGGGAGGGAGGGGTGAAAAAACTCTTGTATTAGAGCAGTGGTTCTCAACTGAGGGTACTTTTCTCCCCAGGGGATATTTGACAATGTCTTAAGACATTTTTGATTGTCAGGACTGGGAGGGTGGGTGCCACTGGTATCTAGTGGATAGAGGCCAGGGATGCTGCTAAACATCCTACAACGTATAGCGTGGTCCCCACAACAAAGGATCAGCCAGCCCAAACTGTCAAAAACACCACTGTTGAGACCCGGGTACCGGGGTAGAAGCACAGTGGGCAGGGCCATGTCTTTTCCGTCTTTTGGATCCTTAGAACAGTAGTGAACACTTGGGTGGTCAGAAATGGTTGTTGAATGAATGAATGGTTAGTTGGTGGTTCGAATTGGTTGAATGGATAGATTGATGAATAAAATAGGAAATTTCCATGTTTGTTTAGAATTGCATCTATACTATTAACACTGAGTAAGCCTATGTTGAACTCTGAACTGGAAGATGTGGGACAGGATGGCCACCCTCAAGGAATTACAGCATAATTAGAAAATATATGCATATAGTGATGTCAAAGTTATTCATGAACAATGGCGAGGTGTTAAAGTGTTATATGCAGAAGAACCAAAAGAATATGAAGCAGAAGAGTGAGCAGAGTGAGAAGAGGTTATACTGAGATGAAAGTTTTCAAAAAGGTGAGTTTTGAATAAATTTCTGCTGTTCAGAAGCCACCCAGTCTGTGTGACTTTGTTAGCAGCCTGAGCTGAGACAAGCCCTGTGGGAAGGGGCCTTGAACAATTGCATCATCAGGAGAGGATCAGAAAAGGTAGGGAGCCCCAGGTACCACTGCCCACCTGGGGTACTTACCTGTTTCATTTTTATTCCCCACATTGAGCCACTAACGTCGATGACAAAGAGGATGTTTTTGGGAATTGGGTCCATGTTCTCAGGAGCAAAGAAGTGGACAAAATATCCATTAAATACCTGGAAACCAGAACACATTTGTGAGCCATACCATTAGCAATGTTTGGAATGTAGGAAGACGAGGGTCTGGGGACTGAGAGAGGAGAGGGGTGGTCACAGGGGACAGGAGAGAACGGACGCTTGGTGTCCCTCTGCTTCTCCTTTCTCCTTCCTGCTCCCACTCTGTCCTTCCCTGCGAAGGTCTGAGCCTTCTCAGCAGTTCACCTCCTAGGCTATTTCCCTCCACTCCTTCCACCCCACCCAGTCTTCTTCGAGAGCCTCTGTCCCAGGAACACTGCTCACCGATGGTGAATCAGGAAGAGTCCCTGCTCTCCTGAGGCTCGCGGGCAATGAAGGACCCAGACAAATAAAGAGGCAATTTGCAGCACAGTGTGTTAAGTCCGTAATCAGGAAAAATAAAAGGCTCCAAGAACACCCCCAGTGGCGGTGCATCTAAGTCAGACAGAGGCGTCTTCCCCAGGGGAAGGGCATCTACGCTGGACTTGAACGTGGGTTCGTGAGTTTGCAGTTAGGCTGCCTGCATCGGGGTTGGACTGAGCTGGGGGGTGGGGGCCAGGCCGGGGAAGAGACTTCCAGACAGTGCGGCCCTTGGCACACTTAGGGCTCTATAAGTGGTTCAGCACGATGGATTCAAGGAGTTAGGGCAGAGAACCCACCGGGCAAACCATGAAGGACCTTGATGTGCACCCCAGGGAGTCTGGGTTGTTCTAGAAGTTAATGGGAGGGGCTGGATTCCTGATCCCCACCCCCTGTCTTCTCTTGTAGGTGCTAAAGACTGGCTCACCTCATTCTCTTTCCACTGCCCTTTGGTTGCTTCCCCCAGGACATTACAGTGTCCAGCTGTCAGGTGTGTAGCTGTGGACACTTCCCGACACCCCCCCATCCCTGGAGAGAAGCACAGGCTCTTGGCTACTAAGGCCTCATTACTTTAGCACAGGGAAGTATGCACACACATCTAAGACGTGACAAAAGAGGAAAGGGAAATGCTCAAGAAATCTCACAAGGAATGTAATCTCTGTGCTTTCTTTGATCATCTCATTGCAAAGGGCCTTGGAAGGTTATCGAAAATTCCCATTTTGTGATTTCCTATGGTTCTTCATTCGAGGCCTAGACATACCTTCCTGGGACAAAGGCATGAGACCCAATGACCTTTACTCAGTTATCTTGACATAAAATGCTCAGTGACACTTAAGAGAAATATGCTTTTAGTCCCTTGTCTGCAGCCTTGACACTCGCCTGGGCAGCTGGGAACTACCCAGAGGCCGGCGAGATTTATTCGGGGGTTGGGGGGAAGGGGGGTGTTATTCAACAAAAACCAGTTCTTTGGCTTTGGCGGGGCCATTCTCCCAGAGTCTGTTTTCACTCACCCGAAGCTCACCGACTTTCTCCTCTCTGTTCACATCATACACCACCACGAGCTCACCATCTACCGCAGTCTCAGAGCAGTTGGAGCATTTTCTTTGTTGTGCTACCGTGGGCTTGAAGGTGACGTGTGCCTGGAAAGGACAGTAGCGTCACAGCCCAGTCTCGGCCCCCCTCCCTCTCCAGGTGAGGAGTTGACAGCGGCACCTTCTCGTGCACACAAGTGGAGGTCTAGGGCCATTCTGCATCCGGGCAGCACTGGTGGTCTTGTTGTTGATGGAAGGGATGGTGCCAAAGCATGTGAGGGGGCATCTAACAGCCTGCGGTGCTGTTGGCCTGGTTTCAGTCCTTTATAAGAGATTCAAAGAATTCCTGCCTTTCCCCCCATGGAAGAAACAGCTTCCAGCTCTAGAAAGAGCTGGTGGAAGGTTCTTAGAGGACTTCGGTCCCTCCAACCGTGGTCACTATTGGCCATTAAGGCAGAGAGAATTAGGCTGAGTATTTCTTGCTGTGATTAATGAAAATCCACTCTGTATTATGTGAAAACTGTCTTTTTTTGGCTGCACCACGCGGCATGCAGGATCTTAGTTCCCCAACCAGGGATCGAACCTGTGCTCCCTGCAGTGGAAGCACAGAGTCTTAACCACTGGACCAGTGGTTTTCAAGTCCCTGTGAAAACTGTCTTTTAGCTACTGGTCAAGTGAAATTACCTGGGGGAAATGGGACAGGACCTCCAAAAGGGACAGACTTTGGTCAAAATGCAATGAAACAATTGGTAATATTATCGTGTATATCCTGGGGGAGACCCTAGACTTTGCTCAGGGATCACTGTTCCTTCATATAGTTCCCTCAGGTCAGCACCTGATGGATTTTCTATCCCCCAGAGCAGAGGAGGAGAGCAGAACCCAGGAGCCAGTGGCCACTTAGACTCTGTAACATCAATGCTTGTGGTACCTTCTGCTGTCCTTTAGATACGACGGGAACTCCATCAAAATGCCCATCAAATGTGTCCAGAACATGAAGAAATCTCATTCCCTGAGGTTCAATAATCCACACATCTACCTAGAGGTGGGAAAGAAATTACTCAAAGCATTAAAACATCTTTCAAGATGGAGCAAGAAGTACACTTACTAAGTCCTCTGCTGTCCTTCTCATCTTCAGGATTTCCCAAAGATGACCCAGCATGGCTCCACCATCACTTCTGCAAGTTCTTTTAATTCTGTGTGACACAATGCATCTCACCATGTAGGCTGAAGACCTTTTGGGCAACCCAGTATTCCCCTTCCATTGCTTCATTTCTCTGGGATTTAATTCCCCTTCGTCTACTCTATTCCATTCCATTCTTATTTATTTTAAAAAATATTTATTTCTTTGGCTGCACCAGGTCTTAGTTGCAGCATGCAGGATCTTTTAGTTGCAGCAATGTGGGATCTAGTTTCCTGACCAGGGATCAAACCCGGGCCCCCTGCATTGGGAGCGCAGAGTCTTAACCGTTGGACCACCAGGGAAATCCCCATTCTATTCTTATTTAGAAATAAGAATGGAATGAGAATTTTACCATGATCCATTCATTCATCCCCTTGAATCTTCTACATCAATGGGCAAATTACAACCTGTCTGCTTCACCTTCCTATGTGTCAAGTGGAGAGCAGGTTGAACTGTGCACTTCCCTGGGTTTCTTCCAGTTCTGCTCTACCTCTTACACGAGTGTTCATGTGATGCCAGTAAGATTCGAGCCAAGAAAAGAGCAGCTCAGTTCTCAAGGCAAGAGGTGAAGATTACAGCAGAGGTGAGTTCAAATTGGTAGCCAATGCCCTGCCGCAGGCATTGCTCTCGAGGTGAAGAGAGTTGGGGTGCAGTGTGGGGAACGTGAAGCAGATGAAGACGACTACCTCAACCTTCACTGAGATCCTATTATTTGCCACCTACTTCCATAAGCTCATCTCACTTGTAACCAAGGAATCTAAGAACGTTGTAGTACCCTTTTCACAGGTGAGAAAATTGAGGCTCAGGATAACTTGTCCCATGTTGGAAGGTCAGTGTAGTGGGTTAAATGGAGCCCCTCCAAAGACATGTCTACATCAAATCCCTGGAAGCTGTGACTACTACTTGATTTGGAAAAAGGGCCTTTGCAGATGCAATACAGGATCTTGAGATGAGATCATACTGTACTGCCCAATGGGCCCTAAAGCCAACGACAAGTGTTCTTACAAGAGCCAGGCAGAGGGAGACTCAAGACACTCAGAAGACACTCAGAAGAGGTCACACCCTGGTGATGTGACCGGGGTGGGGCAGAGATTAGAGTGATGTGGCCACAAGTCAAGGAATGCCAGCAGCTTCCAGATACCAGGAGAAGCAAGGACAGACTCTCCCTGGCAGCCTTGAGGCACGTAGCCCTGCCAACACGTTGATTTCAGACTTCCGTCCTCCAGAACTGTGTGAGAAGACGTTTCTGTTGTTCTCAGCCACCCAGAGTGTGGTCATTTGTTACAGCAGGCCACAGGAAACTGACACAGCTAATAAGGAGATGAGCTGGCATTGAAATCTGCAAGGAAGTGTCCTGGTTGACTCCAAACCCAGAATCCTTTCTGCACGCCACCCTGACCTGCAGTGTCGAGTGGCATGGAACACCACAAAGAGTGGGGACAGGCAGAAAGCACAGATGAGGGACAGAGCCGTAGGAGGATGGGCTCACCTCCAGGTGCTTGGCCAGTCGTCCTGGCTGCAGGTGGAGCCTGTGCTCGTAGGACCCCAGCTTCCTCCACTTCACTTCCTGGTAATGAAGTTCAAACTGCACCTTCGCTCCGGGGGCAATGTTCACTTCGGTTTTGAAGTTCTCCATATCGAGGGCTCTGCTCCTAAAGGTGCGAGCCCCCCACGTGAGTCAGCACAGGCAGAACCTACACAGAGGGCAGCCAGGCTTCCCTGGGCTAGCAACCTGCTCACTGTTCAGAAGAATGAACGGTAGGTACAGTAGAGGTAACTGCAACTTCTAGATAAATTTCATTCCACCAGCCTGGAATTTTCTTCTCCTCTCCTACCTGATCTTTTTCTTCCAGAGCTTCTTACAGATTTGAGTGTCATCTGCAAAGAGCTACTAGTTATTGATCACCTATTATGTGCCAGGAACTGGACACACATATCATTGCTATTATAGCAGCTCTGCAAGCTGGATCCCAATACTCTCAGTTATCAAATGATGACAGACGAGGCTCACAAAGGGTAAGTAATCGCTCCAGACCACACAGTGAGTCAATTGTGCAGTAGGAACTCAAACCCAAGTTTAGATGATTCCAAAGACAGCACGTCTTTCCTCTACTGCTTTTGAGACTCGTTCTAGAGATTCTTTATATTTTGAAAGTCTTCAGGAAGAAGACATCTATTATTTCATCCAATTGAATGTGTATTTCCAGCACTAATGCCTTATTTAGTCCCATACACACCAAGTCCAACGTGATCATTAATCTTGAGGTGTTTATGGTTTTAAAGAGAAAACAGCAGGACTGTCAAATGAGGGAGATTTGAGCATTAGGAGAAACAATGGGTGATTTAAAAAAAAATCAAACAGCTAAATAAGCAAGGTGAGACCATGCATAATCGGATCGTTTGGGATCAGGGAAGTACCATGAAGAAGTGAGCTTGGGATACAGGGCAGCTGAAGGAAAAGATGAGCACGGCCGGGTACAGAGCTTAGGAGTAGAGAGTGGGGTGAGAGGCCTGATGTATCTGGGTGGGGGGGGCAGGCTACAATGCAAGCTCCGTGTTCTCTGCTGTATCCGCAGTACCTGGAGGAGTTTCTGCTGCAAATAAATATTTGTGGAATGAAGAAATAATTAATGGATGGATGATGTGGTCAAAGTGATGGGTAAAGATGGCAAAATGATACTTAAAGCACTTATTAACCCGGATGCACGCTGGAGATGTTCCCATGGCTTGGAATTTCTCCTGTCCTTTCTGCTGGCTGAATTCTATTAATCTCTTTGGGCTCAGCTCAAACATCAAGTCTTCTGTGATGATCTTCTGGACCCCCGGACAGAACTGTTTACTTGGTACTTGGAACTCCCATAGGGTTTTGTACCATCTCTACATTAGCACATTATACCATTATATAGTATATATATTACACTTACCTATATAATATATATACTGTAGTCACCTATATGGTATATATGTTATAATCACCTACATATTATATATATTACGGCCACCTATCTGTTATATATATTAGTCATCTGTTATATATATTATAGTCACCTATAGGTTATATATATTATAGTCACCTGTATGTTATATGTATTATAGTCACCTAAATATTATACATATTACAGTCACTTATATGATATATATATTATAGTCACCTATATGCTATATATGTTATGGTCACCTATATGTTATAGTCACCTATACACTGTCGGTTTCATGGCCATCTCCTCCACTGGCCTGACGGTGTTTGTTGCAGTGTTGCTGTCACCTTTGACAGAGCTGGGTACAGTGTTAACGTTCAGTGCATTTTTTTGAATGAATGAACACATGAATGAAATGAAAAGAACTTCAGCTAAGGGGAAATTTGGGCGTCTGGAGGAGGAGAAGGAGATGAAGAAAAGAAGATGGCAGGATCTGAGGGCAGCTTAGATACACAGTGTGGGGATCAGTGAACATTCCTCTGACATTTCTGGTGGGAGAGGCTGCCTCTCTGAGGGTGGCGTGGCATTTCCAGTGTCTTATTTAAGACCATAAGGGGAAAAAATAAACAGAATCTAAACTAAGTAACTGTGCTGAAAAGGTGCCACCCCATAAAAATAGGCCAAGAAAATCACTAAGACAAATTCCAAACCTTTCTTTCTGAGTATGTGGTCAGTGCTGTAACAAGATCACCAATATTTCTTTCTTTTTTTTTTTTTTTTTTGCGGTACGCGGGCCTCTCACTGTTGTGGCCTCTCCCGCTGCGGAGCACAGGCTCCGGACGCGCAGCCCCAGCGGCCGTGGCTCACGGGCCCAGCCGCTCCACGGCATGTGGGATCTTCCTGGACTGGGGCACGAGCCCGTGTCCCCTGCATCAGCAGGTGGACTCTCAACCAGTGCGCCACCAGGGAAGTCCCGATCACCAATATTTCTGTAGTTCCTCTCTGTACTCTGCTGGGAATCAGTGTTTAGTGACAGGACAGCCATCTACATGCAAGGCAAGCTATGTAAGGCTACCACGTGTGAGATCATCCAAAACTCATGTGTTGCAGGAGGCCTTAGGGAAACAGGAATGGAGATACCTAACTCTGCCACCTGAGGATGAGGTTCTGTGCCTTCTTGGAGGCTGGTTTTGGGGTTGAGTGGGGGCAGAAGTGGATGATGACCCCCCCACTTACCTCACCAATCCAGCCATTTTGCCTTTTGCTCTGGCCTGCGAATAGAGGGCTCGGCCCACCGTTTTCTCCTTAACAAAACTAGTAAATGTTGTGCCATCCACAGTCCTAAAAAATGACAGAGGGCCTACAGTTGGTCCAAATAGTAGTCTTAGCACAACAAACAAACAACAGGCCAACAACCCAACCAGGCGGACTTAATGAATTATTTAATTTTGAACCTGCAGGAAACACGGAGACGTTTGCATATTTCACAGGAGACCCTTTGTCTGATAGTGTGATTAAGAGAGGTGAGGTGGGCTTCCGTCCTAAAAGCTTCCTCTCGCATATTGTAGTGTTTAAAATATTTCTTCCTAACGTTCATAGCAACACTATTTACAACGGCCAAGACACGGAAGCAACCTAAGTGTCCATCGACAGAGGAATGGATCAACAAGATGCGGTACATATATACAATGGAATACTACTCAACATAAAAAAGAATAAAATAATGCCATTTGCAGCAACATGGGTGGACCTAGAGATGATCATACTAAGTGAAGTAAGTTGGACAGAGAAAGACAAATATCACATGGTATCGCTCATATGTGGAATCTAAAGAAAATGATACAAATGAACTTATTTACAAAACAGAAAGAAACTCACCGACTTAAAGAACAAACCGATGGTTACCAAAGGGGAAATGTGGAAGAGAGAGAGGTAAATTAGGAGACTGGGATTATCATATACACACTACTGCCTATAAATAGATAACCAACAAGGACCTACTGTAGAGCACAGGGAACTCTACTCAATATTCTGTAATAACCTAAGTGGGAAAAGAATTTGAAAAAGAATAGATGCATGTATATGTGCAACTGAATCACTTAGCAGCGCACCTGAAATTAACACAGCATTGTAAATCAACTATACTCCAATATAAAAAATTTTCTAAATGTTTCTTCATTTTCCAGTTTTACCCTTTAGATTAAGGGTTGTTCTCTTGTGCATCCCTTCGGAATGACAAATGTGCCTAGGATTGGTGACTGATAAGTCACTAGTTATCTGGGTGACTTTTGGTTTATAAGATCATTCTCCCGTGTGTTAAGGATCTGGGGTGGCCTGGGGGCATTACGCTCTCCTGTGAGGGTAGAAAAGAGCAAAGAAAGATGAAGAAAGGTGCTTGTCAATCTCTTTGCAAAGTTTGTGTTTATCTCTCCAACATCTCCCTCGGGGACCTCTGTGTGCTCATGTCACCTCTGTCTCTTAGCTGGCCGTCACCTAATCCGTCCCAGTAATGATTAGCTGGAACAGTCGAATGACAGAATTTTAGAAGCAAAATGGAACATCTGGCCTTCAAGTGGGCAGTATCTCTCCCCAAGGAGGTATTTAGAAGTGCGTGGAGAAGTTTTTGGCTGTTCTGATGACTGAGAAGGGCTACTGGCATTATGGGACGACCCCAAGAGTGCTAGACATTCTGTAACGTGAGGTGGAGTTTCCTGTCCCAAATGCCAACAGCATGCTTGTCGAGCACGCTTGGTTCACTTCTGTAGGTGAGAGAAATCAGAGCCAAGGAGACAAGCGACCTGCTTGAGGTCACACACTTGCTCAGAGGCAGAGCTAGAACTGGACCCCGAGTGCCCAGGTCGGCACTATTTCCATCAAATCATGCTAAGGTTCGAAGACCAAAAAGTCTTTATGACAAAAGGAAATAATCTCTAATGGTGGAATATTTGGAACCTTGATAAATAGGCAGCAGAAGTTTTTTGACTGGAGATGGAGGTCTGTGCGGTTCATATTAAATTATGGTGATGTAAGGAGCTATCTTCTCTGATTTATACATTCAGCCGGGAGTACGGAGAGATCAAAATAAACAGATATTTCACAATTCTGTCTTTCATCACCTCAAATCGTCTAAGGAATGAGATGGGGATGAAGGGAAAGAATGAAGGAAAACAGAAAGATGAGATACCTGGAATATCTAGTCATATAGTTTAAAAATAAGAATTTATTAAACTAGTTTTAATATAATTTTTTAGACAGTGTCATATAATACCACTACATAAAAGCTTTTCCTTCTACATTTGCTTTTTAGAAAAGGCTGACTAAAAAAAATTTTTTTGGAAATAAATTTCTCAGACAATTTGAAGGATTCAAAATCCATGAATTCCAATTCCAATAAGTCCAATTCCAAGTCACAAATTGCCTTTTGTTCCCCTCACCTTTGTTTTGTTTAGAAAATATAATTAAAATGGCTCTGCCACTTTTAGAGGCCAAAGTGCTTGGTATTTGAACCTTTTATTTTATTTATTCCTCTATTGGCAGAACAGGGAAAGTTTACCCTTGATGAATAAAGCCTCAGGGTGGGAACAAAATTACTGGCCTTCACTATTTGAAAGACATTTGGGTGGTTTAAAATTTTTTTATTATGGAAATCTTTAAGTATACAAAAAAATAAAATAATGTAAGACACCTCCATGAAACCATCGCTGAGTTACACCATTATCAATACTCAGCCAACCTCCATTGTCTATACCCCCTCCTTCCACCTCATTTATTCTGAAGCCAATCTCAGATAGCTGACCATCTCATCCTTGAACACTTCAGTATGCATTTTGTAGGGAATTTTTTAAAACTTCTTTTGTGAATAGAACTAGAGTCATTGAGTAGGAAATGGAACGGATTTCAATTAAGTGGCAGAAATAATTCTAAGCGCTGCCAACCACTGAGTGAATTGCCTTGGAAAGTAGTGAGTTTATCATTAAGGAGATATTCAGGTCAAGCCTGGATAGTTCACTTGTCAGTGGCTACACAGAGGAATTCAAGCACTGGACACGTGACTGGATTTAATCAGCGGTTCTCCACTTTTTTTTCCCCGTAAAGAAACATGTGATAGATGATGTTGACCTGCAACTTCCTACACACTCATATATGGTTTCCTGTAACCCAGGGCAACTCCATATATTTTTCTCTCCCCAAGTAAGTGGGAGGTTGTTACCACAGAGATAGGCTTAAGGATGCTTTACTTTATTAGAAAAGAAAAGCAAATGCTTCACAAATTCTGTTACTCTGAACAGAAGCAAGACACTGGGACCCACCCCAAGATGACTCTTGGTGTCCAGGGGGTCCACAGCTCTGAAAGTGAGAACCACTGGAATAGGTGGCCATTAAGGCCCATCCTAACTGTGACGGGGTTCGATTCTGTGAGCAGAGCATATCCAGTTTCTGGTTCTGCACAGGAGTTACTCACATGGAGAAGTTGGAGATGAAGGCTCCTTTGGGAATCTGCACGTCGAACACGACATTCTGAGGCTGTGGGGAGTGGTTCACCACTTTGGCCTGGATGACAGTGTTGGCCATTCGGGAAGTGATAGTAGACCGGACTTTATAGCTATAAAGAGTCACTTGATCAACATCTTCCTGTAACTGGCAAGAAAATACAACCGTACTCAGAGAAAAATGACACAGAACTTCACCACGTATTCAATGTTAACATTGGTCCATTTTATTACAAACAATTCTAAGGCATCATTAGGCATATAACTCAGGTATTACTAAGCATTCTCCTAACTTCTTGGAATACCCCTCAGGCAGAAGCCTGAGATATCTTTTTTTTTTTTTTTTGTCATTAGTAAACTTTAACGTGCCCTTTTCAGAACCAAACAGATTAAAGATTAAAAAAGCAAAGTCATAAATTAAATAAATATCAACAACAATAAAAATAAAAGTCAGAGGAAATATGAAATTAAAATAAATAAAATTTAATAACAAAAGGCCTGAGATATCTTGAAATGCCTTTCAAGTGCTATGAGTCTATTGAAAATGATTTTTTTTTTTTTTGAAGATGTTGGGGGTAGGAGTTTATTAATTTATTTTTGCTGTGTTGGGTCTTCGTTTCTGTGCGAGGGCTTTCTCTAGCTGTGGCAAGCGGGGGCCACTCTTCATTGCAGTGCGCGGGCCTCTCACTATCGCAGCCTCTCGTTGCGGAGCACAGGCTCCAGACGTGCAGGCTCAGTAGTTGTGTCTCACAGGCCTAGTTGCTCCGCGGCATGTGGGATCCTCCCAGCCCAGGGCTCGAACCCGTGTCCCCTGCATTAGCAGGCAGATTCTCAACTACTGCGCCACCAGGGAAACCCCGAAAATGATTTTAAAGGTTAGAATACGAGGAGAAAATGGTTGTGGGGAAGCAAGATTGGATTACAAAGGTGCAGGAAATAACTTTGAATGCAGGGCCAGAGGGAAGGAAGGATGCAGGACTGCAGCGTTGGAAGGGGACCTGGGCACTTCCAGGGGTACGGTGGGGTGGAAGACACATGAGGTCCCCAAAGCCCCACACTGCCACCTACCTGCTTCAACCTTATCTATTGTAATTTCACCTTCTTGCAGTCCTCTTGTCCTCTCGAAAATTAAAACAAAATATGAGAATGCTGATGGATGTGAGCAAAGAACAGAATATCTTGCAGAGGGCGTTTTGATGCAGTTACTGGTCCAGTACTCTGGACCCCTTATCCCAATCCTTCTCTACTGATTTAAGGCAGTTCCAGTATCCATATGCTCAAAGACAAAGTACTGCAAACACACATCTTTTAGGAGGTGACTCTAAACCGTCAGGATTATGGCAGTGACGTGACCCACTAGGTGTTGCTTTTTTCTCCGAAAGGTTTTGCTTATTTCAATACTAGGTGTCATTTCCCTAAACTTTGTCATCCAAGATTAAACCTTTCAACACATTAACATCCAGCCCACCTCAAGCTGAGATAAAACCCAGGCTACGTTGTTTGTCCTTCTTTCCCCTTAACCCAGAGCTTCTCACAGTTGTTGTCAGTTCAGAGCAGGAAGCCCAGGGAACCCCTTCCTCTTGATGTTTTCTTGCCACAGGAAGCTCTACCCCGAACAGCTCAGGGAATCGGGCCATTTCATGTTTAAGAGTGCTTTTTCCACACTCACGGCTTTACCCTCCAAAGCTGTTAGGTGTCCTATTTTAAATCAAAACTGTTCTGTTGGAATAAATACACAGTTTTTATTCCCAAAACACCTACAAGGTTGTCAAAAGTTGCGAAAGTAAAGAGAAGGGACATTTTCACTCCTGGGGACAGCTCTCCCGGCTGCATAGAAACTGCACCCTTTCATGCTGAATTTTAGACACACTTCCAAACAGAACTAGGCAAGGGGGTGTTTCGAAAGTCAGGTAAACGTTCTCAGTGATGAAGACAAAGGAGGCACCCGTATTGATTTCTCGATAATAGGTAACAGAAAAGTCATTCAGACATCAATGTTTAACAAAATCCAAGTAAACTTACCATCATTTCTCCAGATTCTCCGGAAACACTCCTCTGCGAAAGGAAGTTGGATAATCATTCTTCAGAAGCGTGTTGCTTATTACCTTGCGGGCAAAAACTGTTTTCTCAAAATACACTTTCTCGAAAGATATTTTTTCCTTCAGTGCTGAGCTATAACTCATTCACTGGAACCGAGACATAATTATCAAATATTCTTGAATGCTATTTTCCCCCTGGTGTGTTTCTGTGAACAAATGTCTCCGTCACTTTTTGGCTGCATGCCCATCATCCTTTGATACAATGCTAAAACCTATGTTTTCAAATGAAAATGTCCAGCCAAACTTAAGCTGAGTAGCACAGATCACCTTTATCCTGTCTATTTGTCTGATTGATTGTTTTCTCAGCAGCAGAGTCTTTCTTCAAAGCCAGGCAGTGGGAAGGCATGTCTGCCTCTTCCACTAGATGAAGCTACATGGGAGCAGAGACCTGGATGCGTTTCCTCCTTGGTGTAGCCCCTGAGTCAAGCACGGTGGAAAATTCTGTACTCAACCGCTATGCTAGAGAATTACAGTAAGTCCCCTACATACGAACCTTCAAGTTGCGAACTTTTGAAGATGCAAACGTGCATTCCATCAACGTCAGGCATGAGGGAAATTGCAGCTTGCCCTCCATCTCCTACTTCTGACGGTCCTTCAGCTCTACCATCTCCCACCTCCTCTCCCTCCTCCAGGCAGTAACTCTCCTTGCCTGTTCACTCGATGCCAGCCCCTTTACGCCAGCTGCTGTACTGTACTACCGTACTTTTCAAGGTACTGTACTGTAAGATTAAAAATGTTTTCTTGGGACTTCCTGGTGGCGCAGTGGTTGGGAGTCCGCCTGCCAGTGCAGGGGACATGGGTTCAAGCCCTGGTCTGAGAGGATCCCACATGCTGTGGATCAACTAAGCCTGTGTGCCACAACTACTGAGCCTGTGCTCTAGAGCCCACGAGCCACAACTACTGAGCCCATGTGCCACAACTACTGAAGCCCGCGCACCTAGAGCCCGTGCTCCACAAGAGAAGTCATGGCATTGGGAAGCCTACGCACCACAATGAAGACCCAACGCAGCCAAAAATAATAAATTAATTAATTTAAAAAATTAAACTTAAAAAATTATTTTAAAAGTTTTATTTTTTGTGTTTGTTTTTTATACATTATTTGTGTGAGAAGTATTATAAACCTATTACAGTAGGCTTATAGCCGATTGTGTTAGTTGGGTACCTAGGCTAACTTTGTCATGCTTACGAACAAATTGGACTTGCCCAACGTGCTCTCGGGACGGAACTCATTCGTATGCAGGGGACTTACTGTATCCACATGAATGACTGTCCTGTGGGCATGGAAAACTGACTGGCTTTAGAGTGATGGGTGAACCTTTAATGTCAGATGGATTTTAAAGTAATAATTAAGGTGTGGGATATTAGTTTTGCTTGCCTGATTTGGGGTGAGTTGAAATTTTAGGGGGTATTATGTGACATAGCGAGGCCAACGACTGCCTTCTAGACTTTTTAAAATTGGAGCATAGTTTATTTATTTATTTAGTTTTGGCTGCATTGGGTCTTCGTTGCTGCACACAGGCTTCTCATTGTGGTGCCTTCTCTTGTTGTGGAGCACCAGCTCTAGGCGCGCGGGCTTCAGTAGCTGTGGCTTGCTGGTTTCAGTAGTTGTGGCTCATGGGCTCTGGAGCACAGGCTCAGCAGCTGTGGCGCACGGGCTTAGCTGCTCCGCGGTATGTGGGATCTTCTGGGACCAGGGCTCGAACCTGTGTCCCCTGCATTGGCAGGCGGATTCTTAACCACTGCGCCACAAGGGAAGCAGTGTTAGTTTCAGGTGTATAGCAAAGTGATTCGGTTATACCTACATATATAACTATTCTTTTTCAGATACTTTTCCCTTATAGTTTATTACAAAATACTGAGTATATTTCTCTGTGCTATACAGTAAGTCCTTGTTGGTTATCTATTTAATTTAATTTATTGTTTGGCCGTGCTGCACGGCTTGCATGATCTTAGTTCCCCAACCAGGGATCGAACCTGTGCCTCCTGCAGTGGAAGCGTGCAGTCCTAACCACCGGACCACCAGAGATGTCCTGGTTATCTGTTTTATATACAGTCGTGTGTATCTGTTAATCAACTTCCTAATTTATCCCTCTCCCCCTTTCCCCTTTGGTAATCCTAAGTTTGTTTTCTATGTCTGTGGGTCTTTTGGACTTTTTGAATGCAATTCCCAACGATGACGTTTTCCCTTTTAGATGAAGACCCTGACGTGAGGACTTGCCTATTGGGTTTTAATATTATCGGTCTACAAAAAGCCTGGACTTGCAGCAGGTCAAAAATTCATACCCACACAAAAGATGTCATAGGTCAGCTTAGAGTTGCTTCCACAAATACCTCCTTTTTTAGCACCTGGGCTCTACATGGGAGAAGCCAAACCCTTCTTGGCCCCCTGGAGAACTCTCCCCATGAGTTAGAGCATTTTGTCTGTGCTGTTGCTGGCATCTGGGAGGAGACCGCCAGCATGGTCAGGTCCCTGAGCAACTCCCCGAGACAGTAGGGACCGTGACTAGGTAGGAGAGCATGTGTGGCCCCAATAGGAAGTGTCCTAAGAGGAAATTCTTCCATACAAAGCAGTAAAACTATCCCATAATCTTAAACTTTGAAGAAAACAAGTAGCAACGTATTCTCTAAGGGGCCAAGGTGACCATTACAGTTTGAAGATGAACAGACAGCCATGTGGAGGCTTCCCTTTATTTCAGCTGGACAGTGTTTCCCCGGGGTGTAAAACCACCAGACTCTTTGCTGCTAAAAAAACATGCGCTTGAGAAAATGTAGCAAAAATCATCTCAATCCTTTTCTTATTTCTTCAATCATGATCTCTTTCACTTATTTTCCCTTTTGGAACTGAGGTTTACTGTACCTGGTACCTCCGGTTGTCTGGCACAAATTGAAATTTGCCTGGGGCCAGTTCCACAAGGTCTCCATATTCTGCAAACTTAAAAAAGAATTTAGGATGTTTATTTCTATCAACAAAAAACAGGGAGCTGGTGACAGGCATAAGGTACTGTATTCAATATATTATTTTGTCTTGTTTTCTATATCTCTGGGCGATCTCATTTTTTCATACAATGATTTTTTTTAAATTGAAGTATAGTTGATTTACAATGTTTCAGGTGTACAGCAAAGTGATTCAGCTATACATATACATATAATCTATTCTTTTTCACTATCTTTTCCCATACAGGGTATTACAGAGTATTGAATAGAGTTCCCTGTGTTATATATACAGTAGGTCCTTGCCATTTATCTATTTTATATATAGTAGTGTAATATGTGCTAATCCCAAATCCCTAATTTATCCTTCCCCCCTTTTCCCTTTGGAACTGTTAAGTTTGTTTTCTGTGTCTGTTACAATGATTTTTTTTTCTCTCTAGTTGCGGAGAGCAGGGGTTACTCTTCATTGCAGTGTGCGGGCTTCTCATTGCGGTGGCTTCTCTTGTTGTGGAGCATGGGCTCTAGGCATGCAGGCTTCAGTAGTTGTAGTACATGGGCTCACTACTTGCAGCACGTGGGCCCTATAGCACTCGGGCTTCAGTAGTTGTGGCACACGGGCTCAGTAGTTGTGGCTCGCGGGCTTTAGAGCACAGGCTCAGTAGTTGTGGTGCACGGGTTTAGCTGCTCCGTGGCATGTGGGATCTTCCCGGACCAGGGCTCGAACCTGTGTCCCCTGCACTGGCAGGCAGATTCTTAACCACTGTGCCAACAGGGGAAGTCCCTACAATGATTTCTTTAATATATTTGTTTGCCAGTTACATCTCAGAGGTGAGTAAATGAGAGTATCTCCAAATTTGCTGGAGGCAGGAGTTCATTTCTGAGTTTGCCTGAAGATGATGGGATATCCAAGTAGGGGTTACAGTAGCCCAGTGATCAGGTAGGTGCCTGGCAGAAGTACTGGGTAGATCTTGGGGGCATCAGAGGTGTCTTACTAGGTAAATGTGGACCATTATCCATTGAGTTAGAAATGGTGATGTGAAAGGAATGCCAGTAAGTGACTGAAAAAGCACAAACACATTTGGATATCTTGCCTCCAACTCCTGGCTTCGTCAATGAGATTTCCAACATACTCTGGTAGTTTTTAAAGTGTTAGAAAATATGATAGTTTCTAGGCAGATAGGGTGATTTTTTTTTCTTGCAAATATGCCATCCTGTTCTTTGGCATCTTTGTAGGTAATCCACTCTGTAAGTAGCACAAGCCACTGCGCCTTCTAGGATATTCCCAGAATACATGCTGCTTTTCTGGCATCAAAATAGCTCTTGGGGCTTCCCTGGTGGAGCAGTGGTTAAGAACCCGCCTGCCAATGCAGGGGACATGGGTTCGAGCCCTGGTCCAGGAAGACCCCACCCACCCCGTGGAGCAACAAAGCCCATGAGCCACAAATACTGAGCCTGCGCTCTAGAGCCCGCGAGCCACAACTACGGAAGCCCGCACGCCTAGAGCCCGTGCTCTGCAACAAGAGAAGCCACCGCAATGAGAAGCCCGCGCACCGCAACGAAGAGTAGCTCCTGCTCGCCGCAACTAGACAAAGCCCGCGTGCGGCAGCAACAAAGACCCAACGCAGCCAAAAGTAAATAAATAAATAAATTTATTAAAAAAACAAAAAAAAAGCTCTTGTATGACTTTCAGTCCAAGACTTTCAATACGTTGGGGATGATCAAGGGTCTGAAGTGAAGACCTTGAGCTCCCCAGGAGTTTGGGACTGACATGTACACACGGCTATATTTAAAACAGATAACCAACAGGGACCTACTGTACAGCACAGGGAACTCTGCTCAATATTATACAACAACCTAAATGGGAAAAGAATTTGGAAAAGAAGAGATACATGTATAATTGAATCACTTTGATATATGCCTGAAACTATCACATTGGTAATCAACTACACTCCATATAAAATAAAAAGTTGAAAATCCTTATCACAAGGGGAAAAAGCTGTAACTATGTATGGTGAGAGATATTAAAGCCATTGTGGTGATCATTTTCCAATATATACAAATATTGAATCAAAAAAAGGGTAAATACAGGTTCCAGTAATTATAATAGTGAAGACGTCTACTCAGATTAATTTTATCATGAATTTCCATTCCACACAGAATACTGTCCTTGAATAGCAACAGGTAACAGGTTATTTACCAAGCTAACATATGGGGCCGACAGCAAGGAAGTCTTCTGGAAGTACTTACTTCTGAAAGTCCGTTAGTGGGGATTTCGAAGCCCTGTGATTCAGAAAGGAGGAAGCAGACAAGAAGGCACATGAACCCCTCCATCGTGCTAGGTTGCTCTGCCCAGCTCTCCAGCGCCGGGTCTGGGAAGAGCCCACTGCTCCCTGAACCACGATCAGAGGGACAACAGAGCCGTACAGTTGGTTTTCAAAAAGAGAATTGAGAGAAAAGAGAAGAAGACAGCTCTCAAACTTTGTTCCAAAACAGGACAAATATTTGTTCTGGAGTTCAAACTTAAGCTGGGGGGGTGGGGGGGTGGATCACATACCCAGAGGTTATTCAAACAGCAGAGCTGGGGGCGGTCCCTGGGCTGTGAGAGCAAGGCAGCGTCGGACAGATGTGTAGTGTTTTTTTTTTCCTTTTGCTGATTTCTGTTCATCTTAAAATCAGAGAGACCTAAGATCAGCGTCATCTTCTTTGAAAGACCAGGTGTGGCACGTGACTGAGAAATCGAGTCAGAGAGGAAAAAGCTAAAGTGAAAAGCTTCTGGAAACAGAAGCCTTTGGTTAAAGTGAAAGCAGGAGGAATTTAGGAAAAGTGGGAGAAGAAACCCCACGGTTTTCTGAGCAAAGCACTCACTGGCAGTGTTTCTTCCTCTCCCTTTGAAAACCGAGAACCTATTTCATGAGAGAACTGGGCAAGTAGCAGTGTGGGAGGTTAGGCACCCCTTCCTTCAGCAAGGAAGTTTCAGGAACCTCTCTGATTAAGAGAACAGTGTCTGTTCCGGCTGCCCCTGGTCAGCCTCACTCAGGTCAGCGGAAAATCAGTTCTCCCCCCAGAACCAGAGACAGCCCCGCCTGGAATCCCTTCCCGCCCATGGTCGTGAATCCTAATACCAATGTTAACTAGGATTTATTGAGCCCTTTGTGGTGTCATGCACTTTTCCCTACATTAACTTTAACCCCCGGTTTTCTTTTCAACTATAAAAGAGCCATGTGAGATGTGTACTACGTTTACCTTCATTCACAGTGGAGGAAAGTAAGGTTAAGTATCAATAACTGATTCCACATTTCATGGTTAGCACGTGGAGACTTAATTCAAGGTCAGCCTGACCTCAAATCCTTTGTTGTTCATGACCACGTCCAGGAGAGGCAGCCTGGGGTCCATCTCTGGGATCAGTGTTCCAAGTGTGAATTTAGACTAACCATTACCTGTAGTTCCCAAGCTGGGTGGCCAGTGTACTTGACGAAACTTTTTCTTGAGGCTCTAGTCCAGACATCTGCTTGAACAGGGCCATGCTGTGGACCCCAATGTGGCCAGCTCCCATGTCTTTTCTGGCAGTTTCCTTTGCCAGGATGGAACTACGGCTTCCTGCCCAAGGTTCCCTGATCCATCACCTGGTCCGGGTCTTGCTGCTGAAAAAACCTCTACTTTCTCAAAGTTCACTCCCACAGGGGAACTTGCACCCACATGCAAACAGGAGGTCTGCGATGGCCTTTGAAACCTGGTGATGTAGGGCTGTTTTCCACCAGATCCGTGCTGACCAGACTCAGCTAGTTTCTGTGGATCTCAGACACTCATCTTGAGGATTACAGTGAACCCAGGACAAATAGGTCACTTCTCTGAGATTGCCCTCTGATTTTGTTCAAAGGGACACGGTTTAAAGTTTATTTCAAAAACAATGCAAGTGAAGAGAGGAAATCAAAAACCATCCCAAAAAAGATAAACTGACATATTAAAATATGCAAAATGATCTTTAAAAAACTACAAATTTATTTGTTAAATCCAAGCACATGCCCCAAATAATCAGAAGTCCTGGTTCAAATGTAATATAAAATGCAATTAGATTAAATTTATCTGTAAGATTATGAAGGGTTACTGATGATTGTTTTAAAAATGTTCAACTGTATGCTGTTTCGAACAATTACACTTTATCTCCAAGAGACAAAAACAGACTGAAAGCATTAAAATCTATCTTATTTATTTCAAATACTTGAAAATGGGGGTTACAAAGTTGGTATAGGGTTAAAATAGATGTCATAGCAAATAATAGTAAAAAGAAGGTCAGAAGAGAGAATTAAATCTAAGATTATTAATTGTATGCAAATTGTTGTGAAGTACCTCTCTAGGAATTGTTCATCTTGCAAAACTAAAACCCTGTCCCCATTAAACAATAATTCCCCATTCTGCCTGCCCCCAGCTCCCGGCAACCACCATTCTATTTTCTTTTTCTATGAGTATGATTACTTTACATACATCAATCACATAAGTGGAATCATCCAGTATTTGTCCTTTTGTGACTGGCTTATTTCACTTAGCATAACGTCCTCATGGTCGATCCATGTTAACGCCTGTCAGGACTTCCTCCTTTATTTAAGGCTAAATATAATAGTCTATCATATGTATATATCACATTTTCTTTCTTTTTTTTTTAAAGAAACTGCTTTTTATTTATTTATTTATTTATTTATTTTTGGCTGTATTGGGTCTTTGTTTCTGTGCGGGGGCTTTCTCTAGTTGCGGCAAGCGGGGGCCACTCTTCGTCGTGGTGCGCGGGCCTCTCACTGTCGTGTCCTCTCTTGTTGCAGAGCACAGGCTCAGTAGTTGTGGCTCACGGGCCTAGTTGCTCCGCGGCATGTGGGATCTTCCCAGACCAGGGATTGAACCCGTGTCCCCTGCATTGGCAGGCAGACTCTCAACCACTGTGCCACCAGGGAAGCCCTATCACATTTTCTTTATCCATTCATCCTGCTATGGACACTTAGGCTGCGTCTGTTGAACAAGTGTACTTTTAAACTCTTCTCTGAAATACTTCATAATTAAACTTTTTTTTTTTTTTTTTTGCTGTATTAGGTCTGTAGTTGCAGTGCACAGTCTCTAGAGTACCCAGGCTCATTAGTCAAGACATGGGCTTAGTGGTCCTGCAGCATGTGGGATCTCAGTTCCCTGACCAGGGATCGAACCGGCATCCCCTGCACTACAAGACTGATTCTTCCCTGGACCACCAGGGAAGTCCCATAATTAAACGTTTTAAAAACAATTTAAAGAGCAAAAAAAGATCAGTTTCAAATCAGTTAAGAATATTTTCAGCAAGGAATAAAGGTAAACTTGGTGGAATAAAGAAAATCCCTTGTTTTACGTGCCACCTCATTTTGTTTAAATAGAATAGAGATCTAAGCTAAACAAATAAATCTATTAGCTGAAGGTAGAGCGGTGTTTGCTACGAATGAAGATGACGTGGGTTCGGATCATGTACATTGATTTGGTTTTGTTAAGTGTGTACTGCATGATTTGGGTAGTGAATTTACAGGCCCCTTCCCCTCCCCCCCAAATGCTTGGTCTCAGCTAAGAGTGAACGTGGTAAGCATTTCTGGGGACATACCAACTGATATGGATTGCACTTTCTCTCCATTCCCACTGTCACTACTCTCATTAATTTTTCTGGAACGATTGCGATGTTTTCTGGAGACGTCTTGGCTGCTGTTTCTGAATCCATCACACCACGGCTGAAGCAGCGTCCAAGTGCAGCTGTGAAGCGGTTACTCCCTGCTCCAAAGTTTTCAGTCTCTTTCTATAGAGGATCCAGCCAAGACTGATCTTCATGGTGGTCAGCCTGAGCTCCAGCCTACACACCACAAAGCCAGATTATTGGCTCACCTCCAAACCTTTCAACCAAGTGCTTTCCTCGACACAGTTCCCCTTGCCTGGAATTCCAACCTTTTCCTCCAATGTCTCTCTATTAAAACCACATCCCTCTTTCAAAGCCCGTCTTAGTTGCGACTTCCGTCACCAACATTTTGCAGCTTCCTCTGGCTGACATTCATCATTCATGTCATTTGAGGGCATAATTGCAACACACACCTCCATGCCTTGCTACATTTTCTCAAGTGTAGAGACCACACACTCCTTCATTCAACGCTCTTTATAGAGGAAGACAAATACCATATGATATCACTTATATGTGGAGTCTAAAATATGACACAAATGAACTTATCTACAAAACAGAAACAGACTCCCAGACATAGAGAACATACTTGTGGTTGCCAAGGGGGAGAGGGGTGGGAGAGAGAGGGATTGAGAGTTTGGGATTAGTAGATGCAAACTATTATATAGAGAATGGATAAACAACAAGGTCCTACTGTATAGCACAGGGAACTATGTTCAACAGCCTATGATAAACCATAATGGAAAAGAATATTTTAAAAAAGAATGCATATATGTATAACTGAATCACTTTGCTGTACATCAGAAACTAACACAACATTGTAAATCTACTATACTTCAATAAAATAAACTAAAAACCCCACTCTTTATAGACAGCCTACTACGTGCCCAGCACTGCGGACAGTACTCATCACAGTGCCTTTGAACATAACTGGCCCTTAAATATCAACACTGACTTGAATCACTGTTGGAAGGTGACCTGGGCCCAAGAGTAATAATTCTTTCCTTTCATACATTGTCCTTTTCAAAATATGTTCACATCGAGCTATTTAGCTCCCAATAATGTAACATAATATTCAATACCATCTTCAAAATCTAGAGTCTACCTCTTACTAGATTAGTGACTGTAGCAGGTTACTTTATCTCGCTGTAAATCAGTTTCTTCACTTGTAAGATGGAGCTATACCATTCCCATCATAGGGCGGCTGTGAGCAAGAGAAAGTGCAGAACGAGATAGGTGCCTGGCGCAAATATAGTGGCTGTTCTGTGCTTGTATCCTTACTGTCACTGTTCTAAACAGCAAAAGAAACCCAGCTTGGAATGTAAAACAGAATCAAGGGCATATAACTGAGAGTTGTCTCTATTTTTCGGCCTAAGTTTTCCCTTCAGCCTTTGAAATTGCACAGTGCTATACCTTCTGGAAAAATGTATCTTCTGGATACCGAAAGTGGGAAAAACACCCCCCACCTTGTGTAGGACAGGCTGGGGGAGTTCCCAGCCCAGTGGGTGCCTCAGCCTAGCCCTCATGGAAAAACCCTGTTACAGCTTTGCATTCTCTGCTGAGACAATTGACAAAGACAATTAAGACCTTATGGGTTGAGTACCAAACAGAACCTCCAAAATTTGAACAAAACCATTCACAACTTTTTTTTTTCTCAACTAAGAGGTCCAAGATAATCTCTCGGTGGATATCTTTAACAGTTATTAATGTTGAAATAAATTCCATAGTATACTGTGGATACTGAAGTTGAGAAAGTAAAATTAACATGGTCTAAAAGAAAGTTACTTAGCACATTTTGCTGTCTTCTGAGATTGCTAGTGTGTTGGCAGTGGTTGGCGGTGAGCAAGGATAATGTGGAACATTTTTGTTGGTCTGCTAATTAAAAAAAAGACCTTATGGCATGTTTTGCAAATATAAGGATGATTTCCAATATTCTGGCCCCTTCCATTGGTCATTTCATCTCTGATGACTATAATCTGATATTTGGAATGACCTCAGGACAAGCCAAGCTAAGGGCAGCCTGAGTCACGCTTCTCCTTTTATGCTGATAGCCTATCTCCAAATTCCAAGGTCTTGGGAAAAAACCCACCACGTTTGATCTCTCCTGCTGTCCAGAAGCGCCAGGCTCCCTATCAGAGCAGATGTGTATTCAGGTCACGGGGTCCTGCACCTGGGGCCTTTCCACCAGCCTTGGCCCTGTACGGCTGTCACTGGTGAATGGAAAGTATCGGTTGTACTTACATTCTCCCGGTTTTCAGCATGGAAATCGCTACTGCAAATGCTGCCGGAATATTCACTTTCACAGATGTGAGAATCAGTAGGAATCTAAGAGAAAAAAATTTCAGTACACTTCATAATGCTTAAATAAAAGAATAACTCATTTCGTGCCCAATGAGAATTCTTGGGAATATCAATACACTTGGGATTTGTGGCTCTGAGTGTAAGGCATGGTGGCTTAGATAACGGTGTGGTGATAATTATTGCACATTTACAAAATCCAGTTCTAGTTCTACCATTGTGAAAGAGTATATTTTTAAAAGTCCAAAGTCAAAGGTGAGCTAATGTACAAATAGCTGTATCTGACCCTTACTTGCTTGTTTCGCTAGTTCAGATGGGGCGTGATATGGCTCAGGTCTGTTGTCTACATGTATTTGAACTCTCATACCTTCCTTCTAGTAGTCAGGTTAAGATGTTCTGTCTTAGGTTCTTCAAAGATTATTTGTTTTAATTTCTCAAGATGATATTCCATTATTCTGTCACATCTTTTTTCCTCTCTCTTAGGTATAGGTGTGGGCTGCTGTAATTTGGGACCAGAACACAAAGAGATTTCAGAAGAAAAATGTTAGACATTGGGTAGAGGTTTCATGAGCTAAAAACACAAAGTTAGAGGGTGGGGGGCTGATTTCCTTGTTCATTCTTTTTAAAAAGTTGTTTATTTTATATTGGAGGATAGTTGATTTACAATGTTGTGTTAGTTTCAGATGTACAGCAAAGTGATTCAGTCATATATAAATACATATATATGTATATATACAGATTCAGATGCTCTTCCCATATAGGTTATTACAGAGTATTGAGTAGAGTTCCCAGTGCTATACAGTAGGTCCTTGTTGATTATCTATTTTCTATATAGTAGTGTGTATATATTAATTCCAAACTCCTAATTTATCTCTCCCCCCCACCTTTCCCCTTCGGTAACCATAAGTTTGTTTTCTAAGTCTGTGAGTCTGTTTCCGTTTTGTAAATAAGTTCACTTATATCATTTTTTTAAGATTCCATATATAAGTGACATCATATGATATCTGTCTTTGTCTGACTTACTTCACTTCGTATGATCATCTCTAGGTCCATCATGTTGCTACAAATGGCATTATTTCATTTTCTCTCTTTTTAAAAAAATTTTTTGGCTGTGTTGGGTCTTTGTTGCTGTGCACGGGCTTTCTCTAGTTGGCGGCGAGCGAGGGCTACTCTCTGTTGTGGTGCACGGGCTTCTCATTGCGGTGGCTTCTCTTGTTGCAGACCATGGGCTTTAGACACGTGGGCTTCAGTAGTTGTGGCACTTGGGTTCAGTAGTTGTGGCTCGCAGGCTTAGTTGCTCCGAGGCATGTGAGATCTTCCCGGACCAGGGCTCGAACCCTTGTCCCAGGCATTGGCAGGCGGATTCTTAACCACTGCGCCACCAGGGAAGTCCTAGTTCATTCTCTTTTTATGGCTGAATAATAGTCCATTGTATATATGTACCATATATTCTTTATCCATTCATCTGTTGATGGACATTTAGGTTGCTTCCATGTCTTGGCTATTGTAAATAGTGCTGCAATGAACATTGGGGTGCATATGATGTTTTCAAATTATGGTTTTCTATTCCTTGTTAATTCTTGAGCCATGAAAACTTGGCTTTGCTGTTGAGTCGTTTCCATTATTTTCTGCCCTGTGTTCCTTGTCTCAGAAGTTTGCATTCAAACCCATTGCCAGAAGGGAGACAGTTGGGTCCATGGGTGCCTGGGGACTGACCAGCCGTTATAGGTCAATTCCAGTGTAGTGGCTTCCTGCATCCCTCCCAGGGAATCTGGGTGTTTCTGGCGGGGAAGGGATCACATCTGGAAGTTGCTCTCACTATGACACTGACAGCTGGTATTGCTGTCCCAGGTTGGGAAGCACCTTCATATGAGTTATTGTGGTTGCCTCTGAGGTGTAAATAGGGCAAGGAGTATGTGGGTATCTGAGCCACAAGGGTTGCTCAAAGTCATCTAGCTGAGAGTCTAATTTAAAAGATGATGAAGGTGAGGCTTGAGAAGCTAAGTCCGGGGATAGAGTGATACAAGCTGGTCGTGGACAGAGGAGTGATATAGGGTGGGGGACAGACTAGTAGTGGCAACGGTGTCTGAACTGGGCAGACTGGCTCCTCCTCATTTCCAACCCCAACCCTAGCCTGCTAACTCACCAGCTGTCTTCATGACTTTCGGCAATTCTCTGCATGCCTCCACGTTCTCATCTGAAAAATGGGGATAAGAAATAGTACTCATCTCTGGGCATGTGTAAAGGGCCTAGAACAGTGCCTGCAACACATTAAGTGCTCAGTTAATGTCAGCAATGATTAGTAGTGGTATCAAAGCACATTTAATCCATGGAATTCTGATCTCCAGGTAAGTACTCGGTGCTTTTTTTCACTTCATGTTACATCTCTTGTGTCCTCAAGGGTGTCTCAAGGGCATTTCAAACGGAATGAACACAGCCAAGGAGAAAGGCTGTCCTGTTAGCCTTGCATCAAGGAGGGGCCTCATGAGTCTCCCTCACTCTCATCCCTAATGTACCTCTTGCAGTTTGGTGTCGGGGCAACAGGGTAAACTCTCACCCTCTTTTCTAATGAGATGGAAGGTGAAAGGGACTTGGAAGGAGAGGTAGAATGAAGGGGTCATTACCAAGAGGACCAGCACACTTGTGAGAGCAGCGCTGGGAAGTCTAAACAAATAAATAGATGTGTGAGAGATACCAACACCAAAATGCACCTTTAAAACTGTGTTTGGAGCGTGTGGGCGACAATGAAGAACAATACTAGGCCTACAGGTGGGGAAAGAAGGGGTGATGTTAACGGGGAGTTTATGTAGCTTGGTTTTTCCTTGGAATCGGATAATCAACTGGAAGGTGTAGCATGAGCAATGGGTAAAACCCAGGAGGAATGTACCAGTAATAGGGCTGCACTGAACTAATTCAAATTAATCGTGTCTCGGCCCAAGACTAATTACATGCCAGGGAACCAAAAGAAGTTCTGGAGAAAGAGCTCATTTGGTTCCTTCAATTTCCAAAAAGGAAGCCATTTAGATTCTATAAATTATAGGTTGGGGAGCTTGAGGTTGACTTTATTTTTTTTAGAAAAAGTATGAGTGAATGAAACCATTCAACAGAGGGTTTGAGAACTCTTGAGAAGGAAGCATTTTGACAAAGTCATGTGTGCGGAAGGGGTTTGGTGACTAAGGCTCGCTAGATTCTATGGGACAGGAATAAAGTGGGAGGAATCAATGTGAGATTTGGGGGTAGATGGACCAGAGATGGCAGAGGAAGACAGCCTGGGCTCTGAAGTCGTGGGAGGTGGGCACCCAGGAGGCAGAAGGGGAGTCTGAAAACCACGGGAAGGTGCAAGGATACTGTAAAGACCTTCTCAAGGGTCAGGAAGCGGGAGGAACCAGCACCTTCAGGTGCGTGCTGATGTTGGCTGGAGTTGAAACCCTAGGCATGGGCCCAAGCCTAGTCCGGCACTGAGATGCAAACTAATTTGTCAGCAGAGTCAGGGGCTGGTAACACACACACATAATCCATTAACATGCCTATACCGTGTATCATAGCCTAATTCTTCCCCTTGATTGGTGAGCTTGTGAATGGCAAAGGGCCATTTCCTGCCTAAAGGATCAGTGATTAAGCAGTGCTTGATTGAACTAATTTCACTTCTTTTTACCCCAGTGTTTCTACGCTAGAGACCCAGACTTCTTATAAGCACAGATGGTTTCCAATGTGCTTATCATGGATGAGGTGGAAAATGAAAACGAATGAGCTTTAAACTGCTTAATTACAGAACCCGTTGTTTGAACCAATCCAAGCAGAAGAGCTTTGATGAATAGATTGATCTTAAATTGAAGGAATGGATTTTGTGGTGAGAAACAGCATTCTAAAACTCACAGAGGGACTTCCCTGGTGGCACAGTGGTTAAGAATCCGCCTGCCAATGCAGGGGACACAAATTCGAGCCCTGGTCCGGGAAGATCCCACATGCCACGGAGCAACTAAGCCCGTGTGCCACAACTACTGAAGCCCGTGCGCCTAGAGCCTGTGCTCTGCAACAAGAGAAGCCACCACAATGAGAAGCCCGTGCACTGCAACGAAGAGTAGCCCCCGCTCACCGCAATTAGAGAAAGCCAGTGGGCAGCAACAAAGACCCAACGCAGCCAAAAATAAATAAATAAAATAAATAAAAAATAAAACCCACAGAACTTGTTCAAATAAAATATACTTGAAGTAGACTTGAATGAAAACACTGGACAAAATTTCAGATGACAGGTTGTTGGAAAGAATGCCTAATATTCTGGAGGACAGATGGAGAATTCAAAGACATCTTGATAAGCCAAAATAAATTCCAGGAGCAGTGAAGACTCAGTGCACTCACCAATGTAGACTCTACCTGGAATATTGCATTCAATTCTGAATGAAATATTATGAGGGATTCTAATAAACTGGAAGGTAAACCACTGGAGGGTAGTCAGGATTGTTAGAGATTTGAAAACTGTGTCATACGGGAGCATGATGTTATACATCGTTTAGGAAAAGAGCTGCTCAAAAATGAGGCAAAGGCATAGATATGACAGCTGCCAAGTTTGAAGCCTCCTGGCCAAAGAGGAGGTTCATTAATGGGGCTATTGTTCTATGGAGACGCCATGCCAGATGGAGAGAAAAATTCAGAATCCAGGGAAAGAATTCACAAACTGGAAGGTGCTGGGCAGGTGGCTGATCTCTGTGGCAGGAGAATGAGCAAGACCAACCCTGCCCCAGGGAGGCTGTGGGCAGAGGAAGGGTCAAGTGGATGGAACTAGGCCATTCTGGAACTGACCCCAAGACCACTGAGCGCCTGTAGGCACATTCCCTGGAGGCGCAGCTCAGCAGGACTCACTGGGCCAGGACAAGGTTCTGCTGGTGGCAAATTGGACCTAACTGCCCTGTGGAGATGGATGAATCACTGTCTCTCCAGAGGGCAGAACCTGGAATGTTCCAGTGCTTTAGCACAAGGGTTTAATCTCTCTCCTGAGTCTGTGGGTTGATGGGGTTCTGATGGGCGGATTCTGCCCCATGCGGTGTTGGCTGGGGCTGCAGTCGACTGGGGCTCAGCTGGGCTATGACATCCACAACAGCTCATCCCACGGCTGGCAGGCAGTGCTGGCGGCTGGCTGGAGCTTAGCTGGGGCTGCTGACCAGAGCGTTTTGACTCTCTTCTCTGTGGCCTCCCCACGTGACCTGTACTTCTCCCTGCATGGCTGTGGGGCCTCCACAGGAGTATTCCTGGTGTGTGACAGTGGAAGCTGTAGATGGGTAAGGCCCGTCCATGGAAGTTACACAGTCACACTTCTGCTGCGTTTTACTGGGTCAAGAGAGTCTCCAGGCTCCCCAGATTCAAGGGCAAGAATTCCACTCTGTAAACAGCAGGTGCATCATAATCAATGATCAATCACGTCACTTCTTTCACGGTCTTTCTGTGATTGGCTGCTAAGCATGTGTTATTGGGTTCAAACACAGACAGCAAAGAATGTACTTGTGTTTCCTCCTTGTCTCTCCGCGATAAACCCATGTGACATTTTACAAACACGGATGATCGAAAGGGAGAATTGGCCCAAAAGATGAAAGTGCAGGAAGAAAATGAAAAGCAATCATGCTGGGAGTGGAATTTGGATTTGAACGTAAATGGAGTCACAACGAAAAGCTGCCATGGGGGATGTGGACACTCTAGCTGGGCAGCCACAGAAATTCTGTGAAGGTGAATTTATTGCATAAATGAGGAAAGCAGTCGTGATGGAAAGAAGGATGTCTTTTAGAGAAAGTGACACCGCCAGAAAAACACACTTAAAGGAAGCCTTGGAGGTGTTTCACAGCACTGAAAGCTCAAAGGAAGAAATTATGGAAGTGAACCCAAACTTAGAAAGAGGTAGGGCAATTCCCCGAGGCACAGAGAAGATGCTCACTTAATGTCAGAAGTTACACAGCGGGAAGAAGGCCAGCATTGTTCAACTACTATTGGTAAGTTTTTACCAAAAAGTGAACCACTTTCTCAATGTTTTTGATGTCTGAACTTATGGTGTATTCAATAAATACTAGTTTTGCTTTTTTTAAATTTTACTATGCATTTGCAACCAACAGTAAGAGAGTTTTTAATGTTTTGACAAAAAAATTTTAAAGGTCAAGGAATAATCATCATTTTTCCCATTTATTATTGATTGGTTTGCACAGTATCAGCATCTAGGGTCATGTTCATGGTCTCACATTGCAAAGTGAGGACCACCTTTGTGTGTGTGTAAATATGAAAATAAAAATAAATAAACACACATACACATGTACACAATAGCTTGCTTTATGGTAAAAAATGGGGCCCCCTCTGGAATGTTTTAGAACCATGGAGTGGGCCTCCACCAGGGGCTACTTTGGGAGTTTATGGGGGCACCTTTTGGTTGTCTTAATGACTGGAAGGTGCTGCTAGCAATTGGTGGGTGAGGTCAAGAATAACAAGTGTCCTGCTTTGCACAGGACAGTGAGGGTCACAAGGCATCTGAATGCCCCACCAGACATTTGTGTAAGTGAAAAGCATGTTTAAAATTATTTGGTCTTCCAACCTAATTCTATTTCACATGATAGTTTAAAAATGTTTTAACGTAATTGAATTTGTGGGAATGCACCTACTGTGCAAATTAATGAATGATTGTACTTTGAACCAAGAAGTTTGCACCATTTTGGAAGATAGCATCATTGATGACAATGGTGCTTATGGAATCTGTATCTTTTTTTTTCCCCTCTGGTCAAACATTTTTTTTAACATCTTTATTGCAGTATAATTGCTTTACAATGGTGCATTAGTTTCTGCTTTATAACAAAGTGAATCAGTTATACATATACATATGTCCCCGTATCTCTTCCCTCTTCCATCTCCCTCCCTCCCACCCTCCCTATCCCACCCCTCTAAGTGGTCACAAAGCACCGAGCTGATCTCCCTGTGTGCGGCTGCTTCCCACTAGCTATCTATTTTACATTTGGTAGTGTATATATGTCCATGCCACTCTCTCACTTTGTCCCAGCTTACCCTTCCCCCTCCCCGTATCCTCAAGTCCATTCTCTAGTAGGTCTGCATCTTTATTCCCGTCTTGCCCCTAGGTTCTTCTGACCATTTTTTTTCTTTTTTTTTAGATTCCATATATATGTGTTAGTATACGGTATTTGTTTTTCTCTTTCTGACTTACTTCACTCTGTATGACAGTCTCTAGGTCCATCCACCTCACAACAAAGAACTCAGTTTGGTTCCTTTCTATGGCAGAGTAATATTCTATTGTATATATGTGCCATATCTTCTTTATCCATTCATCTGTTGATGGACAGGTAGGCTGCTTCCATGTCCAGGCTACTGTAAATAGAGCTGTAATGAATATTTTGGTACATGACTCTTTTTGAATTATGGTTTTCTCAGGGTATATGCCCAGTAGTGGGATTGCTGGGTCGTATGGTAGTTCTATTTTTAGTTTTTTAAGGAACCTCCAAACTGTTCTCCATAGTGACTGTATCAATTTACATTCCCACCAACAGTGGAAAAGGGTTCCCTTTTCTCCACACCCTCTCCAGCATTTATTGATTGTAATTTTTTTTTTTTTTTTTTTTTTTTTGCAGTACACGGGCCTCTCACTGTTGTGGCCTCTCCTGTTGCAGAGCACAGGCTCTGGACGCGCAGGCCCAGCGGCCATGGCTCACGGGCCCAGCCGCTCCACGGCATGTGGGATCCTCACGGACTGGGGCTCGAACCTGCATCCCCTGTATTTGCAGGCAGACTCCCAACCACTGCGCCACCAGGGAAGCCCGATGGTAGATATTTTGCTATTGATCCCATCTAGAGTATTTTTTATTTCATTTATTGTGTTTTTAATCGATGCTTGATTCATCTTTAGTTCTTCTAGGTCCTTGTTAACTGTTTCTTGCATTTTGTCTATTCTATTTCCAAGATTTTGGATCTGGGAAATAGAATCTTGGATCATCTTTACCATCATTATTCTGAATTCTTTTTCAGGTAGACTGCCTATTACCTCTTCATTTGTTAGGTCTGGTGGGTTTTTATCTTGCTCCTTCTCCTGCTGTGTGTTTTTCTGTCTTCTCATTTTGCTTATGTTACTGTGTTTGGGGTCTCCTTTTTGCAGGCTGCAGGTTCGTAGTTCCCGTTGTTTTTGGTGTCTGTCCCCAGTGGCTAAGGTTGGTTTAGTGGGTTGTGTAGGCTTCCTGGTGGTGGGGACTAGTGCCTGTGTTCTGGTGGATGAGGCTGGATCTTGTCTTTCTGGTGGGCAGGTCCACGTCTGGTGGTGTGTTTTGGGGTGTCTGCGGACTTTTTATAATTTTAGGCCACCTGTCTGCTAATGGGTGGCGTGTTCCTGTCTTGCTAGTTGTTTGGCATAGGGTGTCCAGCACTGTAGCTTGCTGGTCGTTGAGTGAAGCTGGGTGCTGGTGTTGAGATGGAGATCTCTGGAAGATTTTCGCCGTTCGATATTACATGGAGCTGGGAGGTCTCTTGTGGACCAGTGTCCTGAAGTTGGTTCTCCCACCTCAGAGACACAGCACTGACTCCTGGCTCCTCAATTTGGGATGATTTGTTGTCTATTCATGTATTCCACAGATGCAGAGTACATCAAGTTGATTGTGGAGCTTTAATCCGCTGCTTCTGAGGCTGCTGGGAGAGGTTTCCCTTTCTCTTCTTTGTTCTCACAGCTCCTGGGTCTCAGCTTTGGATTTGGCCCCGCCTCTGCGTGTAGGTCGCCGGAGGGCGTCTGTTCTTTGCTCAGACAGGACAGGGTTAAAGGAGCAGCCTCTGCGGGGACTCTGGCTCACTCAGGCCGGGCGGGAGGGAGGGGCACGGAGTGCGGGGCGAGCCTGCAGTGGCAGAGGTCGGCGTGACGTTGCACTAGCCCGAGGCGCGCCGTGCGTTCTCCCAGGGAAGCCGCCCCTGGATCCCGGGACCCCGGCAGTGGCGGGCTGAACAGGTTCCCGGAAGGGCGGTGTGGACAGTGACTTGCGCTCGCACACAGGCTTCTTGGCGGCGGCAGCAGCAGCCCCAGCGTCCCACGCCCGTCTCTGGGCTCCGCGCTTTCAGCCGCGACTCGCGCCCGTCTGTGGAGCCCCTTTAAGCAGCGCTCTTAATCCCCTCTCCTCGCGCACCAGGAAACCAAGAGGGAAGAAAAAGTCTCTTGCCTCTTCGGCAGCTCCAGAGTTTTCCCGGACTCCCTCCAGGCTAGCTGTGGCACATTAGCCCCCTTCAGGCTGAGTTCTCGCCGCCAGCCCCAGTCCTCTCCCTGCGCTCTGACCGAAGCCCGAGCCTCAGCTTCCAGCGCCGCCCGCCCCGGCGGGCGAGCAGACAAGCCTCTCGGGCTGGTGAGTGCCGCTCGGCACCGCTCCTCTGTGCGGGAATCTCTCCGCTTTGCCCTACCCAGGTATGTGGGGAGTTTCTTGCCTTTTGGGAGGTCTGGGGTCTTCTGCCAGCGTTCAGTATGTGTTCTGTAGGAGTTGTTCCACGTGTAGCTGTATTTCTGCTGTATCCATGGGGAGGAAGGTGATCTCCGCGTCTTACTCTTCCGCCATCTTACCCGGAAGTCCCCGATTGTAGATATTTTGATGATGGCCATTCTGACTGGTATGAGATGATATCTCATTGTAGTTTTGATTTGCATTTCTCTAATGATTAATGACGTTGAGCATTCTTTCATGTGTTTGTTGGTAATCTGTATATCTTCTTTGGAGAAATGTCGATTTAGGTCTTCTGCCCATTTTTGGATTGGGTTGTTTGTTTTTTTGATATTGAGCTTCATAAGCTGCTTATACATTTGGGAGATTAATCCTTTGTCAGTTGCTTCATTTGCAAATATTTTCTCCCATTCTGAGGGTTGTCTTTTCATCTTGTTTATGGTTTCCTTTGTTGTGCAAAAGCTTTTAAGTTTCATTAGGTCCCATTTGTTTATTTTTGTTTTTATTTCCGTTTCTCTAAGAGGTGGGTCAAAAAGGATCTTGCTGTGATTTATGTCATAGAGTGTTCTGCCTATGTTTTCCTCTAAGAGTATGATGGTGTCTGGCCTTACATTTAGGTCTTTAATCCATTTTGAGCTTATTTTTGTGTATGGTGTTAGGGAGTGTTCTAATTTCATTCTTTTACATGTAGCTGTCCAGTTTTCCCAGCACCACTTACTGAAGAGGCTGCCTTTTCTCTTTTGTATATTCTTGCCTCCTTTATCAAAGATAAGGTGACCATATGTGCGTGGGTTTATCTCTGGGCTTTCTATCCTGTTCCATTGATCTATATTTCTGTTTTTGTGCCAGTACCATACTGTCTTGATTACTGTAGGTTTGTAGTATAGTCTGAAGTCAGGGAACCTGATTCCTCCAGCTCCAAAGCAATTTCTCAAGATTGCTTTGGCTATTCGGGGTCTTTTGTGTTTCCATACAAATTGTGAAATTTTTTGTTCTAGTTCTGTGAAAAATGCCAGTGGTAGTTTGATAGGGATTGCTTTGAATCTGTAGATTGCTTTGGGTAGTAGTCATTTTCACAATGTTGATTCTTCCAATCCAAGAACATAGTATATCTCTCCACCTGTTTGTATCATCTTTAATTTCTTCCATCAGTGTATTATAATCCTCTGCATGCAGGTCTTTTGTCTCCTTAGGTAGGTTTATGCCTAGATATATTATTCTTTTTTTTTTTTTTTTTTTGCGGTACGCGGGCCTCTCACTGTTGTGGCCTCTCCCGTTGTGGAGCACAGGCTCCAGATGCGCAGGCTCAGCGGCCATGGCTCACGGGTCTAGCCGCTCCGTGTGGCATGTGGGATCTTCCCGGACCAGCGCACGAACCCGCGTCCCCTGCATCGGCAGGCGGACTGTCAACCACTGCGCCACCAGGGAAGCCCAGAGATATATTATTCTTTTTGTTGCAATGGTAAATGGGAGTGTTTTCTTAATTTCACTTCCAGATTTTTCATCATTAGTGTATAGGAATGCAAGAGATTTCTGTGCATTAATTTTGTATCATGCTACTTGATCAAATTCATTGATTAGCTCTAGTAGCTTTCTGGTAGCTTCTTTAGGATTCTTTATGTATAGTATCATGTCATCTCCAAACAGTGACAGCTTTACTTCTTCTTTTCTGATTTGGATTCCTTTAATTTCTTTTTCTTCCCTGATTCCTGTGGCTAAAACTTCCAAAACTATATTGAAGAATAGTGGTGAGAGTGCGAAGCCTTGTCTTGTTCCTGATCTTAGTGGAAATGGTTTCAGGTTTTCACCATTGAGCACGATGTTGCCTGGGTTTGTCATATATGGCCTTTATTATGTTGAGGAAAGTTCCCTCTATGCCTACTTTTGGAGGGTTTTTATCATAAATGGGTGTTGAATTTTGTCAGAAGTTTTCTCTGCATCTATTGAGATGATCATATGGGTTTTCTCCTTCAATTTGTTAATATGGTGTATCACGTTGACTGATGCATATATTGAAGAATCCTTGCATTCCTGGAATAAGCCCCACTTGATCATGGTGTATGATCCTTTTAATGTGCTGTTGGATTCTGTTTGCTAGTATTTTGTTGAGGATTTTTGCATCTATGTTCATCAGTGATATTGTCCTGTAGTTTTCTTTCTTTGTGACATCTTTGTCTGGTTTTGGTATCAGACTGATGGTGGCCTCATAGAATGAGTTTGGAAGTGTTCTTCCCTCTGCTATATTTTGGAAGAGTTTAAGAAGGATAAGTGTTAGCTCTTCTCTAACTGTTTGATAGAATGTGTCTGTAAAGCCATCTGGTCCTGGGCTTTTGTTTGTTGGAACATTTTTAATCACAGTTTCAATTTCAGTGCTTGTGATTGATCTGTTCATATTTTCTATTTCTTCCTGGTTCAGTCTTGGAAGGTTGTGCATTTCTAAGAATTCATCTATTTCTTCCAGGTTGTCCATTTTATTGGCATATAGTTGCTTGTAGTAATCTCTCATGATCCTTTGTATTTCTAGAGTGTCAGTTGTTACTTCTCCTTTTTCATTTCTAATTCTATTGATCTGAGTCTTCTCCCTTTTTTTCTTGATAAGTCTGGCTAATGGTTTATCAATTTTGTTTATCTTCTCAAAGAACCAGCTTTTAGTTTTATTGATCTTAGCTAGTGTTTCCTTCAATTCTTTTTCATTTATTTCAGGTCTGATCTTTATGATTTCTTTCCTTCTGCTAACTTTGGGGTTTTTTTTTTTTTTTTTTTTTTTTTTTTTGCTCTTCTTTCTCTAATTGCTTTAGGTGTAAGGTTAGGTTGTTTATTTGAGATTTTTCTTGTTTCTTGAGGTAGGATTGTATTGCCATAAGCGTCCCTCTTAGAACTGCTTTTGCTGCATTCCATAGGTTTCGGGTCATCGTGTTTTCATTGTCATTTATTTCTAGGTATTTTTTGATTTCCTCTTTGATTTCTTCAGTGATCTCTTGATTATTTAGTAGCTTATTGTTTAGACTCCATGTGTTTGTATTTTTCACAGATTTTTTCCTGTAATTGATATCTAGTCTCATAGTGTTGTGGTCAGAAAAGACACTTGATACGAATTCAGTTTTCTTAAATTTACCAAGGCTTGATTTGTGACCCAAGATATGATCTATCCTGGAGAATGTTCCATGAGCACTTGAGAAGAAAATGTATTCTGTTGTTTTTGGATAGAATGTCCTATATATATCAATTAAGTCCATCTTGTTTAATGTATCATTTAAAGCTTGTGTTTCCTTATTTATTTTCATTTTGGATGATCTGTCCATCGGTGAAAATGGGGTGTTAAAGTCCCCTACTATGATTGTGTTACTGTTGATTTCCCCTTTTATGGTTGTTAGCATTTGCCTTAAGTATTGAGGTGCTCCTATGTTGAGTGCATAAATATTTACAATTGTTATATGTTCTTCTTGGATTGATCCCTTGATCATTATGTAGTGTCCTTCTTTGTCTCTTGTAATAGTCTTTATTTTAAAATCTATTTTGTCTGATATGAGAATTGTTACTCCAGCTTTCTTTTGATTTCCATTTGCATGGAATATCTTTGTCCATCCCCTCTCTATCAGTCTGTATGTGTCCCTATGTCTGAAGTGGGTCTCTTGTAGGCAGCATATATACGGGTCTTGTTTTTGTATCCATTCAGCCAGTCTATGTCTTTTGGTTGGAGCATTTAATCCATTTACATTTAAGTTAATTATCGATATGTATGTTCCTATTACCATTTTCTTAATTGTTTTGGGTTTGTATTTGTAGGTCTTTTCCTTCTCTTGTGTTTCCTGCCTAGAGAAGTTCCTTTAGCATTTGTTGTAAAGCTTGTTTGGTGGTGCTGAATTCTCTTAGCTTTTGCTTGGCTGGAAAGGTTTTAATTTCTCCTTCGAATCTGAATGAGATCCTTGCTGGGTAGAGTCATCTTGGTTGTAGGTTTTTCTCTTTCATCACTTTAAATATGTCTTGCCACTCCTTTCTGGCTTGCAGAGTTTCTGCTGAAGGATCAGCTGTTAACCTTATGGGGATTCCCTTATGTGTTACTTGTTTTTCCCTTGCTGCTTTTAATATTTGTTCTTTGTATTTAATTTTTGATAGTTTGATTAATATGTGTCTTGGCGTGTTTCTCCTTGGATTTATCCTGTATGGGACTCTCTGTGCTTCCTGGACTTGATTAACTATTTCCTTTCCCATATTTGGGAAGTTTTCAACTATAATCTTTTCAAATATTTTCTCAGTCCCTTTCTTTTTCTCTTCTTCTTCTGGGACCCCTATAATTCGAATGTTTGTGCATTTAATGTTGTCCCAGAGGTCTCTGAGACTGTCCTCAATTCTTTTCATTCTTTTTTCTTTACTCTGCTCTGCAGTAGTTATTTCCAATATTTTATCTTCCAGGTCACTTATCCGTTCTTCTGCCTCAGTTATTCTGCTATTGATCCCTTCTAGAGAATTTTTAATTTTATTTATTGTGTTGTTCATCACTGTTTGTTTGCACTTTAGTTCTTCTAGGTCCTTGTTAAACATTCCTTGTATTTTCTCCATTCTATTTCCAAGATTTTGGATCATCTTTACTATCATTATTCTGAATTCTTTTTCAGGTAGACTGCCTATTTACTCTTCATTTGTTAGGTCTGGTGGGTTTTTGCCTTGCTCCTTCAACTGCTACGTGTTTCTCTGTCTTCTCATTTTGCTTAACTTACTGTGTTTGGGGTCTCCTTTTCGCAGGCTGCAGGTTCGTAGTTTCCATTGTTTTTGGTGTCTGTCCCCAGTGGCTCAGGTTGTTTCAATAGGTTGTGTAGGCTTCCTGGTGGGGGGGACTAGAGCCTGTGTTCTGGTGGTTGAGGCTCGATCTTGTCTTTCTGGTGGACAGGTCCACGTCTGGTGGTGTGTTTTGGGATGCCTGTGGCCTTATTATGTTTTTAGGCAGCCTCTCTGTTAATGGATGGGGTTGTGTTCCTGCCTTGCTAGTTGCTTGGCATAGGGTGACCAGCACTGTAGTTTGCTGGTCGTTGAGTGAAGCTGGGTGCTGGTGTTGAGATGGAGATCTCTGGGAGATTTTCGCTGCTTGATATTATGTGGAGCTAGGAGGTCTCTTGTGGACCCGTGTCCTGAAGTTGGCTCTCCCACTTCAGAGGCACAGCACTGACTCCTGGCTGCAGCACCAAAAGCCTTTCATCTACCCGGCTCAGACTTTTGCTCTTAGAAGTGTCCCAGATTGGATGACTTCAGATCCAAGTCTCTGTTTGCCTATCTGCACGGGGTTCCTACTGAGGGACCTTGTCCAGGTCTGATAAGGCGCCGATCCTCACAGGAAGATCCCAGCCAGCAGCTGTCTCTCTCTGAATGCAATTGGGCAGTCTCTTCCTCAACTTCGGGGAAAAGAGAAAGGAAGGAGAGATGATTTTCTCTTTTTAGTAGTAACCGGTAACCAAACCTGTTGTTCTGCCAAGCAAGCGTTCGCCTTCCCCGAACCTGACTGCCAAGTGCTCAGAGGGTGGATCCTCGAAACCTGTGACTCCCTCCCCTGAGCGCAGAGGGGCCGCGGCAAGGGCGCTCGCGGGCGGGCGGGGAAAGCAACACTGCAGTTTTACAGGAAGAACTCTGCTTTAGTCGCAGGTGGAACACAAGCAGTATATCTCCCAAAATGTACACAATGGGCCCCTCCCCGACGGAACTTCTATATGCAGGGTTCCCCCCGTGGCGCGACCTGCCTCAACCAAGGCAGGATCTAGTTAGTCCTATAAGGATTTCCTCTCCCAAAACACTGCAGTTTTACACGAAGAACTCTGCTTTAGTTGCAGGTGGAATACAAGCAGCATTTCTCCCAAAATGTACACAATGGGCCCTTCCCCGATGGAACTTCTATATGGAGGGTTCCCCGCGTGGGGCGAACTGCCTCAACCAAGGCAGGCTCTAGTTAGGCCTCTAAGCATTTCCTCTCCCAAAACACTGCAGTTTTACACGAAGAACTCTGCATTAGTTGCAGGTGGAACACAAGTAGCATATCTCCCACAATATACACAATGAGCCCCTCCCCGACTGAACTTAAATGCAGGGTGTCCCTCCTGGGGCGAACTGCCTCAACAAAGGCAGGCTGTAGTTAGGCCAATAACAATTTCCTCTCCCAAAACACTGCAGTTTTACACCAAGAACTCTGCTTTAGTTGCAGGTGGAACACAAGTAGCATTTCTCCCAAAATATACACAATAGGCCCCTCCCCGACGGAACTTCTATATGCAGGGTTCCCCGCGTGGGGCGAACTGCCTCAACCAAGGCAGGCTCTAGTTAGGCCTCTAAGCATTTCCTCTCCCAAAACACTGCAGTTTTACACGAAGAACTCTGCTTTAGTTGCTGGTGAACAGAAAGAGCATTTCTCCCACAATGTACACAATGGGCCCCTCCCCGACTGAACTTATACGCAGGGTGTCCCTCCTGGGGCGAACTGCCTCAACAAAGGCAGGCTCTAGTTAGGCCAATAGGCATTTCCTCTCCCAAAACACTGCAGTTTTACAGGAAGAACTCTGCTTTAGTTGCAGGTGAACAGAAACAGCATTTCTCCCACAATATACACAATGGGCCCCTCACCGACTTAACTTCTATATGCAGGGTTCCCCGCGTGGGGCAAACTGCCTCAACAAAGGCAGGCTCTAGTTAGGCCAATAAGCATTTCCTCTCCCAAAACACTGCAGTTTTACAGGAAGAACTCTGCTTTAGTTGCAGGTGGAACACAAGCAGCATTTCTCCCACAATGTACACAATGGGCCCCTCCTCGACTTAACTTCTATACGCAGGGTGTCTCACGTGGGGCGAACTGTTCAGTGGGTTGTGTAGCCTTCCTGGTGGAGGGGACTAGTGCCTGTGTTCTGGTGGATGAGGCTGGATCTTGTCTTTCTGGTGGGCAGGTCCACATCTGTTCATGTGTTTTGGGGTGTCTGTGGCCTTATTATGATTTTAGGCAGCCTCTATGCTAATGGATGGGGTTGTGTTCCTGTCTTGCTGGTTGTTTGGTATAGGGTGTCCTGCACTGTAGCTTGCTGGTCGTTGAGCGAAGCTGGGTGCTGGTGTTGAGATGGAGATCTCTGGGAGATTTTCACTGTTTGATATTACGTGTTGCTGGGAGGTCTCTTGTGGACCAGTGTCCTGAACTTGGCTCTCCCACCTCAGTGGCACAGCCCTCATGCCTGGCTGGAGCACCAAGAGCCTGTCCTCCACACGGCACTCCACGTCAATTGCATTACTAACAGGAAGAAAGGTACTGTTCCATCTCCTGGAATCTGTATGTTTATCAGCCTGACTCCATAGTGTGAAGGTCACAGTAAGCCATATGCATGCAAGCATCTGACTCCTTCCTCACATCTTCTCCTGTGGTTGGTTCTGAGCATGAACTTACTGAAAATCATATTTTATTATGGATTATTTCTCCCTTCTATTACAGGGAAGAGTTTATATTGAAATTTTAAAATAATGTGTGTAGGTAAGCTATATTAGGTATGAATTTTATTTCAAGATAGTAAAGGGAGTGTTAAAAATGTTTATTATAAAGGACAGAATACTGGATCTGCCAGAGTTGAGAACCATTGGTTTAGAAGGAGACAAACACAGGAATTGCTGAAGTGCTGTGTGTGCAGCACGAGTTGAGGGGAGAAGAGAAAAAGGAGGTGGAAGGATGGTTCTAGTGATGGGAGTGTGGACACAGACTCTTTTTTCAAAAAATTTTCCTGATTCCCTCTTTAAAATTAATTTTTACTGGAGTATAGTTGCTTTACAATGTTGTGTTAGTTTCTCCTGTACAGAAAAATGAATCAGCTATCCATATACATATCTCCCCTCTTTTTGGATTTCCTTCCCATTTAGGTCACCACAGAGTGGACACAGAATCCTTAATAACAAGAATATATCATGCTTTATTTTAAAAAGTTCCCTATCCTCATGGAAGGTTTTAATAAGTGGCATTTTGGTGAATTTTAAAAAAGAGAGGGAGACACATTCCATGAATAGATCAGTACAGAAGAGAAGGAGAGAGAGAAAGAGAGCGAGAAGAAGACAGAGAGTTGCTTTGGGGAGTGTATTAGTCAGTATAGGCTAGGCTATGTGTCGGTAACAAACAAGCCCCAAATCCCCGTAGCTTAAAGCAACAAAATCTTGTGTGCTTCATGGATACACTCACTACCTGTCCATTGCAGGTGAGCAGAGGGCTCTGCTCCCTGTTGCCTCACTCAGACAACCTGGCTGAAAGAGGAATGGCAGGGAGAACGAAAAAGTGAGAAGGAGTACATTGTTTAGATGTTTCTATCTGGAAGTGACACATGTCATTTCCACCCATAGTTCACTGGCCAAAGGAAGGCACATGGCTAAGCTTCATTTCAGTGGGGCAGGGAATTGTAGTCTTTCCTTATGCCTGGAAGTAGAAGGAAGCTGGGTTTTGGTATAGAATAATGTCTACCAGCAGAGGAAAGCTAGAACTGAGATTGGGGGTTCAGCAGGATAAAAAGTAGATACTACCCTAAGAATAAGGCCCAGAATTTGCAGAAATTTGGGGAGGCCCTTGAACTTCCCATCAAGCATGGAACAGCACATTCAATCAGCAAAGATGAGTAGCTGACAAGGGGTGACCAGGAATCAGGAATTTGCACTTCCCATCACACCCCGCAGCCCGCCCTTGGGCAGCCAGCAGCACTGCTGACTTTGCCAGGAGCCCCTTCACCACACTGTGAAGGAAAGAAATCTTTGGGGTCAAATGATCAGCAAAGTGGTCTCTTCTAGGACACATAGGGGGTGTTTTCAGTAGGATGCTGCTGTGCGAAATCAGGAAGAACAGCCTGGCAGAGTCTGGAAGAATGATTTTAGAGCTCCTGCTTACTGGGGGAAAGATTTTAGTTTTATTCGAAGTTTCTGTTTTTACCGCGATTCCTAAGTCTAACCAAAGTGGCTTTTGTAAGGTGTGGATCTGCAAATCTCATCCAGTAAATAACTGGAAATGTTTTTATATATGTCTCCACTAGATGGCGCAAGGTGCTCACCTATTTTGAGGTGATCCAAAGGCCCTTGGGCAAAATAGGGACCAAGAACAGTAAAACACTGACCAGGCAGTGGGTGGAAACGAACTCCTGTGTCATTCTAGAATAATCATAGGAGCTCTACTGTAGTGGCACTGCATAAGCACACGCCTAATATCACCAGTCAACCATGCAGTGTTCCCTCCAAAAACGCTGGCATCACCATGTATTAAAATTATTGATCCTGACATACAACACATAAAACTCATGAATACCCAAGAGAGATTCACTTCTAAGTCTTATTCAGGAGCTGCACTTAGAAAACAGAAGATGTGGATAATTACTTACTGTAAACTAATCAGCCAGTCGAGCAAGGCACATTTACTGAATACTTTCTATATACCAGTACCCTAAGGTGGGTACCCTGGGAGTGGAGTCCCACATACCCTTAACTTGACTTCCCTGTTGGTAACATCTCACATAATTATAGCACAAGACCAAAATCAGGGAAATTGTCATTGGTCCAATCCACAGCCTTAGATTTCACCAGTTTTATATGCACTTGTGTGTGTGTCTGTGTGTGTGTGTATATGTGTGAAGGGGGGTTAGTTCTTTGCAATTATATCAGGCATGTAGATGTGTATAACGACCACCACAGTCGATACAGGACAGTTTCATCACCACAAAGATGTCCCTTGAATTGTTACTCCTTTATAGTTACACCCAATCCCTCCATCGCTCAGCCTTTCCCTGCATCCCTAAACCCTGGCAACCAGATGGGATGATGCATGTGCCAACATTAATGGGTGTATTAGTCAGCTTAGGCTGCTGTGACAAAATTCCACAGACTGGGGGCTTAAACAACAGACATTTATTTCTCAAGTTCTGAAGGCTGGAAGTCCAAGATCAAGGTGCCGGCGGATTCAGTTCCTGGTGAGAGCTCTCTTTCTGGCTTGAAGACAGCCGCCTTCTCACTGTGTCCTCATAGGGTGGAGAGAGAGACAGCTCTGGTATCTCCTCCTCTTCTTATAAGGAGGAGACCTCACCCTTATGACCTTATCTCACCCTAATCACCTCCCAAAGGCCCCACCTCCAAATACCATCACATTGGGGGTTAGGGCTCCAACATATGAATTTTAGGTAGACACAAACATTCAGTCTATAACACAGGTGATGACTGAGGACCAGTGGACCCTTCCTTATACCCCCAATCCATTCCCTAATAACTTGGTGGAACTTAGGACCCATCCAACGGAGAGGAAGGAAGGCAACGAACCCTAAATTGACTAAGAAAACAGTAATTTGATTTTTAAAAGACGCATATGGATGGTTTATCATGAATAGGCAAGAGTAAAGTTCCTTCTACACAGGAGGATGGGAACTCAGTATGGAGAAAACCTTGAGATACAGGGGGAAAAGGATTACATATTTTGGTTCAGCGAGTCTGCACCCATGAGATTCAAACCTGCTGCATGTGTTACAGAGACAAGAGAATTTCTCCTTCACCAGCCAGGCAGCAAGCCTGTGAGCACCGGAGAAAAAACTCGATGACAGCTCTGTTGTTAAGTCTTGATTTCAGAGAGTGCGATCTATCTCTTGGCATCAACCACAAACCCAACAATGTTTTGCTTTAGTCAAAACCCTTCCAAAGACACACCTGTGGCTTTCAGTGAAGTTCTCTGGACATCTCCCAACATCTGTCTGGAAAGGATCCAGCAGGTCATCAGGGAGAAAACTCACACTGTGGATGAACTCCAAGTTTTGCTGGCTTCTCCATCTTCAGTGCCTGAGAGAGAAAGAAAAAGCCTGGTGGGGCATTCACGTTGGGCACTGAGGCAGGTTGAACTGATCCTCCGTCCCTGTTGTAGCATCAGCAAAGCCTCTGTGCTATTTCAAGTCTTCTGTGGTCCCCGGTTAAATCCCAGGAAACCAGGACACCTCTCGGGGCCCTAGGCATCCTCCCAAAAGATAAGATTAATTCCTAACTTTGCACTGAGCTTGTGCAGTGTTTAGTGAGCACTTCTATAGAGACAAACCATTGCTCAATGAACAAATATTTCTTCAGAATGATTTGCCTGGCTTTGAATTACTCTTTAACACAGATGCAGAAAAGTAAAGACAGCCATCCACAGCTAATGCCGAAGAGTGAGGAACTGGCTTTGATTTTTTGCATGTGTGTGCATTTCAGGAAATAAGGCCAAATTCATGCTAGTTGTGCCTTCTGATGATCTCGGGAATAATAAAAATATATTACTGCATATAATCCTTAAAATTTTTCAAGGGAAGGCGATGAGTTTAGTCCGTATGTTTGGAGAAAGATGATAGCAATTTCTGAGAGCAGATTTTTTGGGGGGATCCTTGAAGGGGCAAGGGTCTCCAGCATAGAAAAATAGAGGTAGGAGTGGGGAAAGTGACAGATTAGAACTCGCTTCTCTCACCATGAGAACTCAAGCCTATCAGGATCTAATCCTCTCAGAGAAGATTAAACATCAGATAGAATGTTATATTGAGGGTCAAATTCAGTTGTCTTTCCCCTATTCTTTTAATTATAACTCTCACAAAGGTGAATAAATAATAAAGAGAGATAACTGTGGGCTAAAAACATTTTCAGCCATTGAAAGTCAATGTTCTGCTTTTTCTTGGAAAATATTCGCCCCCAGAGAGGTAAACCCTTTGTCTAAGGTCTTTTTTTTTTTTTTTTTTTTTTTGGTGGTACGCGGGCCTCTCACTGTTGTGGCCTCTCCCTGTTGCGGAGCACAGGCTCCGGATGCGCAGGTTCAGCGGCCATGGCTCACGGGCCCAGCCGCTCCGCGGCATGTGGGATCTTCCCAGACCGGGGCACGAACCCGTGTCCCCTGCATCGGCAGGCGGACTCTCAACCACTGCGCCACCAGGGAAGCCCTGTCTAAGGTCTTATGGCCATGCAGGCTGGTGTGGTAGAAATTCCCAATGAAAGGCACACCGGGAAGAGCAGGCCATTCTGAGCCTTCCTTACTGAGTCAATAAATATTTCTCAAGCTTGGAGGACATGCTGGGGGCTGACGAAGCATATGAAGATGAACAGAACACAGACCTGCCCTCCACTGGGTCTTGGTTTAGTAAGAAAGACAGACATGTAAACAAAGAGATGAGGTCTCTACTAGAGGCGCAAATAGCACTCACCAACCTGATGAGTCAGTGGAATGCATTCCAGCAAAGAGATGAATCCATGCAAAGCAAGGAAGAAAGACAGAACAAGAGAGTGTATAGGAAACCAGAAGTCACTGAGTATGGTGTGTGTGTGTGTGTGTGTGTGTGTGTGTGTGTGTGTGTGTGTGTGTGTGTGTGTGTGTGTGTGTGTGTGTGTGTGTGTGTGTGTGTCTGTGTTTTGGGGCGTACAGGCCCCTCCCATGTGTGCTACTGAGGTTAGCATTAACCCAACAAGCCCAAGTGAGATCAAGTCTGATGTGAGAGAACCCTCAGGAGTCAGCTTTTCCATTATTATTGTTGTTTTTGTTGCAGCTACAATTTTAAATTAATTGATTAATTAAGCCCGAACAGGTAATATATTCACAGTGTTCAAAAGTAAAAAAATCAAATATTATGTGGAAAAACAAAATTCCTCCCTTCCTCTCCTGGATTCTGACCTGTTCCCACCCTCTCACCATTCTGCCTTGCCCAAACATGCTTCTTCTATGTTTATGTTTCCTAGAATTTCTCTATGCAAATACAAGGGATTATGAATATGCTTTCTTATCTTCCTCCTTTCTAACACTAAAGACGGCACACACTACACTTGCTCTTTTTTCTTAATTTTATAATATATTAGGTATCTTTCTACAGCAACACAGAGAAAGCTGCCTCATCCTTTCTTCCAGCTTCATGATATCATGTTATATTTAACCAGACTCCTGTTAATGAACGCTTGGATTCTTTCCAATTTCTGGGCATTACAAACAATGCTGTGATGAATAACCTTGTACCTACACCACTTTATATGTGAGCAGGTTTATTTGCATGATAAATCCCCCAAAGTGGTACTGATGGGTCAAAGAGTAGATGGATGTCCAGATCTGGTAGAGACTGCTGCCAGAGGGTTACGTTCCTTTGGCTTTTCATTAGTGGGCCTACCACGTAAATCTATAGAGAGTTGTACATATATGTAACTATAGACTGGCATCACAGTCACTTAGCCCAGATGAATCCTAGGTGCGGAGTCCACAGCATGGGTGTCATTAAAGAGCATGTGTGTTCTTCTCAAGACTTGTCATTGTCAAGGAGGGGGTGGGTGGGGGAGGGGTGGATTGGGAGTTTGGGATTAGCAGATGCAAACTATCACATATAGAATGGATAAACAACGAGGTTCTACTGTATAGCACAGGGAACTACATTCAATATCCTGTGATAAACCATAATGGAAAAGAATATGAAAAAGACTGTATATATATATATAACTGAATCACTTTGCTGTACAGTAGAAATTAACACACTGTAAATCAACTATACTTCAATAAAATAAAAAATTTTTTTTTTTTCCTGTACGCGGGCCTCTCACTGTTGTGGCCTCTCCCGTTGCGGAGCACAGGCTCCGGACGCGCAGGCTCAGCGGCCATGGCTCACGGGCCCAGCCGCTCCGTGGCATGTGGGATCTTCCCGGACCAGGGCACGAACCTGTGTCCCCTGCATCGGCAGGCGGACTCTCAACCACTGCGCCACCAGGGAAGCCCTAAAATAAAATTTTTTAAAAAGTATGTGTGCTCTTTCAAATGCATAATGCATCCCATGAAATGTTTATTGAGCCTAATTTACACTGAGAGCTTTGGAGGCTGTGTAAATGTTTCTGTCAGATTCCTAAACAACATAACCTATCAATACAGCATGTGGCAATGAGCCATTTAATTTAACTTTAATGGTTTACTAAGAACAAGTTACTTGATTTACAACTGGTTGCTCACTTTTACCTGGCTGTACTGAAATGTCAAGTTTATTTGATTTGCAATTGTACTTTTTCCTTACATGAGAAGGTTAGACCACATGTTTATCAAGTAAAAATGTATTTTTTAAAGTTTCATTAACATAAAAGGTTTATTCGAAAAAGCAAAAAAATATATATTTAACTACTCACTTTATAGTATTAATAATGGCAGCAAGCATGGGTCACTGAAACAGTAATAATTTTTATAACATCTAGGTATACAGTACCGTTTGTGGAGGGTGTGTGCGGGATTTCAGAATCATCTGGGAGATTTCCCAAATGGCAAGTTTTCCCCCCAACGCCTTCCTGAGGCTCTGGTTCACCACCTCCTCCACTGCACCACCCCTGGGGACATACTCTTCTCACCCTCCCACCCCAAGGACCCCCAGTGAGACACTATCACTAATAGGAGTGACAAAAACCTTGAAGTCAAGGACAGTTCTTTAAAAAAAATTAGCTTGATGAAAAAAATATACCATAATGCCTCCATTTATTTATCTCCTTTTGCAAGGGGCTGGAGAAAACGTTGTCTGGAGTCTGCACTGGTCTGCAGGTTTGCCCTTGGGGACTACTGCGATCTCCTTGCCCACCTGTTAGCTCAGGAACATTCTACAGGTAACTCCCCAAACTTGGACCTTTCCCTCAGTATTCTGTGTTCTTTTCCCCTATGTCAAAGCCTTTTCCACTCTTGCAACTTCTCCTTCCCCTGTCTCCTTAATGCCCTGTCTTCTCCACTTGGCTTTCAAATCTGATTCATGCAAAGAATAATTTCCACTTCCTCCCCGAAGCCTTTTCTAATTATTCTAGACCACAATCACAATCTCACCCTCCTCTCCACTTAGAATCTCACCACTGAGCTCAAATTATGCTGTCTGTTAGTTCCACCTTCATATCTAAATGGTAAATTCTTCCAGGTTGCGGACCATGTCTAAAACCCCTGTTATAACACTGTTAGCACAGGGCATCATAAAGACAGAAACACATTCTTTCAACCATCCATCAAACGCACTGCATGTCGACTCTATTCCAGGCAGACTGGGAATATAAAAATGAGCATGAGACAATCCTTGCCCATGAGCAAATCAAGTCTAATTAGGGTCTCAAATCTCTAAGCAGATAATTAAAATAAAATATGATGTGTTACACTTTGTGAAGTTGATAAATTCAGCAAATCATCAATCAGAAGAAATTGGAAAACTGTATTCTCTGCTTCCAGTTTCACAAATCTTCTGTCTGGATAAAACTCACTGTCTGCAAACCAGGTGAACAGTGGGTATAACTAGACTCCCAAGATATCAAGGGCTCCTGAGAAACCGTGGAGCCAAGGCCAAAATGAATCCGTTTCCTCCCCAGTCTTTTTGATTTTTTTTTTTTAAAAAAAGGCAAGTTGTAAGAAACTGTCAGGATAATGCAAAGTTGTCAGGGGTCCAGGAGAAACACAAGGCCATGTAAGTAGATAAAAAGGTGAGACCAAGGAGGTGAGAAAGAGCTGGCCCAGAAGAGAACAACGGCCTTGCAAACACTCAGAAAGGAGCACAGGCGAGGGTGGGACTGAGGTGGGGGCCGGAGGAAGGGCTTGAATCTCAGAGCAGCTGGATAGAGGGACCAGGGGGTGACCCTCGGGGGTAAATTCAAGGGAGAAGAAAAGAAACCAAATGGACAGCCTGCCTTCCCTCTTCAGTTTCTGCCCTGGCTACGCTAGCTGGGCCCATCAATTGGTGGTCTCAAGTGGGGGACCAGGGGAAAGCCCCTAACTCTAATGAGTCTGATTCTAAAATTTTTGAATCCCTGGCCCATCCTTCAGTTACACAGGGGAGCCATTTCCTGGCAAGAGCCAGCACGCGGGCCTCTCTGACCGGCAGCTCCTCTTCGTTCTTGCACTACGAAGCCCTTGCTGCTGAGCCCTGGACCCAGATTCTGCCAATGAGCACCTGGGTCCAGGCTGGAGATTTGTGCCTAACTGGAGTGTGGGCCTGGTAAGCCCCTGACGTGTCTCCTTGGAAAAGTCAGAATAGGGTTTTGGCTTTGAGGTTCTAGGAGCTTTGTGGTCTCAAACTGCAAAGTCGCAACTCCTGGCATCAAAGGACACATGCGTGGGGATACCTCAGCCCCTTTTTGGGGAGGACAGTTAATTTTTTTTCATCCATATTTATAAGGTCAATATAAATCATTGTCTATGCTTATCAAGGGTTTTGTAAACCTTTCACAGGGTTATTTTGGGGTTTTTTTGGGTTTTTTTGGCAGCAAGTCATGTGGGATCTTAGCTCTCCGACCAGGGATCTAACCTGCACCCCCTGCATTGGAAGGTAAAGTCTTAAACACTGGACCGCCAGGGAAGTCTCACTGTGTTTTATTTGTATCACACTACATAGTTTTTAAAGACCATCCCTATCTGGTCATGCAGACGCTCTGACATCACACAGAAGCCTAGGCTACTACAGTCTGCAAATACTGGGAAGTTTAGAAACTCTCAAGTCACATAGCTAGAAAGTGAATACAGCCCAGGCCTCTGCCCCAGCACAGCCAGGTTGGCGGCAGGGGTGGGGGGCACCCTCAGGCCTCCAGTCTCCTAATTCCATTCATGGAATGCTTCTTCAATGCTAACTATACCCTCAGCACAGTGTTACAAGTTGTGGAAGATGCTTGCCCTCAGGGAAGGTGGGATCCATTTGGTCAAAGGGGCCACAAAACAATGTAACAACGCACTAGCACCACAGCCTAGAGTAGAATTGGAGAGTCCTACCAGATGAAGAAAATAAAACTCTTCTCTTGACTGTTTGACCTCTGTTGAAACCAGCTGGGACAAATTGGGACAAAGAGCAGATATAAGGTCAAATATAGAGTCCAGTAGGAGAGGGATGGTAGAAAGACAAAGACCGGGTCCCAGTCCTATTGGAGGATTGATGGAAATAACAGTAGCTGTTATTGTTTCCTTTCAAATAACCCGGCTTTGTCCAAATTCAACTTTCAGTTCACCAGTAGGTATTTCCCTTTGGCGGCGACGAGGTGGGGGGCGGGGAATAGGCAAACCTTGATTCCAGATTTGGGGCTCTCCTCCTTAGTTTTAAAATGAGGAGGGGGGAAGGCTGGCTTTGTACGCTGCAAAGTTTCTAAGTGAGCCTGGGATACATCTGTAACTCACGGTTAGTAAAGAACTAAAAATAAAAATCCTTTGACTTCCTTCTCCTTTACCAGTGTTTTTGTTGCAGAAACCCCGCTGGACCAGCTACTGTCACTTCGTGTTGGTGGCATTTTTTAAAATTAGTCAGTGGTTAGGCTATTAAATGTTCAGCTGCTAATGACGATGATCTTCCTTTCATTTATTTCACCATAGCAACATTTCCCCCTCTCTTAATGTCTTTGTTTTAAACAATCAGCATTTCAACAGGAGTAAATAAAATATTTTAAAAAGAGATCTCACCATAAGCTAACACACCCACTGTTTTCATTTTTCCCTGCTTCTGATGTCCATGCATAGGTATTTTTACCTAATTACACTCATACCCTCGATACGTCATGTGATCTGACTTTTTCCTTTAGATTATGCTGTAAACATTTTCCCTGTTTCCATAGAACTCGTGATATTATTTAATAGCTGCATAATATTCCACAGGATGGACGTTCCATCATTTGAGTTAACCATTTCCCTGTTCTTGGGCACTGAGATTGATGCCAACTTCTATTACTCAGTGTATTGATTTAGATGAAATTTTTACAGAGACATAAAAAATGTCTTTGAGGTGCTTGTCTTTTGGAAGAGGAAACAAACAGCTCCAGTTCATTGTGTGTCTACCAGGTACAAAGATGGAGCCCAGGGTTTCCCTGGTGGCACAGTGGTTGACAGTCCTCCTGACGATGCAGGGGACACGGGTTTGTGCCCCGGTCCGGGAAGATCCCACATGCCACGGAGCGGCTAGGCCCGTGAGCCATGGCCGCTGAGCCTGCGCGTCCGGAGCCTGTGCTCCGCAACGGGAGAGGCCACAACAGTGAGAGGCCCGCGTACCGCAAAAAAAAAAAAAAAAAAAAAAAAAAAAGATGGAGCCCAGACTCTAAAAGGCCAGTGAGTGGGTGAGTGGTTGCCAGATAATTATTCTATCTATGACAAGACAGAAACATCACCGATAGTTTGTAACTATGATAACAATGACATTCACTTTCATGATTAACAACCAAAAAATCAGAAATACTACGACATGGTGCCAATCCTAGCTTCCTCTTTTCTGTTCCCTTATGCCAGAGCCACATAAAACGGGACCACATTGCTCATGCCATTCTGCATTAGACTACAAATTAGCACCCCTTCATTGGGCCTGTGAGGGTCAGAGTTGGATGCCAAGGGGAATGCGCTGTTCTCTCAGAAGGCAGAAGGTCTCTTGTTGCCTTTAGGCTGGCAGGTGGGGGAATGGTGGTGGTACATACAGTAGGTGAGGGGGTGGTATATATTAGCAGTGGGAGGGTGGTATATATGGGGGGTATATATAGCAGGTGAACGGGTGGGCTGTGTACCGAGGGTCAGGCTGGCCCTTACCGTGTTCTCCTGCGACAGGAATGAAGCAAATCCATGAAGAAGCGGGAGAGGAAGAGAGGGTCGGGGGCTTGGAGGTGGAGGCAGGTGCCACAGGCGCTGGTTGGAGAAGGGAGGCAAAGAAGCCGAGGGAGGGGCGGGGCTTATGGGTTGGGGGGAAGGGGACAAGGGAGGGGGTGTGAGCTGTGCGCTCTGGGAGGGGTGGGGGGGTAACCGGCGTGGGTGCAGCGGCGCGGGGCAGGACGGGGGCGGGTCTCGCGGGAGTGCTGGGCCGGAGGCGGGGTCTCGCGGGAGTGCAGGGCCGGAGGGGCGAGGGGGGGTGACCGAAGGGCGCGGGGGCGGGGTCGGAGGGCGCGGAGGCGGGGCCGGGGAGGGGTGCGCGGGGCGCGGGCGGGAGGTACGCGGTGGGGCGCGGTCTGTGGTGGTGAGGGGCCCGGGCGGGGCGTGCGGGGGGCGGGGCCTGTGGGGCGCGGGGGCGGGGCAAGAGGGAGCGGGGGCGGGGCCGCGCGCGTTCGCAGCCGCGAGCCCAGCGCTGTGCCCCGCGCTGTACCCCGCGCGTCCCGCCGCGTCCCTCCGCGTCCCGGTGCCACCGCCCCGGCCCCGCCATGCTCCCGCTGCTCGGGCTGTGCTTGGCCCTGCCGTTCTGCGCGGGGTCGCTGGAAGAGGTGCAGAGCTGGGGGGACACTTCGGAGCAAGTAAGTGGAGTTCGGGGGGGCCCAAGGCGGGCCCCGGACGCGGGCTGCCGCCCTTTTCCACCGCCTCCTTCGGGCGCGTGGCTGCCGGACAGACTCCTGGACTCGAGAGAGGGAGGGTTCACCCCCATCTCCTGTCACATCGTCCCTCCACCTCCTCTCTGCCCCCAGCCTTCTGCTCGGGAACTTCCCCATCTACTGGTCCCTCGAGGAGAGCGTCTGGCTGGCGAAGTTTCTTGCAGAATTGTCTGCCACTTCAGAGTCCTGCAGGACCAAATCTCCTTGGCTCCTGTTACCTGCGCGGGTTTCTGCTAGTTTTTGTTGTTCATTTCTGAGCCAGAGCCCCAAGTTAACTACAGGATTCTTTAAGACTCGTGTGTGGGGTAGTGTGTTGTTGCTGTCGGTTCCTAGTTGTTCCAGAGAGAAAGCACATCTAGGAAAAGTTCCAAACTCCTGGAAGCCTCTGCTTTTCCCATCTGAAAACCGGGAGAACACGACTTTCCATCAGGTTCTTATCAATGCTTTAGCAGTTTAAAGGTGGCCAGATGATGGGCAGAGGATCAAGAACCAAAGGGTCTCAGTTACCCTGGCTAATATTCTGTGTATCTGCCAGGGTTTTTTAAATGGCTTAACCTCACAGGTGAATGAAACCTGCAAATATGAAATCTCAGTACAATGCCCCATGGATAGGAAAGCTCTTTGAAGAGTATAAACCAGGTTGGAACAGTTTTCAAAGCCCAGACCTTATAGGGAGAAATGGCTCTGTCCTGATTAAAGTAGACAGTGCATTTCTAAAGTAGACAGTGCATTTCTACGTCCCCTGGTGCTGTTTACACACACGTATTTAAATTGTTTAGCTGATAGCATGCTTTCACAGGATGGCAAGAAGAGATAAGCAAGTACACTTTGTGTCCCCTTTCCCAGCACCTTGGTTTGAAGAGCAGATCTGGAAAACAGAATCTACCGAAACATCCGGTAGTTACTTTCATGTTGACACTCCCTCAAGGATGTGCTTATCTGTGAAATGGAAGAAATGGTCATTCTCTTGTAGGACTGTCAGGAGGAATAGCCCATAAAAATTCCAGGAGGCTGTGCGGTGGAGGAGAAACATGCAGGCTTCGGATCCAGAGAGAAAGGCTGGTCTCTCCTTTGCCCTTTACAGCTGTGTGGCCTGGACAAGCTGCTTACCTTCTCTGAGCCTTCCTTTACTGTCCATCACAGCACGGAACACACCTCCTCTTGAGCATACTTGTAAGGATCCAGCTGCTAGTTTATGTAAAGGACCTGGTATACAGTGGGTGCTCAAGAAATGGTAGCTGTTTTGGCCAGTGGTTAAGGGCATAGACTTGGTGCCTGGGCTCGATTCCTGATTCTGGCACTTACCAGCTCTGTGACGCCGAGCAAGGTCCTGGGTGCTTCAATCTCCAATTCTGTGAAAAGTGGGAGAGAACAGGGTGATGAGGATTGGATAGTTAATACACCTAAGGTGCTGGGAACGGTGTTAGCACTTAATGTTGGTGGCTGCTGTTAGGCTTGGGCAGCTGAAATGCTGAGGGTAGGAATTTAGGGTAAAGATCCTAAAACTTTTTTTAGGGGGCGGAGGGAGAAGAATGTGGGAAGCACTGAAACAAAGATTCTGTTTATGAGCTAGGAGGAGGGATTAAAGCTCTGACATCTGCAAGTCCAAGTAGGCTTAACACTGAACTTCCCTGAATAGAGGAACACAGGTTTAGCCCATTTTAGTGACCATGCAGCCATCAACTCACGGCACTATTTATTCATCTGGAAAATGACTAAATCAGAAAAGACTCCAAATATAAAATTCTGTGAAAATTTGCGATTTTACCTTTTTATCCCTACTCTATTAAAAAAATTTTTGTGTGTGTGTATAAGATGTAGGATTTGAGAGCACAGGCTCCAGAACCAGACTTCCTGGGTTTGAATCCTGGCTCTGCACTTACTGGGGAGTTAATTAACATCTATGAGCCCCTATTTACCCATCTTGAGAATGGGGATGATGAGATTACTTAATTAAAAGGATTTTGAAGATTAAAATAGTTAATATACTTAGAACTTAGAATGGTGCCTGGCAATGCAGTTAGTGCTCTGGTCTCAATAATTATGGTCTTCAAAATTATATGTGAACAATTTTTTAAATTTATTTTTTATTGAAGTATAGTTGAATTACAATGTGTTAATTTCTGCTGTATAGCAAAGTGATTCAGTTATACATATATATATTTACATTCTTTTTCATATTCTTTTCCATTATGGTTTATCACAGGATATTGAATATACTTCCCTATGCTATACAGTAAGACCTTGTTGTTTATCTTTTCTGTATATAATAGTTGGCATCTGCTAATCCCTAGCTCCCAATCCAAACCTCTCCCACCATCCTTCCCCCTTGGCGACCACCAGTCTATTCTCTATGTCCCTGATTCTCTTCTGTTTCATAGATAGGTTCATTTATGTCCAGTTTTAAATTCCACGTATAAGTGATATCATATGGTATTTGGTGAACAATGTTTAAATGTCAATGAATATGTAAATTTTAATGTACCTGAACTTGCATATTAGCTTGTGTTGCAATTCTTGTGTTGCAGCTTGCCTATTAGCTTGTTATATACCTTTAATTGAAAATATTACTAATAATATCCTAGATTCAAGTCCCTTCCTCCCTCTCCACCTCATCTGTAAACAGTGTTACCCGTAGTCTAATAAACCCACTATCAGCAGTGGTTTTCAAACTTCATCTTGCAGAAGGACACTCAGGGGGCTCTTTAAACATTCAGATTCCTATGCCCCACCCCCATCAATTTCCATTCACTAGGTTTAGGTGGGACCCAGATGATCCTGATGCACGTGATGCATGGACCACACTTAGACTAATTCAGCTTTGAAAGAATCTTTCAGGAAATCAATATTACAAAGCAAGACTCTTGTATAAAATCAGCCTGCTTTCAAATTGATATGGTTTCTTTTTTTTTTAATATTTATTTATCTATTTATTTTTGGCTGTGTCGTGTCTTCATTGTGGCTCGCGGGCTTCTCTGCAGTTGTGGCACGCAGGCTTGCGGGCTTAGTTGCCTAGAGGCGTGTGGGATCTTGGTTCCCCGACCAGGGATTGAACCCGCGTCCCGTGCATTGGAAGGCGGATTCTTAACCGCTGGACCACCAGGGAAGTCCTTCAAACTGACATGGTTTCTTTAACTAAGGATGGAGCTGTGTTCCCATTATTACAAAAGCAGTTTTTAATTTACAGAATAATAGTAGGCACCAAGTGTTGAGTGTCAGGGAGAGTTTGCTAGGAGCTCTATATAAAAATAATAAGAAGCAATAAAGTATATGGTTAAGAGCACCCCAAGTGGGTGCCTGGGTTCAAATCTGGGTCATGCCACTTACTGGCTGTGTGTACTTGGGCAAGTAACAACCTCTCTGGGTCTCCGTTTCCTCACCTGCGAGATGGCATTGTTAATGGTTCCTACCTCGTAGGCTGGGGTGGACCTAAGTTTCAAGAGTGGAGTCAAGTTTATATAATGGGCAAAGCCCTCTTAAAGAAAAATTCTAAATGCTAAAAGTGCTAAAATAAACATTTATTTAGAAGGATAAATAAATCACAGCAAATGATACATTTTGACAAACACTACGAATACCACCATTTGTTAAGGGACCGTGCAAGTGAAGGATCCTGATGCTTACCTTTTATTAGCTTCTAAACAATAATAAACTATTAAATAAAAAAATAACAAACCCACTTCTGCTTCTGTTTGTTGTGAGGATAAAATGAGTTGATTCAGGCACAGCACTTACATATAGTAAGCACTCAGGTCCCATTAGCTATTTTGGTTATTTATGCACAGCCTGGTTGACTCTCTGCCACTGCAAGGAAGGCCTCAGCAAGCTTATGCTCGAGGAGAACTATGGAAGTACACCCAGGGGAAGCGATGCACGCAAGTGATATTTCAGAGCCTAGATTAGAACCCAGGAGTGCTGAATGCCAAGCTGGGCTCTCAATGACGCCTCCAAAGACCGCCACTTTCATATTTACAATGTAATGTAATTTGTTTAAATACGATTTTAATTTGTAGCTCCTGGCACATAGATTGTGTTCAGCGTAGGCTTCTGGTACCGCACTCACAGTGGTGATACATTTCTAATTCCCTGAATCGAGCATTTCTGCGGTTTTAAGTTTTATAGTCTCTCACTCAGAACCTTTGCATTTGGGAAAACAAAGAAAATCAAGACCAGTTTTGTTTTTTTCTTAACGCTTTGAAAAGTAAAGTCAAGGAAAGATTCTGTGAGCTCCAGACCACTCGATAATGTCTCCTTTATGTGCACGGGTGTGATCGTTGCAATGGAGTCCTAAGGCTGGACGGGGAAGAAGGGTATTAACGGGAGAGATTCCAGAGATGTACTCACTCCCGAACCAGAGCCAGCCATATCTGGTTTCTCTGGGGGGAGGTGGGGAGGAGGATGGGGGAGTCCTGTGAGCTGGGCGATGAGTCGTATGTGACTTCGTGTTCCTAACTAACGCTCTCCCAAAGTCCTGGATGCGCTAACGTAAAGCAGCCTTGCCCACTGTGCTGTCAGAGGTCCAGCTGGAGGTCCTGTAAGCTTTCTGTATCTAAGGAGCCGAGGGTCCGTTTAGGAAAATGGGGCCATAGGATGGAGACCTGAGCTTTCTTTGTGGGGGTGGGGGGTGGTCCCACCCTCCTCATTATCTTCCCACAAGCCAGATCCATTTCCCTTGTTTCTCACAGGTTAAAAGAAACAAGGTGACTTGCTTAAGGTTAGTTGGTTTGGGTTTTGTTTTTGTTTTTCCAGCTGCCTGGAAAATTGTTTGGAATTTCGGCCCCCCAAAGAAGTTTCTTCTTCCATTGCTGAGGTTATGGGCCCCCCCAGATGGCAAGAGGTTCATAGCAGGAAAACCTGCAGCAACATTTCTCCAAAGGAAGAGAACTTTTGAGAATTACCCAGATGGGATCCTCCCAGACTAACTGTCCTCGGTCCAGGTGATGGGTGGCAGCTCCCGTGCTTTCCAGCCGGTAGCCCTGGGTTTGGTGTCAGGTCCTGTATCAGATCTCTGAGGCAGCGGACTCCTGAGTTCCTGGCTCTTGGTTTCAGGTTTTCAGAATGCCCTCAGAAGATGGAGCCCAGCGGGTAGATACATTTCTGGCACAGAGCCCGCTAGGAACTCATGTCTTCAGCCGTTTGATGGTGTGTGGCTGAGGCTGGCCTAAGTACAGCCTGAGGGCATGAACCCTGCCTTTCTGTCCCTCTTTCAATGCACCCGGGTCATTAAAGCGTCCGTCCCTAATGGGCATGTGTTTGTTCTGCGTATTCACAACATCCCTCACCCTGGGTGGAATTAGGGTTCACTTCTCTTCTCCTTTCCTGTGCTCTTTCCCATCTGTGGATTTTCTGGAATGCTTTCACGGTGTTTCTCTTCCCTCCCAATCCTGATCCAACACTGTGATTGATCCTGGGGGGAAAATACCATCTCTGTTATCCAAATGACGAACATTAAGCAGTGCCTGCTGTTTTTTCCCTCTGGTTGGACTATCCGACGATGGAGTAGATGGAGATTCCAATCCCCCAGCCCTGATGGCGTTACTGCTACATTCTTTGTGCAAAGGCAGTCTTCAACCACCCTTGCACATCCTGGTAGGGAATGCTGCTTGGTCCATGTGAGTTAAAGAGGCAGGTTATGAGCTTTTTCTCAGCATGGTTCCTGTATTGAACTGGATGCTCTTTAAATTTCTCTTCCCCTTTCACTTCCACTCCAACAAACATCCTACACAACTACTTCTAGCCATCCCTCCATCGTAAAGCCTCTCACGGTCATCTGAGAACATAGTGAACTCTTCTTTTTTCCATTTCCTTTGTAAAAATTACCTCGTCTACTAAGTCTTCCTGAGTGTATTTCTTTCAAGTTAGGTAGTACGGTCCTTGTTGGCAAAGACCATGGCTGGTATTTCTCAATAAGCACTGTGGTCTGGACATCTATTCTGATGCTGGAGAAGCAAGCTCAGCTCAGTAGGAGCAAAAAATCCTATTTGAGGGCTTCCCTGGTGGCGCAGTGGTTGAGAGTCCGCCTGCCGATGCAGGGGACACGAGTTCGTGCCCTGGTCCAGGAAGATCCCACATGCTGCGGAGCGGCTGGGCCCGTGAGCCGTGGCCGCTGAGCCTGTGCGTCCGGAGCCTGTGCTCGGCAATGGGAGAGGCCACAACAGTGAGAGGCCCGCGTACCACACACACAAAAAAAAAAATCCTATTTGAGCCATCTCTTAAGTCTATTATTTGGTGGTCCATGCTCTGAGATTACTATTCATGGCAGCCCTTGACATTAAGCTGGAGTCGGTTACTTACCTGTCCTTAACCCACACTCCCAGGTTCTTACAAGGCAATGGGAAAACTCTCAAACAATAAAAGGGATCAGGAATTCCTAAGTAAAAACAATGAAGATGACATTGCTGTCATTTCCACTTCTAATCCTAGCTGGCACCAGGAAGTTTTGATTCTGGTTCAGTCTGAGTCTAAATTTGGACTGAAGTGTAGCCATCGTGATCCCCTGAGAGGTCAGATAGTCATCTCAAAAGTGAAAAACCAACCTCTCTTGTTCTCCTTAATGCTTGTTTATTTTCTTGGAAAACCTACTTTACAAAGGAGGAGACTTCAAAGAAATACTTTAGATCAACCAGAGAACATAATACCTGAGCAGGCCTGAGCTTCCCTTCTGACCATGTCTATGGTCCCTTCTGACCAGCCTATTCCACAATTTTAGGAAGGGAGAGGCCTGAGCTGAGCCTGCAGACCCGATGGAGACCTTGCCCAGGACGCTTATTCTGGCTTGCCTTGGATGGTCCCGATCATCCCATGTCATTTTAGAAATAGAAACCAGTGTCCTCCTAGTCATTGTTTGGTTCTCATATGGAGCCAGGGCCGATGTCAACCTAAATCCTGTACTAATTCTTTCTATTCCACGTCTGTAGAATAGGAGACTCTATAATGGCTTATAATGGTAATTTACAGTAGCATTACCTATTTTCAGGAGGGATCAGGGAGAGGATAGTGAATAAACCAGTTTCTATTATACTTTTAGTTTACAAAATGGAAATAGCTTTATTGTTTTTTTCCTATTTGGAAATGATACACAGTAATTTGTCCAAAACTGAGGTAGTACAAGAAAGTTTAAAGAAGAAGAATTTGATCACTCAAAGGTAATAGCCATTAGCATTTTGGGCACATTCTACACATGTAGACACTTACAAAAATGAGAGCATGTTAAAGATGGCGTTTTGCTACCTGATTTAATCACTTAAAATATGGCTGAATGTATAAGTGAGGACAGACCAGGCTGTACTGGGGTAACAACCCCCAAATCTCAGTGAGTTAAATGACAAACGTTTATTTCTTGCTTGTATGACTTGTCCATCTTGGATTGTCGGTGCAGCGAGTGTGATCTTGGACTTGATGGAGCAGTGACCATACCAAACGTTGCTAATTACTATGCCGGTGAGAAAAGGCAGTTCTGGAGGACCTCATACCTGCGATCAAATCCTTGGCGCAGAAGTGACAGATGCCACTTACATTCATAACTTATTGGCCAGAGCCAGTCCCGTGGCTCTGTCTTCCCACAAGGGGTCCAGGAAATGCAATCCTTCTGGCAGAGAGTTGGAGAAATATTTGGTGAACAGCACAGAAGTCCAGTAAAATTAACATTGATGTCAGTAAATATAGGCCCATAGTATTATTTTCAATAGCTATATTCTAATTAATCAATGTATCATAATATATTGAACCAAACCATTTTTAAAGGATATGTTAGGCTATTTCCAGTGATTAGCAATTGCTTTAAAAGTTGCAAAGAATTTTTTGTACATTCATTTTTTTTCCTATTGATTTTTCCCCCATAGGATGCTTTTCTGAAACTAGGATTTCTAAATTAGAAGACGTGCATACTGGTGGAAATGTAAAATGTTACAGCCGCTTTGAAAACTGGTTTATCTATTTCTTAAAAGTTAAATTTATCATATGATCCAGGAATTCCACTTGTAGGTATCTGCCTGAGGAAACTGAAAACATATGTCCAACACAAAGAACTCTATGTGAATGTTTATAGAGTTCAAGTTCCACATTATAAATAATAGCCAAAAAGTAGAAATAACCTAAACGTCCATCAACTGGCCAATGGATAAACAAAATGTGGTGTATCCACACAATGGAATATTATTCAGGCATAAAAAAGAACAAAGTGCTGATAACCGCTACAAGATTACGCTAAGTGAAAAAAGCCAGTAATAAATGACCACACATGGTATGATTCCATGTATATGAAATGCCCAGAATGAGTAAATCCATAGAGACAAAGTAGATTAGTGGTTGCCTGGGGCCAGGGCAAAGGCTGGGGTTGGGAGCCTTTCTGTTAGGATAATAAAAATGTTCTAAATTGATTGTCGTGGTGATTGCACAACTCTGTGCATACACTAAAAAACATTGAATTGCGGGGGCTTCCCTGGTGGTGCAGTGGTTGAGAGTCCGCCTGCCGATGCAGGGGACACGGGTTCGTACCCCAGTCCGGGAAGATCCCACATGCCGCGGAGCGGCTGGGCCTGTGAGCCGTGGCTGCTGAGCCTGCGCGTCTGGAGCCTGTGCTCCGCAACGGGAGAGGCCACAGCAGTGAGAGGCCCGCGTACCGCAAAACAAAAACAAAACAAAACAAAACAAAACATTGAATTGTTTTAAATGAATGAATTTTATTGTTTGTAAATTATACCTCATAAAGCTGTTGAAAAAGGCATGCATACAGTCTAAGCATATTTTCCAAGTCTGTGATCGACATTGTCAAACTGCCCTCCAGAAAGGCCGATTCATCACTCACAGCAGCGGTAGTTAACACTTCTGTTCTTTAAACAGTGATGTGTCATGAGAAATAATCAGCAACCAGCTAGGCCTTTTAAATTAGTCCAGAGGGGCTGGTTAATTATTATATGATTTTTAAAAATAAGGATGTTATTACCATCCCCTGCACCTCCTCTGCATGTGGGAAAGTATAACAAATCATCCACAAAAAACACAGTAAGAAAGTTCAAGGTAAGTTCAGTTTTGCTTCCAGAGTTTCCTGGAGTTTTGAGCAGAGTAAATGAGCCCATCAGAGTTGAGCTGACAGGTTTACTCGTTGTAGCAGACACAACAGCAAAGAGCCGATTTTCACGCCAAAAGTGAATGGAAACCGAAAACAGATATTCTAAGGAACTCTGTCCTGGCCATTTCATCTGTCTTCCCCTAACAGATGTAAGAACCCTCAGGTGAGGAGGGGGTGTGACATCGTGGGTTCAGCAGTCAGCCAGGTCTGAGAGGGATGAATTCTAATCCTGGCCTGGATGCTCCCTGGTTACAGGTCAAAACTGCTTTTCAGGTTGGATAACCCTTTGCGTGAATTCGAATTGGTTTTAACCCCCCTCATGTAACTCACGTGAGAATGACCTCACGATCATATTTCATGTCTCTTTTCTTCTTCTAGGTTGCACTCAGGGTCCCAAGGCAAGTCAGGCTGTTGCAAAGGCTGGTACGTATATTCACGTATATTCTCTTAAAAATCTGTTCCCCTCGCTATTCTGTGTATTTTGAACCAGGCAATAACTATGTTCACAGTTCCCCCAAAGCTTAAAAATTGCGTGTAGAAGAAATCGAACATGAAACAGTGTAGCTTCTGTAAGGCTTTCTTTTATAGGCTTTTATAAGACTTTCTTTAAGTGGATTTTCTTTCTGAAAAGAGACCTGATTATTCCAGTAGAACTATAAGGACAAAGTGTGAAGTTTTCAAAGACCTTCTTAGAAAAAAGCCCAACACCTAAGTGAATCTTCACTTTTTTATGATGTTCTTACACAAAAAATAAAGGCTGTGTTGTGAAGTAGACAGCTAAAGCAAGCAAAGAATTCACATTTGTAGGTTAAAGCTTTGTGTAATGGAAGTTGGTCCAGGCTCTCAGTGCATGCTGGAGGTTTCCAGATGGAAGTTGGGCAGATGTTCAGGATTCTAAGCATTTATCTGAAATGATCTCAGTCCTTCCTTCCCACTGTGTGTGCCGTGACATATCAAAATGTGGGGACACGCCTTCAGGCTCTGAGGCTGTGGATTCCTCTGTACATCCTCAGGAATGAGCCATTTACCCAAGGCCTCCGCACTCCTGGCTGGTGGTCGAGTCAAGGCTGGATTGACCATGACCAATGTCGCAATCATTACCATCTTTATTTGGACCCGGACTTTGTATTCTCATTGTTTTCTGCATGGCCTCTTCCTCCCCTCCCTTCTCCTGTCCTCCCAATCCTGACTCCCCATACCCCAGGTTTGCTAACTTCATTGTCTCATGTTTTTGTCCATGTTCACATCATCATACACAGACATATGTGAACATAAACGGGTCAAGAATTGTGAAGAGTCCAGATTTTTACCCAACATACAAGCCAATAAGCTAGTCTGTTGCTGTTTCATGGATGCTGACACAAAACAGGAGACTCCTGGGCCAGAGATGAAGGATGATTTATTATTCACAGTAAGAGCAGAAGTCAGAGTGGCCGGATTGGTGCCTTTCCTCCAGCTCAGTTCTCATGTAGTGATACAGAGAGGGCCAGGCGACACCTACACACGTGGTTAGTTTTATCACAAGAGAGGTACTGTGTAGCACAGGGAACTGTACTCAGTACTCTATGATGACCTATATGGGAAGAGAATCTAAAAAAGAGTGGATATGTGTATAGGTATAACTGATTCACTTTGCTGTACAGCAGAAACTAGCATAGCATTGTGAATCAACCATACTCCAATAAATATTAGTCAAAAAAAAAAAAGAGAGAAACGCTAAGTTTAGGGAACCTGACTCTTTTGTAATGAGCACTAAGCCTGCCTGATCTTTGCCCTGGAGGGAGACATTCTCTTTATTATTCTGGACTTTAAGCCAACCTGCCCTTTGCTCTGAAGGGAAACCCCACCTCTCTCTTCCCAAGCTGTTCATTATACAAATATCCTGGAAAATGTAGTACAAAACAGAGGTAGCCAGTGCCTCTGCTCAGAAAATGTGCAGAAATACCAGACTCATGGGCAGTAGTCTCCCAGCAACACATGGATACACATATTCATTCATTCAACAAGGTTTTTTTTGTTTTGTTTTGTTTTTGGCCAAGCCACGTGGCTTGTGGGATCTTAGTTCCCTGACCAGGGATTGAACCTGTGCTGCTTGCAGTGAAAGCACTGAGTCCTAACCACTGGACTGCCAGGGAATTCCCAAGAAGTATTTTTTTGAATCCTTACTATCTGCCCAGAAATGTTCAAGTCATTGGAAATATAGCAATGAACGAAACAGGCAAAAGACCCTGTCTTTCATAGAGCTTGAATTCTAAAGCGGGGCAGAGGTAGACACAGTCAATAAATAAATGGTTCAGTGTGTTAGGAATAGAGAAGATGCCATGAGAAAAACAACATGGCAGAGGCAGGTGGGGGAGCCTCATGTACATTGGCATGTATGAGAGTTCTCATATTTGCTTTCAGACAGTGGGACCATGTAACCACAGCTACTGTTCCCTGCATGCCGACCATGTGCCAGGCATTGTCCTGAGCGCCTCATGTGTCATAGCTCAACCAAATATAGAGACATTTTAATGAGAAAACCGGGGTTCAGAGAGATTGAGTCACTTGTCCAAGATTACACTTTCCGAAAGAGGTGCTTGAACCAGGATTTTGAGTCCCAGCAGTCTAGCTTCTGAGTCTGTGCTTGTCACTTATATACACAACTGCCTTCTCACCTGATTGTATTTTTCTATTTCTTGTTATTTTCACTCAACAGTGCCTCACCTGGCCTACCTCTACCCATTCTTTTAGATGGTGAAAAATATTACAGGTTGTTGGCACACGGTGGTTTATCAAGCATTCTACTATTGATGAGCTTTCGATATTTTTCCAATTTTTTTGCCCCTGTAAATGCTGTTGCAAAAAATTTTTTTCTAATATGTGGGTGCTTTTAATTCTATGGCTGAGATTTTCAGTAAGAGGATTGCTGAGTCAGAGTGCACATACACTTTTAATTTTGAGAGATGTAGTCAGACTACTTTTTGAATACACCTAGTACCTTATGTCTTAATTTCATTTCTATCAGCAGTGATGAATATGTACATTTCTGCCAGCAGTGCTATAATTACTCCTTTTGATTTGTCAGTCTCTTAGGTTTAAAGTGATACCTCATTGTTCCTTTACTGTGCATTTCCCTGAGTTTGGACTTTTCCCCATATATTTATTGGCCATTCAGAGTCGTTCTTCTGTGAAATTTTTTCTGCACCCATTTTTCTATTGTGTTTTTTAAATCCCCTAATTGTCAGTGTATAGGAGATCTTTGTGTGCTATACATACTCTGTCTTCTGAATTGGAAGAGTTCTCCCCTAAATCTGTTATTTGTCTATTAACTTTGTATATAGTATAGTTGCCATATAAAACTTTAAGTTCCTGAGTAATAAATAAGTTTATCTGTTCTTTATACCCTTCAAGGTTTCATTCTTGGTTAAAAAGATTTCCTTGGCCCTTTGGCTTAGACTGTTTTATACAATCTCTTAAATTTTCTTAGAAATCTAGTAACGTTAAAAGCCTCACTTTTATTGATGCATGTATTATAATTTTGTGATGTGGACTTTATTTACCCATCCAAACAGTACCAGAATGATCTTTCCAGCATAGGTCTGGTGCATCACTCTCTTTTGCAAATGTCTTCAGTGACTTTGTATCACCTGTAGGCTTAACTCTGAGGACATCTATGGCCCCTTGTGATCTGGCTCCTGCCTGCCTCTGTAGCTCTCGTTTACCCGAGTCTCCTTGTATTTTGTGTTCTAGACACACTAATCTGAATGTTCTCTACTCTAATTAATGACGAGGACGTGGTGGCCACAGCTGGTACCTTCCTATCACTGCCAGCTCATGGACCCCTGGGGATTTGCTTGATTTTATTGTGAATTAAGTAGATACCTTTTTTTTTTTTTGCGGTACACGGGCCTCTCACCGCTGTGGCCTCTCCCGCTGCGGAACACAGGCTCCGGACGCGCAGGCTCAGCGGCCATGGCTCACGGGCCCAGCCGCTCCGCGGCATGTGGGATCTTCCCAGACCGGGGCACGAACCCATGTCCCCTGCATCGGCAGGCGGACTCTCAACCACTGCACCACCAGGGAAGCCCCAAGTAAATACCCTTTTAAGGAAGCTGTCTGGTATCACAGACCCCAAAAATGTGTACGTTTTGAAAAACAGGAGTATCTTTTTTTCTGAGTCTCCATGGTGCTTAACAGCTACTGGCCTGTTTTCCTAAAATAATTCACTGCCATCCTTTAACCTCCCGATGGCAAGGGCTGTGTCTTGGCATCCCCTTCCTAGCAGATATTCTAAAATTTGTAGCTGGGATGTGTTTTGAGCAGACGCGGTGAGACACACAGACACAGAAATGACCATCACGAAGGAGGAAGTTTATATTCAGAGGTCCCAAGGGGTGAGAGGCATGGCAGCGCTATGTGGGGAGGCACCGGGTCAGTCAGGGGGCAGCAGGGACAGAGAGAGAATGCGGCCAAGAGCCTTTATTCGGGTTTTTACAGGAAGAAATTGATGAGTCAGGTTAGGCATGCTGCGTAAGCCTAGGATTGGGTAGTTGGAATAATGTTGGCAGTCTCTGGGCTACAGGGATAGTCCCCAGTGGTCGGGTACCTGGTCCTGGGGTGATATGGGGCAGGGGGAATATTGCGTGGTGTGTGAGAGTTTGGTAGAGGAGGTGGTTGGGGTAGAGAGCTCTGTGCTGATTGGTTGTATCTCGAAAGTGTGCTCGCAGGGGCGTCACTTGCTGTCTCTGCGAATCAGCTGGCCCTGGGAGAAGCAGCCTCTCCAAGATCAAAGCCCCAAATGCCAGAGCATCAAGAATATAGAAGATAAGAAAATATAGTCAGTTCAGCAGGTAGTGTGGTGCTGGGCACCATTACCTCACTGAGAGCTAGCTACGTACATGTCTGTCTCCCTGCTCCCAACTCTAGCCATCATGGTTTATCTGTTTCAGGGGGTATACAGAATGGAATTTTTTTTCTGAATAAAGATGATAATTGCATTTTGTGTTTCCTCTCTAAACATAATGAAATGTTGCCCTGTAGAATGTATTACTGCAAATAGGCAATTCAGAGCTGATGACACCCTCTGTCTACAGAAGGAAAATTATTTCCCCAAGGTGGTAAATACAGTCGTCAGGGAGGTGCCCTGTCTGAAGTCCGCTGCTTCATGTACTAACAGCATGAGCTGTGTTCTTCTCAAAAGGAAGAAGCATTCAGGTTTAGTAAAGATCTCTGGACTGGAGTCAGCCAATTGCCAAGCTCCATAAAGTGAGAGGAACTGATGAGGTTGTTTCTGAGGTTCTCTCCCCTCTTTGGGCTGATTTCTTCTAGTGGTCGACAAAGAACTCTTAGACCAGGATCAAACAGCAGAAGATAAATCTTCTGGGAAGAGACCTGGCTCCTGGCAAAGGCCGTGGCAAACACTCCCCTGTCACAGTTCCAGATGGCGTCTTGGGGGATTGAGGATGTCTTCTGGGTGGCTTGATCTTAAGTGACTCATGTGAGTCACACAGAAACCTCTGGTACCCCAAGCAGCTAATTAAGACACTCCTTGCCTAAAAATGCTTTTCCATCTGTTTCGCTTTTGCAGGAAAGATAATGAAGACATTATTTTGTCACAGGAAGGCTTGATTTCTGGCCCCTGTTTTCCAGCCCACACTCCCAAACAAAATACTGAGTTGAATGCAAATATGGAAAGCGTGTTGGATTTTTAAGAACTGTGCTTTGGGAAAAACCAAGACCACGGTTTTCTATCCTCTCTTCTATGACACATTTTCGTAAACCTCTCCCATTCCAGGTTGTGCGCTTGGCCTTGGGGTGGTGCGTCTCCTCACGATTTTACGTACCTGGCCAATATTCTTCGCCCCATGTGCCCTCCTTTCTAACTGAACTGCACTATTCTTGTGCCAGGAATGGGCTATGGTTCATTCCCATTTCTATGTCTTTTGTGTTTTTAGAATATTCTTTTTGTTTTCTTTCACCACATATAAATTCTACATCTCTTTAAAAGCCTTTTCTTACTTTTATGGTCTTCACTATTTTCTCTTCCTTCTGAGCTCTGGAAAGTCTTCTAGTCAATAAGTAAATATTACTCAGTCATAAAAAGGAATGGAATTGTGTCAGTTGCAGAGACGTGAATGGACCTAGAGACTGTCATACAGAGTGAAGTAAGTCAGGAGGAGAAAAACAAATATCATACATTAACGCATATCTGTGGAATCTAGAAAAATGGTATAGATGATCTTATTTGCAAAGCAGAAATAGAGACACAGACGTAGAGAACAAACATATGGATACCAAGGGGGAAAGGAGAGGGGTGGGATGAATTGGGACATTGGGATTGACATATATAGACTACTATGTCTGAAATAGATAACTAATGAGAACCTGCTATATAGCACAGGGAACTCTGCTCAGTCCTCCGTGGTAACCTAAATGGGAAGGAAATCCAAAAAAGAGGGGATATATGTATACGTATAGCTGACTCACTTTGCTGTGCAGCAGAAACTGACACAACATTGTAAAGCAACTATACTCCAATAAAATAAGTAAATACATATATCTCCCTATATCTTCCTGTGTTTCTCGCTATTTTTTGCACTTTCTTCCCACCATGCCTTGAGAGAACAGATCGTGTGTAATATTTCTTCCCAATCCATCATAGAATTTAGAATCGTGCTTCTGAAATACTACTATATTACTATTTCCCTTTGGAGGATATATATTTTTCTCTAATTGTTCAAGGTTCAGAAAATTCAGTTTTACAAATGTTTTTGATTGATTCTCTGCTGAGAGCTGTGGATGAGAAAAAAGGAATAAGTCATGGCCCCTGTTTTCCACGTGTTTACAGGCCACGAGGGGCAGGGGAAGGGATGAGTAGCTTTCGGGGATGGGGGATAGAGTTGCACATAATTGATGTTAATAGATTTTTAGCGGACAGTGCCGTCACCGAAAGGCAAGGGCTATACATGTAAATAACACAGGGGCTCCTGTGGGAAAACACTAACTGGGCAGAAGCAGTAAAACTAAAATAGTTTCTTGAAACTTTTCTCAGCCTGTCTCTTGGGGCTACAAACCATAAATTGTGCTTCCTCTTGATGTAATGTTGTGGAAAATTCTGCTACATCCATAATCTTAAGGCAAAAGAAGATACCATAGTAGTCAAACTTAGCATTTTGTCAGGCGTCTTCTAATTCTCACATTTTAATTGCAGTGAGATTTGAAGTGATAATTATCTCATAAATGAGCACAAATCAACATGACATCAAAGATAATCTCAAGGGTACCAAGTGCAGAAGATCTTTAAATACTTTAGCAATAGTACAGGGCAAGGACTCTTTATGGAAGAAGCTCAGTTTTGTTTGGAATGCCATGTAGCTAGAGCTGTATGCTCTGTTTATCAAAGACATAAACTTAACAAGATTTTTTCCCTAGTAGTGCTCAACTTTTGTGTAAAGAAGTGATAAGCTGATAAGAAAAAAATTGGGGGGGGCAAATTCCCTGGTGGTCCAGTGGTTAGGACTCTGCGCTTCCATGGCAGGGGGTGCGGGTTCAATCCCTGGTCAGGGAACTAAGATCCTGCAAGCTGCATGGTGCAACCAAAATGAAAAAAGAAAAAAAATTTTTAGAAAATGTCAGAATGTGGCACTAGTGCAGAATGGATTCAGCTCCCTGCCCTGTCTGGAGTGTTTACAATTTAATGTGGTGGTGGGGGGATAACTGAGGTTTACAGGTAACTTTTGAATTGAATCAGCATTACATATACTATGCTTTGGCAGTTCTGTATTTTACCTGCTGTCTAACAATGACCTCTGGGAAAAGCCTTGATCAGCCAGGCCACCTCTGGAATCCTTCTACAGAAGAGGCAGGATTGGAAGTCAGCAACTCCATATTCTCATGCTGGATTTCTTACCTCCCACCTGTGTGACCAGGGACAAGTACCCTATCCTGGTCTTAACGTTGGTAAAGCGAGGGGATTGGACTTGAGAGTTTCTTTTTCTTTATATTTGTCTTGATAGCTTTTACTATAACTTCTTCATTTCAAGGGTGTTTCTAATATGCAGAAGTTTAGTTCCCAAAACAAAACCAATAAAGCAAGTAGAGATCAGAAAGAGCATAGAGTTTGAAATAATTAACAAAGTGACTAAATCCAGCCCAAGGGCAACTCACACTAAAGTAGCATTGTAAACTCAAATGTCTAAAGGTGTCCAGATCTAAAGGTCCAGGTCTAAATGTCTAAAGGTGTACGAGGAAGGTGTCCAGTTTCTGTTGCTGTATGAAAATCTTCTCCAAACTCGGCGGCTAAAGCAGCGGATTTTGTCCTAATGAGACTGGATGTTCATAAAAAATGTTTTGTCAACATTGCCTTACAGTGTCGTGTTAGTTTCTGCTGTACAACGAAGTGAATCAGCTATATGCATACATATATCCCTTTCCTCTCGGGTCTCCCTCCCACCCTCCCTGCTCCATCCCACCCATCTAGGTCATCACAGAGCACCGAGCTGAGCTCCTTGGTCTATACAGCAGGTTCCCACTAGCTCTCTGTTTTACACATGGTAGTGTGTATATGTCAGTCCCAATCTCCCAATTCATACCACCCTCCCCTTCCCCCCGCCATGTCCACACATCCGTTCTCTACGTCTGTGTCTCTATTCCTGCCCTGCAAATAGGTTCCTCTGTACTATTTTTCTAGATTCCACATATATGTGTTAATATACAATATTTGTTTTTCTCTTTCTGACTTACTCTGTATGACATTGTAAAGCCACTATACCCCAATTTTAAAAAAAGAGGGCTTCCC